>NW_006206449.1:218575-226655 GCF_000334495.1 Tupaia belangeri chinensis | reverse complement strand
AAAAAAAAAAAAAAAACCCCCCCCCCCCCCCAAAAAAAAAAAAAAAACAATTGGAAAAACTAGGTAACATTTACTAAAATGGAGAAAGCACTTATTAAAAAGGGGGAAGAGACAGGTTTCAATTCTAGTAGGAACAATATATATATTTTTTTAATCTTGCAAGTTTTTTGGATAACTTCATAAGTTTGATGTGCCTATTAAACCTTCTAGAGGAAATGTCAAAGACTGGTTGGATATATGAATCTTCAACTCAGCGAAGAGTTCCAGGCTGGAAGTAGAGATTTGAGACTTGTCAAGCTATTTAAAACTAAGAGAATTGATAAAGTTAAGTGAGTATAGAGGAAGAAGCAGTCCAAAGACTGAGTTTGGGGGCATTTCAGTATTTAGATGTCAGCAAAACAAAGACAATATATGAAGGGAAAGGGAAAGCAGAAGAATGCAGTGGCTTATAAGCCGAGTGAGGAGAGTGGTTCAGTAGGAAGGTGTGATGGAATGTACACGTGACTCTGATGGGTCAGACAAGGCTGCAGCATGTTACCAATAGAGACATCATTGTTGATTTAGACACCAGCAATTTCTGTGTAGATCTGGGGATCCATACACAATCCCTCGAAGTAGTGAGTTCAGCAGTAAATGTAAGGAAAGGAGTTAGAAACAACTGATACTGGAAATAAGTCCTTTTGAAGAATCTTTCTGTAAATACAGAAATTTTTAGCTAAAGAGAGGAGTGGACTAAATAATATTTTATTTACATGGGGAAAAAATGGTGCCATGATTTAATAATAACACAAAATGTCCAGTAAACATTTCCAGGGAAAATATTGGTGACGCACAGAAAAAAAATAATAATCAAATATGATTTAGAACAGAGTAATTTCTGTAGATAAAAAATTGCTACAGTGTATTTCACTGACTGGGAGGATAGCCAAGTGAATCGGGATTATATAATCAATATAGACATGTATATGTAGTCTTAAATATGATTTTCCTCTAGGTAGAAACATTCTGAGATATCTTCACAGCTAATTATTTTTCCTTCTCTAAGAACCATTTCTCTCAAACTATTTCTACCTTGCAGGTGGATTCCAACCACCATTTAAAAAAAAATAGATAAAATATTCTTTTTGCTGTGGTCGATTAGATCAAGACTGACCCATAGTCTTGCTACGGTGCTGTTTTGAACTGTGGCTATTCAAGACAGGCGCTGGAGATCAAGGATATACATATTCACCTTGGAGGTTATTAGAGATAAATAACCTTGGTCCCTCCCAGACAAACACTCTGACTCTGAATTCGCAGTCTCACAAGATCTCCTCCAGGTGATCATTCAAATTACTTTCATAGTCATCAATTCCTCTACAGCAAAAATCAAATGCAATCTGTCCCGTGTTCAAGCAAAGTTTGGTAATGAAAATTAGAACCTGAAAGTTTGGTAAATAGAGCAATGATATGTTTCACATGGAATTTAACCACTTTCCCAACAATTTGCTATTCTGTACCACATAGTTGTTACTTTGCTACTATTCACAGCAGATTTGCACCATGTGTCCTGGCAGCTGAGCTCAGCAAGTTGCAGGGAGACCCGTGTGATGCCATCACACTCTGAATATTTTGCTTTGCTTTCGTGAGGGCCAGTGAGTTCCTTTGGAAAAATTTCCCAGAAAGTTCTCTCTAGTTTTTTTAAATTTTACATCTGTCTTCATACTCAGCATCTTTGTCACCTCTCACCTATTCCTTCAAGTTATGTTCCTATGATTTCTAAAGTTAAATCATATTTGATTGTTGCTTTTTTTTCTTTTTCTTTTGCTATTGGGTACATGTGCTCCCCAGAGAGAGAGAGACAGAGACAGAGAAGAGAGAGAGGGGGAAAGTGAGAAAGCCACACAGAAATCCCTTCTCTTCCACTCTCCTCTTGGGACTTTGGGCATCCATGCACATGCACCCAGCATTCAAGTCCTCCAGGTCCAGGACTTAGATCACATACCTGGCCATGTGGGATTTAGTGTCTTAATCTCCATGCTACCAGCTGGCCTGATTACTGCATTTTTTAAAACTTTTTTATTCTTTAAAGCTGGTTAATTTCTTTTTTTCATGAGTGAGACGGAGCAAGAGAGAGGCACTTCCAATAGGGTATTCATTCCACCTGTGAGATCTGGTCAGCCAGGATCACAGGTGCCTGTAAACCTGTTGTGAAGACACCTCAGCTCATGAACCTGGGACCTTCCCACAGGGTCTTAGCACTGTGCAGCAATGCTTTACCACTTTGTGACTGTGGCTACTCCTGTATTCCTTTGTTTGTAAGTTTACCATTTTATTTCAATAACACTTATTTGAATTAGAATTGTTATTATTATGGTTTATTTTCAGATTACACAGGCTCTAAGCCTTTTTTCTTTAAGCCTTGAAATTGTTAGTATATGAATTTGTAATATGTGCTCTTATAGGAATATCATATCAAGGGAGCAGAAATATCTACAGTCACTATTTTTCATAATTTTGATAACAAAAAAGAAGAAATTGCCTTTCACGTTTTGTTTTACTTTTTTAGGTTAAAGGATAACTTCTATAAAAAAGATTACAAAATATGAGATGATTGCTGGAGGAATTGCTTAATACTGAAATAGATTTTCAACTGTTCTCAATATATTATTTATGTTGTGATTAAGTCCAAAAAGAATCTGAGGTATGTACAATAACGGGCAGATTTTAAAAGCTCATTGAAACAATTTCATAAAAATTGAAAAGGAAGAGGGTAGAAAAAAAAGAAGAAATGTTGCTGTATTATTATAGAGAAATCTTGACTAGGAAGAGCTGTGATTTTGGAACAACAAGCATATCCAAGTTTACTGGCAATGAGGGCAAAATAGCCCAACTCACATAATAAATCATATAATATTTCAAACATTTTAAGTATCATTATATAAAAGACATGGAAAAATTGGGACCAGCAGTTAGCATAATGGCTATGTCATTGGACTCCCATGTAGTTGACTGCAGTTCGCGTCCCGGACCTGGTGGCTTAAAACTCACGCGGGGTGCATGTGCATGCGTGCCCAAGATCCCGAGAGGAGAATGGAGAAGGGATTGCACTGTGGCATCCCCCCTGGGGGGGTGATTTCTCACTTTCTGTCTCTATGTCTCTCTCTGTCTGGCAAGCGCACGTGTCCTATAGCAAAAACCTCTCCAAAAGAAAAAAAAGAGAGAAACTCACTGGGTATTTTGTACAAAGTCTGTTTTTCAAAGTAACAGAAAGGTATTTTTCCAAAGGCTATTTCTTTAATTAATTCATATCAGAAGCTGAATATTCATTACAACACATTTCTGTGATGCAGCTCTAAGAGAAATCCATGAAATCTTTGTTGATTAAAAAAGAAATGAGAGGGGTCTGCAGTTGGCATGGTGATTAGGGCACTGCACTGCCACATTGCCGACCACGGTTCAAATCCTGGACTAGGCAGCTTGCTTTCTCACACCCACCCCCACACCAGTCAAAATTATAATAATAATAAATAAAATTAATTAAAAAAAAATGATGCCTATTCTACACCATGCGTTGAATTTGGAGCACAGGATGAAAAGACAGGCAAAGCACACAGGGATCTGACTCTGTAGGAACAGTTTGGGAAGACAGACATCAAATAAGCACCCAGAAAGTTAAGTTAAAAATTTTCAGGATGTGACAAGAGAATATTTCAAGAAATTTTATACTAGACTGAAAGTCAGGGAAACTTGCTGGAGGAAATGACATTTATGCTAAGACTTAAAAAATAAGTAAGAGTTCTCCAGACTAAGGGAACAATTTGTGTAAAGACTCTGAAGTGAGAACAAGTCCAGCATAGCTTGAGGGTGGTGGGTAAGAGGGACTCTAGCTGGAAAGGTTAGAGAAGACTAAGTTGAAAGGGCACATTTGACCTAGTAAGAGGACACTCACAATCATGGGATACTAGCAGGGAATCAGAGTTCTCAAAGACAGTGTTAGTCACGTTTTATGGAAATGATATTCTGCTACTGTAAAAAGTATATCATATGAAGGTTTTAGTTTTTTTTTCAGAATTATTCATTTTATTTTATTTATTGTTAATATTATTTATACAGTCTTTATAGAGCACGTGCACTCACCAGAAGGAGAAAGTAAGAAACCATGTTGCCTGGTCCGGGACTCAAACCATGGCCAGCCATGTGGGAGTTCAGTGCCTTGGTCATCATGCCACAGGCTGGTCCCTATTATTTGAAGTTTTAATTAACAGAAGATATTAAATATGAAACTACTGAAATGACTAAAAAGAAAAACAATGACCAAGCTCAGATAAAGACAGTAGGGACAGAGATGAGATATATACAGATGTAAACCATGGGACTTCGGAAAGTTTGGAGAAATTGCATATTATGGAAAAAAAAACTGCATGGTTTTTTAATTAAAAAAAAGCTCATATTTTAATTCCATTTTTCCACAAACATTTTAAGTCTCCACTCAGAGAGAAAATGAACAGGACATGGGTTTGTTTGCAACACAGGCAGTAAAGAAGTATCATGAGATCTCCCCGAATGTCTACTGGAGCAAAATGGTATAGGATCATTCATATTGAAAGGTTTTTTTTCTTTTTTTTTTTTTTTGGGGGTTTTTTTTTTTGGTATAGGGCGCGTGCGCTCACCAGACAGACAGAGAGAGACAGAGAGATAGAAAGCGAGAAATCACCCCCCAGTGGGGATGGCCACGCCACAATCCCTTTTCCTCCATTCTCCTCTCGGGATCTTGGGTACACACGCACACGCACCTGGCATGAGTTTAAGCAACCGGGTCCGGGACTCGAATCGTGGACAACTATGTGGGAGTCCAGCGACATAGTCATTACGCTAACTGCTGGTCCCCGTATTGAAAGTTTAACTCTAGTTCTCGGTGGAGAACTAGATGGCCATGTACGTTTTCAAAGCTGTTCATAGAATAGTTTTCCTTTGCTTCTGTGATTGGTTCTTTGTATATTTTGCATTTGTTGGTATTATCTAGATAGGGCCAGAAGTATTCAATGCTGGCACCCTTAGCAATATAAAGCCCTAGACTTTTTTTTTTTTAAATCTCTAGAAGGCGAAATGTTGTCAATCCATATTTTTTTTTTAAGAGTTGTAGCGCGGGCAAGCAGGTGGCATGGTGGTTAAAGCACTGGACTCTCACATCTCACATGGCTGATCATGGTTTCGAGTTCTGGACCTGGCAGCTTGCTTTCTCACTCCCCCTCTCTTTCTCTCTCTGGGTGACTGCATGTGCCATATAGAAAATTAAATTACTATCAATAAATAAAATTAAATAAATAACTCTTTACAAAATCGTAGGCTCATTTTGCATCTCTGGATTGGTGCATTATGCTAACAAACCACCAGAGCGCCTGTTCCTACGCTGTGCACTGTAAAGTCAGCCACATTCTAGCTGGAGGACCACTTCTCATAATGACAGAAAAGGGGACGCACAACATATATAGATATAGATGTATAAATAGAAAGGAGAAAATGTATGTACTTGCTTCTGATATTTGAAGAATCACCTAGAAGGCACACTGATTTAACAGAGAAAGAAAATTTCAGACTTCAATGTACTCTTGATTATGTTGCAGGTAGCGAGTTAATCATCTAGCTTTGCTAACACCCGATCATAGTCATAATTCTTTAAAAACATCATTGTTTTGTTTTGAAAGTCTTTTAGTCCCCATTCAATTAGAAATCCTGAAGATCTATTTTTTTTTAACTCCTGAAATAATGGACATTAATAAATCATGTAAATCCTTTCAGTTTATAAGAAACTCCTGCTTTCTAAATTACCATTTTCCCCTGAGGACCAAGACTTCTAATTGAGACAAGTTCCCCAATGTATTTTATGTTCTTGTAATTATTTTAGAACATATGGCAATAAAAAAGTTATGTGTCTTCAGTGTATTTTTATGTATTCTTGTTATCTTAAAGGTTCAAGTGGCATTTGCCACTTAAAATCATTTGTTCCTTTCCTTCAAATACAATTATTATTCAATAAGGAGAATATTGGGTTATCACAAATTGTGTACACATATTTTATTTCCTAAGTGTATTCGGTGTATTTAATATTTTAATTTTATATTAAGATGTATTATACATTTTAACTGCTCAATTACTTGTTTGTTTGAAACTTCCAAATCAATTGTCCAAGTTGGAAATGGAAAATTAACTAATTAATTCAGTTCTTAATGTACAAATTTTATGATAATGAATATAGTAGTTGGCACATGTTTCCTAGAGGGATTTTAATTAGTTCACAAAAGGAAATTTTATATCTCAGCAGAGAGATTAATTTCGGATATGACTAGTTTAATCAAAAATTCATAAACAAGGGGCCAGCTCATGGCCTGATGGTTAAGGCAGCTGGATGCCACATGGTCAACCCCACTGTTCAAGTCCACAGAACAGCAGCTTGAGAAACACATAGAGTGTTTGTGCATGCGTGCCCAAAATCCCAAAAGGAGGGAATGGAGGAAAAGAGATTACAGTGTGACCATGCTCCATAGGGTGTGCTTTCTCACGTTCCTTCCCCTCTCTCTCCAGCAAGAATGTGTGCCCTCTGACAAATGAAAGTAAATATGAATTCATAAATGAACCAAAACACAAGCTTGTTAACACTTTAATTAAAAACAAAATGAAGTAACAGAAAAATGAGGTATATTTATCAGTCAAGTTCTCCATATACATGTGAATTCACCCCAGATAGTTCAAAAGAGACTCTAGTTATGAGTTTACTCATAAATTTATGAATTTTTAGGAAATAGCAAAGGATAGTAACATTACCAGACTAATTAAAGTAAGAAGTGGTTATGGGAACAGCAGTTAGTGTAATGGCTATGTCGTTGGACTCCCATGTAGTCAACCGCGGTTTGTGTCCTGGACCCAGTGACTTAAAACTCACACTGGGCGCATGTGCGTGCGTGCCCAAGATCCCGAGAGGAGAATGGAGGAGAAGGGATTGCAGTGTGGCCATCCCCCCTGGGGAGTGATGTCTCACTTTATGTGTCTCTGTCTCTCTCTGTCTGATTGGCGAGTGCACGTGCCCTCTAGCAAACAAAACAAAACAAAACAAAACAAAACAAAACAAAACAAAAAACAACTCTCCAAAAAAAAAGTAGTGGTTATGATTTCTTAGGCTGAAGAGAAGGTAATATAAGTTGACCATCTCTTACTCAAAATGCTAACAACCTAACATGTTTTGGGTTTTGTATTTTTTTTCAGATTTTGGAATACTTATATATATACATAAAGCTATCTTATGGATGGAACCCGTCAGAACACAAACTATGCTTAAATTTTATAGATACCTTATATTCATAACATGAAGATAATTTTACATAATATTTTTGTATTGCAGCATTTAGACTGTTACCCATCACATGCGGTCTGGTGGTGTATAATTTTCCACTTGTGGCATCACGTTGGCATTCAGAAGTTTGAGGATTTTAGAGGCATTTTGGGCTGCAAGTTTCACGTTAGGGATACTTAACCTGTAGTATGGCTAGATCTCAATGAGAAAGGAACAACAGTGGACTGTATTAGATAGTCAGAGTTCTCCAGAGAAGTAAAATCCATCGGATATGTATACATAGACAGAGAAAGACATATTTTAAGAAATCGGCTCGAGACCAGCAGTTAACGTAATGGCTATATCGCTGGACTCCCACGTAGTTGACTGTGGTTCGAGTCCCGGACCCGGTGGCTTAAACTCACTCTGGGTGCGTGTGCATGCATGCCTAAGATCCCAAGAAGAGAATGGAGAAGAAGGGATTGTGGGGTGGCCATCCCCTCTGGGGGGTGATTTCTCACTTTCTGTCTCTCTGTCTTTCTGGCGAACATATACGCCCTATAGCAAAAACCTCTCCGAAAAAAGAAAAGAAAAGAAAAGAAATCGACTCATGTGATCATCAAAACTTGTCAAGTTCAAACTTTTTTTTTTTGAGAGGTTTTTTTTTTTGCTTGCCATATGCCATGCTCGCCAGACAAAAAGAGACAGAGAGACAGAAAGTGAGAAATCACCCCCTAGGGGGGATGGCCACACCACAATCCCCTCTCCTCC
>NW_006206449.1:209333-218394 GCF_000334495.1 Tupaia belangeri chinensis | reverse complement strand
GGAAAGAGTTGCAGTTCAAATCCAAAGGCTGTCTGCTGGCAAACCCAAAAGAACCAATGTTACAGATAAAATCTGAACTCATTCCCAGGGAAGAATTTTCTTGTGCTCAGAGGGCAGAACAGGATAGCCATTTGGTCTATTCAGGTAGTCAATGATTAGAAGAGACTCAACCACATTATGGAAGTTAATGGTCTCTACTCAAATCCACCAATTTAAATGTAAATCTCATGCAAAAACACCCCTGAAGAAACACGCAGAATAACATTTAGCTAAATATCTGGACACCGTGGTTCAGCCAAGTTGAAACACAGAATGAAACAGTACAACCAGGGACTTCTGTGAAGGAACTACGGTCTTGGAGAGGCCTAACAATTGCCAGAGCCTTTAACAGTGGGATGAGGAAGAAATAACCCATCCACAGTTAACATTTATAAGCAGAGTCAAAAATCAAACAATAGAACCAGGATCTGCTGCACAGCTCTCTCTCACTCTGGGTCCTACTCAGAGATGTCAGTTACTTAAGTGACTTGTAGACAAGGTTTTAGTTCGTTCAGCTTCTGCAAAAGCCCCAGCAAAAAGGCCATGCTCATTGTAGTGGGCAGCTTTTTCGTTTTAACTTTAGAGGAGAACACACATAATGATACAGAACACAAGTCTTCATGTGGTAGAAGCTGTGTGGCAGGCCCTTGACTTACTAGGGAATTTATCTCAAATTCTCTATACACATGTATCTTAATAAAACACTTGGAAACCTGATATTTCTTACTCACTAGGTCCAAACAACATGAAATCTATAAACATATCGATAGTGTGTCATGTGTGGGATTTCAAGGTGAGCCAGATCCATGAAGACCGCATTATTATTGTGAGGAGGGGTGACAGTCTAGAGACAGACAACACAACTACGGCAATTTCCTTGCTAAGTGACCTGCTTCTTTTGGTTCTTCCAAATGGAAGCTGAGAAAGGTACATTCACCTCAAGAAACGTTTCATGTCAGGTGTCAAGGTCTGTGTTGCTTTCTTCCTATACTGTGCCATTTGAAATAACAACCACTTTTTGTCTTACCACCTCATTCAATTTAACATAGCTTAATGCTATGCTCTAAAAATCAGGTAAAACAGATATGAAACAGAAGTCCCAATTCCTTCATATTCCAAGATTTGTCAGTGACACTGATCTTTGAAATTTTTCCATAGATGTAATATTGCTTTGTCCTTTATTTATACGCATGTGTGCATTCGTGTTGGTGTCATGGAAGGAGCCTTATAGGATTTCACTTAGCATTTGCTACTATTCTCCTCACACAGTGGGTCAAGAATCCAATGTGCCCATCTATAAGTTGCTAAGAGTGTCTATTGCAACCATACATTCAGTAACAATAAACAAACCATAAGTTGTGTATGAGAGCCAACTGAAATCACTACAATATTTACGTTAGACTTTCATTTATCACTGATCTTCTATAATCTACCACCCAGGCAAGTGAAATATGATGACAGTAGCTAATAGTCACTAAAAGATGTCAGTATTTTCTTTCCACAGTGTGCAATCCTTGACAAAAGTGGCCATAGGATACTTAGATGAAGACTTAAAGAAATGTTTACAGTATACACCTGTGTCCACATGGTAGCATTCTTCTCCGTGTGATCCAATTTTGCCCAATTAAGGGGACCCAAGTCTAATAACTGGTTTAAGTATATAAAATGATGGATCTACAAATCGCCAATATACCAACCTGAGAAGCCCAAGAAGAATTGGGCTTCTTCTAGCAGACAGAATCATATAATAAGTGTGCTTTGGTAAGCTGTTATCCTCATTCACCCTTAAAAACCCATAATCAATTTGCCAACCCCAATGGTCCTTGCAGGTCAAGACATTTTTATGGTTACAGTATTACTGTGCTCTGTGGCAATAATTGTACCCACCTTGTCTAGGATAGCTAAGTCATCAAAATCAGAACTCTCAAGTCTATTAAAACATTGACATTCATGATTCATAGGACATTTGGTAATATTCTAGAACACTGCAGCTTATGGGCTGAGTGAGCAAGTTGCAAAAATAAATTCATCCCCAAATAACAATATCTTTAAACTTATTCTTTGCCCTATGATATTCCAAGAGAATTCTAGTATTGGGAGCTAATTGAAAGTAGACAATGAAATCTAGGCTTTAAAGAAACCTCAAAAAAATGATTAGAGACCTATTTGAAATCAGAAATTAAATTCAAAATCCAGAATAAAATCAATCAACTTTAAAAAATAGTAATTTGTTTAGGGCCAACTCATGGAGCATTGTGAATTGGGAGCCAGACCCCACATAACCAACTGATCCAACCTTGGTAGCTTTAAAAAATGCTTGACATGTGTGTGCATGCTCCCCAAATGCTTACAAGATGGAGAAATGGAAGAAAAATATTGTTGTGTGACCATGTTCTATTAGGGAGTGCTTGCTCTCTCTCTCTCTATCTTTCTCTCTCTCTCTCAAGCACACATGCGCTATTTCTCTCTCTCTCTATCTTTCTCTCTATCTCTCAAGCACACATGCGCTATGACCAAAAAAAGGAAGAAGAAAAAGAAAGAAAAGAAAAAAAGTTTACTTATTTATTTTTTCTATGAGTGAGAGAGACAGAAGGAAGGATAGAAAGAACTTCTAACAGGGTCCTGATTTCATGATCTACTCCCAACCTTTGTCACTCCCAGATTATGTGCACATGCATGTCTGGTATACTCTGCTGAATAAAATCCAGAACCTTCATATGTGGGTCAGCCATGCAGAGTAATGTTTTACCATTGAGCCATTGTCTAGCCTCTAAATTGTATTTTTATTGGGTTTCATATCCTTGAAATCCATTCTTATCTATGCTTCCCCAAAGTTCATGTTCACACAAAGTGACATAGTCTTGCAAATTCCATTGACATATTCCTGCCAGAAACTACTGTGCTGTTCTCCTCTGGTCATTAGAATTAAAATGAGTCCATTACACCTGGGGATTCCCTGAAAAAATGTAGCTGCAATCCTCAAAATAGTTTGTGGTATGTAATGAAGTAACATTGTTTATTTAGTATTAGCTGTGTCTAATATTTGGAAAATTTCAGGAAAAAAGTCACTCAAATAATTTTCTATAATTTAATTTTCTTGCTAAACCCTGGTTGAGAAAGGATGACACATTTAAAGGGTGAACTCATTTCTGCAGATCAAGTCATTGAAAATCTTTACATAAACATCAGACAACAGAGAATAGGTAGTACCTGTAGCAATGAAAGTTCAGGGATACTAGGTTGTTTAAGATTCTCTGTCATATCTGTCTGTCCAAATGTTCCTATTCTAAGTCTCAAGGGTCTAATTCTTTCCATTCAGTGCTCCAAATAACATAAGACTTATAAAGTCCTCCTGCATTTAATTGTTCTTGTGATGTTGTAATTACTAAATTATATTTCAGACTCTTCAGTCACATCTGTCCTGCAAATATAAGAAACAACAAGGATTATTTTCAAGGTCACCATAGAAGTTTTCTGCTTCTCCACTTATGACTTGCAGTGGGATTTCAAGGCCCGTTTTCATTGTTTTTCTTGTTTTGTGAACCTTCCAGTTCAGTCAGAGGCAGCTTATTAACTAACTCACAGCATTTACAATTTCAATCACAATCAAGGACAACAGGTACTTGAACTCTGAAAACTTTCCCTTCCACCTCATGATAAGCACAATTTGAATAATTATGATAATACTGCCTGCCAGGGGTATTGGTGCCATCTGTGTATTTCTTAATCCAGTTCTAAATCCTATGTGTTTTTTGTTTTTTTTTTTGATAAGTTATTTGTTTCTCTCACAATAGAGACAGAGAGAGAAGGACAGCTACCCTGGATAGTCTCATGCCTAGATTCCCCCATCCCCCAGCCTTTCCACCTGGTATAATCACAGCCAGTTGGGTTTGCACAGTGCCTACAAGTTAACATGAGAAGCGAACCTCAGATTTTCCATATGGATCCAGTATCACTAAGTAGCATGCTACTGCTGCATTCCTGTGGTCAATCCCCAAATCCTATCCTGAACGCCGCTTCTGTTAAAGAATAGAGTACCACCAGTCAGACCCCTGCAGAAAATGGATTGACTTCAGGGATATATCTATAAATGAAGAGACTACATACTGAATTGTGGGGAGAATTAAAGGATTTAACATTAATATCAATGCATAGCTTCCACGAACTGTCAGTGATGTGAAGCTTTTAATATCTCTAGAATAAAAATGTCTGGGTTGGATAGAGCATCACCAGAACCCAATGAGACATGAGAATTAGGAGGTTCTGACCAGACCTGGCTGTTGCCTTAGATGCATGCAGTTAGGTTTCAAATAAACACTAATTTCGGCTCTCTGATTTTTGATAATACCTATTGAATCAGAAGCCAAATGAGGACAGAGAAGGTCAGGGAAGGGTGGAGAAAACATGTGGATGAACAAATGAAGAATAAATAGCACAGTAAAATATCAACTGTAGTTAATCTAATATTCTATCAATGTTTTTACCTATTATATTAATAGTAATAATATATTGCTATATGTTCATTAATATGAAATAACAAATTGGGTTGTTGGGGAAGTCATGTCATATTTTTTAATAGAAAAACATAGAAAAAAAGTCATGATTTTCACAATGACCTAATATATAATATATGTAGGCATGATAAATATAATAGGTAAGCAACTACAAATGTAACCACCAACACAAAAAGCAATAAAAATATTTAGACTGGTTCTAAACACTTAGAATGTGCCAGGTACTTTCCAAATATATAAGTACATAAGCAAGATTTTATTTTTGGGCCGGCAAGTGGCATTGTGGTTAAAGGCGCTGGACTCCCACATGGCTGACCATGGTTCAAGTCTTGGACCTAGTGGCTTGCTTTCTCACTTCCTCTCTCTTTCTCTGTCTCTCTCTGATCAAACTGGAAAGTAATAATAATAATAATAATAATAATAAATAAAATTAAATAAAATAATTCTTTAAAAAAAGATTTTACTTTCATAGCCTTACTAAATCTTACATTGTATCTATTAGTAACATTTTCAGACACTAGAATATCATTGGGTTGAAGAGCATACATTTAATAAGTCATAGAACAAGAATTGAAGCCTAGGATATCCCAGTCAGTGCAGTAATATACAAGGGTACTTCAAAAAATTATGAAAAAATGGCATTAAAATATGCGCTTATTTTGGTGCAAAAAGTTTTGAAATCCATGCATAGTATTATTTTTCCACAATATGCATTTTGCATGAACTTCTGAAGACCCCCCTCATATAAGCCATGTTTATAGCTGTTCCATTTTTAACATAGGATGAGTTAAATTATTCTTATTTTATAGATTGTGTTGTTACACAAATAAAGATAAAACTAAAATTCTCTACCCAGGAGAGAACACAGCTACTAAGCACCACAGTTGGCAAACCTGAGGCTCCTGGACCAAAGGAGACTCAGGCAAACTGTCCTCGTCATGTGCCCATTTCAGATTCTTCAAACAAGCCATCACTCCACTATTGCTGTTTCCCATATAATTATGCTTTAATTACATGCTTTAAAGAAATTTTCCATATTTCTCCTGCCCACTTTATGTACAATCAGTCTTAAAGAATTATGCAAATATCTTGTTTGGGTTCCCTCGGATGCAAATTACTATTTAATTCACTTAATTATAAAGGACAATCATCTTTTTAAATATGTAGTAATTAGGTTTAAGTATGCAAGCAAAGAGATTGATCTTGGGCTTATAGGATATATAATCTTATATTTCAATTTTTACTTATTTGTAAAGTTAATTTGACTTTTCTCTGAGTTGAGATTCATTCACATTGCCAAACCACGTGGTTTTTACTGAGCACTTATTTAGTGCCTGTCACCATTCTTTGTGCTGGGTCCATTAATGAACAAAGAGGTAAAATTGGTCCCCTTATGGTGCCTATAGTATAATTGGGGGGACCAGCAGTTGGCATAATGGCTACGTCGCTGGACTCCCATGTAGTCGACTGTGGTTCGCATCCCGGACCTGGTGGCTTAAACTCATGCTGGGCGTGTGTGCGTGCATGCCCAAGATCCCGAGAGGAGAGTGGAGGAGAAGGGATTGCGGCGTGGCCATCCCCCCAGGGGGTGATTTCTCGCTTTCTGTCTCTCTGTCTCTCTCTGTCTGGCAAGCGCACATGCCCTATAGCAAAAACCTCTGAAAAAACAAAACAAAAAAAGTATAATTGGGGAAAAAAATACTACTAAGAAATAAGAGACAAAGACATTACCTATAATGCACTTTATTCGTGCTGGGGAAAACCAAGTTGTACACTGTAAAGCTATGTAGTGATTAAATGCAAATATTAATTTAAAAAAATAAGTTATACAACCCATGCCCATTTTATCTATTCCTTTCAATATAGTGCTGGAGTCCTAGTCAATTCAATCAGAAAAGAGAATAAAATAAAAGTCATTCAAATAGAGAATGAAGGGGTAAAATTATCTCTATTTGCAGATGACATGATTGTATACCTAGAAGATCAAAAGGCATTCATGAAAAAACAACTGGAAGTAATAAATGAATACAGTAAAATGGCAGGATATAAAATCAATATAAAAAAATCTATAGCATTTCTATATACAAACAACAAGCAGAGTGACGTAGAACTGAAGAAAGTAATCTCATTTACCATGAACAAAAAAGAGTATCAGATACCTAGGAATAAATCTAACTAAAGAACTAAAAGACCTCTACAAGGAAAACTATAAAAATCTAAAAAATAAAAATAAAAAAAATGACACAAAAAAAGTGGAAAGACATCCCATGTTCCTCAATTGGAAGAATTAATATAATCAAAATGGCAATCTACCCAAATTAGCCTACATATTTGACACAATCTTATTCAAATTACCAGAGATATTGTTCACAGATCTAGAAAAGGCAATCATGGAATTTGTCTGGAATCATAAAATACCCTATATTACCAAAGCAGTCCTTTGCAAGAAAAGTGAAGCAAGAGGCATTTCACTCTCTGACACCAAAATATATTACAAAGTTGTTATAATCAAAACAGCATGGTATAGGCACACATGAAAAAAAAGGACATGTGGACAGAAAGGAGACCAATTGATTTTTGACAAAGGGCACCAGTCAATCCATTGGGAAAAAAGAAAACCTGTTTATAAAATGGTGCTGGCAAAACAGGATATCCACCTGCAGAAAGATGAATGTGGACCTCATCTCTCACCATTAACAAAAATAAAATCAGAATGGATCAAAAATCTAAACCTAAAACCTCAAATTATAAACCTACTGGTGGAAAACACTGGGGAAACTCTGGGAGTCATTGGAATAAGCAATGACTTCTTAAATAAGATTCCCATAGCACAGGCAATAGTCCTTAGAATAGACAAGTGGGATTATATCAGATAAAGAACTTATGCATGGCCAAAGACATGGTAATTAGAGTGAATAGACAACACTTGGAATGAATATTTTTGTAAACTGCATCAGATAAGGGACTGACAGCCATATATAGGGAACTCAAGTTGCTTACGTGAAAAAAAAAATGATGAACCTAATTAAAAAATATGAATATGAGCTGAACAAATAACTCTCTAAGGAAGACATAAAAACAGCCAAAAACACATGAAAACATGCTCAACATCCCTCATCATATGAGAGATGCAAATCAAAACCACAATCTGATACCATCTATCTCCAGTCATAATGGCTATGATTTAAAAAAACAAAAAAATAGTAAGTGCTGACAAGGCTATGGTGAAAGGGAACTCTCCTACACTGTTCGTGGGAGTGTAAGTTAGTCCAGTCCCCACTGTGGAGAACAGTATGGAGGTTCCTCAAAGGTCTACAAATAGAACTACTATATGATCCAGCAGTTCCACTCCTGGGTACCTACCCAAAGGATAAGGAAATGCTCAGTCTGTGTTTACACACCTGTGTTTATTGTGGCATTATTCACAATTGTTAAGACATGGAACCAATCCAAATGCCCACTAACAGATGAATGGATTGGAAAAGTGTATCACATATACCATAAAAAGAAACAAGACCCTGGCATTTGATAGAAATTAGATGAATATGGAAGATTTACTGCTGAGTGAAGCAAGCCAGGCTATGAAAGAAAGTCACTGGACGTCTCCACTTAATTATACTGACCGTCTGCACTCTATTGTGGAAACTGAAAGATTAGAGGATATAGAAACATGGACAATGGTTATAGATACCAGAGACAGTATGAGAAGATGATAGGAGAAGCGGGAGAGTGAGAGGAAAGGAATCAAGGAGAAAACAGAAAGACATGATTATCTGTTGGTTACATGTATGGTATCTTTAACTGGACTGGTGTGGAGCATATTCATGTTGGGTAATTTCACTTTACCAGCTGTAATGATGTATAGTGATTGACTGTATAAAATAAATTTAAAAAATAAGCCCATATAGTTCTAACAGATGCACACCCACTGAGATGCATAAGATGTGAACTTAAAATGACAGAGAATGCATTCTCTTCTTACTAAACAAATGCTGAAATAAAAGAGATACTATTCAAATATGTTAAAAGTTAATATGTTTTTTGGAGAAATATAAAATGGGGATGGGTAAGAGGTAGGTGAATAAATTTAAAAAATAAGCCCATATAGTTCTAACAGATGCACACCCACTGAGATGCATAAGATGTGAACTTAAAATGACAGAGAATGCATTCTCTTCTTACTAAACAAATGCTGAAATAAAAGAGATACTATTCAAATATGTTAAAAGTTAATATGTTTTTTGGAGAAATATAAAATGGGGATGGGTAAGAGGTAGGTGTACAATATAAGAGATACTATTCAAATATGTTAAAAGTTAACATGTCTTGTGGAGAAATATAAAATGGGGATAGGGTAAGAGGTACGTTTACAATATTAAAGAAGGTAATCAGCTAAGAACTCAAAGAGTAGGTGCTTTTTTTGTAGAAATTAAAGAAGGTAAGTGAATGTGATATCTGCATGTTATATAGAAAGATTATTTTAGGTAAAGGAAACAGCTGCAACTGCA
>NW_006206449.1:200261-209302 GCF_000334495.1 Tupaia belangeri chinensis | reverse complement strand
ATTCCTGCAACAGAACCATGCTAGAGTATTTAGAAATAGCAAAAATATTCCAAAAACAGGGCATAAAGAATTTAGAGGCATGAAAATACAGAACAATGAGATGTGGGTTGGGACAGGGCACATCTTGACGGGCAGTGGGGAACCATAAGAGAAACTGGACGGGAGGAGCAAATGTCAACAACTGTCTCTAGATCAAAGGCTTCTCTAATATTAATAACCCTAAGAGGAGTGTCTGTCCTACTTTGTGGAAAAACATACTGTGGACCAATTAGAGTGACTGACTCAGAGTAAATCTTTAATAAATTGCTATTAAATGGCTGATTTTGATTTAATTAATTTTCATTACATAAAAATAAAATGTTAAATAAGAAGAAAACTGTTTCAAAAGTGAAACATGCTAAAGATGCAAAATATGCCACAGTTTATGATTTCAGTAGAAATATTTGCATCTCATGGTGAAAATTAGGTATCTTTTGGTAAAAATCAAACTTCTATCATTATATAATATTAGAATATTCTGATTATTCTGCATCTCCAGGACAGTTTAATTCAAAGCTCAAGTAACTTTCCAGTGCTTCTAGGATTGTAGTTATAACTTACTTTATCATTCTAACTTAACAGTAGAAGTGTTTCTTGTTTGCACTGTGTGAGTCCTCACAATATTTAAGTTTAAGTAAGATAAAGAAATTACCTTATCTAGATAATTTCCACTAATAAATTAATAATATTAGTGAAAACTACAACTTTACACACCACTTATTATCATCTTTACCATGCTGCCAAAGTAATGGGAAATATAATTAGTATAAGGCAAATTTTAAATTTTATTTTTTTGTCTTTGTTATTAAAGATAAAGCAAGTGTTAAAGAACAGATAAAATTAGGAACCAGCAGATGGCACAATGGTTACATCACTGGACTCCCCCATAGCCGAATGCTATTTAAGTTCCAAATCTGGTGGCTTAAAACTTTCGCCTGGCACATGTATGTGCATGACCAAAATCCTGAGAAGAGAATAGATAAGAAGGGATTGTGGTGTGGGCATACCCCTTGAGGAGTGATTTCTTGCTTTCTGTCCTCTGTCTCTGTTTTTCCTGTGAGTGCTCATGCCCTATAGCAATCAATCAATCAATCAATCAATCAATAAATAAATAAAACAAAAAAGAAAACCATTCTCTTAAAAAGGGGGGGGGGACTGCAAGTGTGCAAGTGGCATGGTGACTAAGAGCACTGGATTCCCACATGGCCAACCACAGTTGGAGTCCTGGACCTGGAGGCTTGCTTTCTCGCTTTCTCTCTCTCTCTCTTTCTCTCTCTCTCTCTCTCACTCTGTCCCTCTCTAGTCAAAATAAATACATAAATTTTAAAAATTAAGTAAAATTATTTTTTAAAGAGAAAGAAAGAATCACACAGAATTATATCTAAATCCATTGACAACAAGTCTATGACAGAATAATTTTTTTTTTTTTTTTTTTTGCTGTAGTGCACATAAACTCACCAGAGAGAGACAGTGAGAGGGCTGGTGATAAAACATCCTACAGGGGGTATGGCCATGCCACAATCCCTTCTCCTCCCTTAGTCTCCTAGGATTCTAGGTATGCAAGTACATGCATCTGGTATGTTTTTTCATGCCACCAGGTCTGGGCCTCAAACATGTGAGAATCCAATGCTTTAACCAAATTCATGGAATAGTGATTAAAACCAATGAGTGATTTAAGAAAGAAGGGGCCAGCAGACAGTGTAGGGGTTAAGGCTCTGTACTCCTACATGGTCAAACATGATTTGAGTCCCAGATCCGGTGGCTTAAAACTCATGCTGGGTGCATGTGTGCATGCCCAAAATCCAGAGAGCAGAATCACGGAGAAGGGATGGTGGAGAGGCCATTCACCCTGAGAAATCACCATAGGAGGTGATTTTTTCACTTTCTGTCTCTCTGTCTCTCCAGTGAGCTCATGCACCCTATAACAAAAATCTCTAAGAAAAAATAAAAAAAAAATGATGAGGAAGCATAAAAAGATAATGATTCATCTATCAAAGATTAAGTTAGTTACTTGGAGAAAACCAACAAAAGCTTCCACTATTATTTTTTCAAACACGGGAACTTTTATACATTAAAATATGTCACATTGTATTATCATACATTTTATCTTTTTATGTTTTGTTTGTTTGTTTGTTTTGCTATAAGACATATGCACTTGTTGGAGAGAGATTGGGGGGGGGGGGGGGGGGGGGAAATTACTTGAAAGGAGGGATGGCCATGCCACAATCCCTTCTTCTCCATTCTCCTTTTAGGATGTTATGCCCTCATGCACACGCACCCAGCATGATTTTCAAGCCACTGTGCCTGGGATTAAGACTGGAGCTGGCCACGTGGGATCTATCTGCCTTAAAGTCCACAGCACCTGCTGGCCCAGTAGCATGTATTTCACCTTAACATTATGGAAAACATTTCTACTTGACCAATTTTTTATTGTAAACAAATAATTGGTTATAAAAAAATTGGGGGACCAGCAGATGGCATTATGTTTATGTTGCTGAACTACCACATAGTTGACTACGATTGGAGTCCCGGACATCGTGGCTTAAAACTCATGTCAGGCGTGTGTGCATGCATGCCCATAGTCATGAGAGGAGACTGGAGGAGAGGGGATTGCAGTGTGGCCATCCTCCTTGGGGAGTGATTTCTTGCTTTCTCTCTCTCTGTCTTTATGGTAAGCACATGCACCTTATAACAAAAATCTCTGTCAAAAAATATGTCAAATGTTCTTTATAATTTTTAGTAGTATTTCCAGAGAAAAACATACAAGCCCTTTTTATACAGTCTTTTATAAAATGCTGGTCCTCGTTTTAAATTCAATTACATAAGAAGCCATTTTCTTATACCAATTCTCACCTACTGAGAATTTCCTGTAAGGCACTTACATAAAATAAATAGTTTTATAATATTGCATCAAATATTATAGTATTTTTATAAATTAACTTATTTAACACTAAGTGAACTATTGTGTCTTTGCAACTATTGCTTACAGATCTCTGACTATCTCAAGGACGGGAAAAACCTTTGAGCCCCTTGGTATATTTTGTCAATTACATCATTCACTTTTACTAACTTACCAAATAAACTATAATAAGGGTCATGAATGAGGATTAGAGACTTTTAAATAACTTGAAGCAAGTTATAAAGCTGGCAAGGAACAAAAATTCTAATTTAAACTCAAGTTTTTCTAATTCTAAGGTCATTTTGATACTTTCTTATTTTCATAAAATTAATACATGTTCAATTGCCAACTACTTTCTCTTAAAATCCACGTATCCTTTCTGGTAAAAGAAGTCAAATATTTGAGTCTGTTTTTACAAGATTATTAAGCTAACTTTTTATAGTTAGGATAATAAAAGAACAGGAAGGAATAAAACTACCCTTACATATTTCATAAGTACTACGAGCAGCCACAAAATTTGTTACAGCTTTATAATTTGTAATTTTAATTTTTCTTTTTGGTTTATGCCTAAAAAAACTAGATGAAATCTGATTTGCCAACTAAGTGGCAAATGTTTGAGCATTACAAGCTCATGGTGTGTCTAATAACTACCTTATCATTAAAAAACAAAATCTTGTCTCTAAGGAACTAACAATAACATTGAGAACATATATACATATGAAAAATTTAGACATCAAATCATATTATTGAGACTAAATAGTTATATTATCATGATTTTATTGAAAGAACTCTTTACCTTTTTAATAAAAGTTTTTGTAGTAACATCAAATTTTATGGTAATTTATCCATTAACATTATTTTGAAAACTTTTTTTGTGCCAAAATATGTTAACTGGATAGTAAAAGGTTTGTTTTCAAGTAGGAACCTTGACAAATGATAGCCTTTCACAGCAAATTACTTTAATGACAAATAATAGTTTTGAGTTAAAAAACAGCAGCTAGAATTTGTTTCTGTTCTAAAACAAATATGTCTAGTCAAAAGACAAAAGGTGATTCCATTCCATGGAATTATCCATATGGCCTTCTGGCATGTACAATCTTAGAAAAAAATGAATGAAAACAATCAATAAGTTAATGAATAAAATGTGCAGAAAATAGAATTGTAGACTGTTGACAAATGTAAATTTCTACAATCCTGACAAAAACTTGGCACATGACAGCACCATCAAAATTAAATGCCAGAAGCTCAGTACAAAAAGGGCTCAAGATGTTTAACTGTAGGCACATTTAGTTTTCTAATTCAGCCAAATTTCAACACATGTTAGAGATCCTTGTAATAGAGGAACATTCAGCTGTATGTTTTGACATCCAAGTTGGCATCTCTGAACATCAAGCTCTGAAAGCTCCAGCAGAGAAAGAAAGGCTAGAGATCAATTTTTCTTCGTTTTTATAAAAGATGTGTAATGGTCTTGATGTGACTCCAGCTCTAGAATGTTACTGGTAAATAAATAAAATTTAAAAAATAAAATAAAAAACCCACCTATTAACCAGAGTTTTTTGACAAAGCCACATGGGAACTAAAGCTTAGTTTCTTTTGTTTGTTTGTTTGTTTAAATTTTGTGAATGGTAAGCTTAATGGCCCTTGCTCTGCATGAATTCGGCAATAAGATATTGGTATAGAACAATAATGTAGAAATAACTCGAATTTTAAACCACAGGTTCTTGATGTCTTGGTCTGTTCTACATTTGTAAAATCTGGTTTTAGGGAAAAACAAATACTAAACTCACTAAAAAGTAAAATCGGTTGATAGTCAATAGCCTGACTCAAGTGTAATTGAACTGTTTATTTCTCAAATTTTATTATAGATACAATATCTCTCTATTTTACTTACCATAAGTTCTTTAAATTTATGGGTAATTTACTAACATGAATAATTGTATACATAAGTTTAACTGCTTCATCATAGTATGGATAAATGTACCAGAAGTTGTTTAAATATATTTATCACAACCATAAGGTATTTGAACTTATGGATAGGCACAATTATCCTTTTAAGGTATGAGTACCATCATTTAGTTCACCTTATATGAAAACATAATGCTTGCAACTTCTTTTGTATTTTAAATGCTCAGATATGATCTTTGCCTCCTTAATTTCAAATAAACTTGAGAGAGAGAGAGAAAGAGAGAGAGAGAGAATCTAACAGAAAAAAGGTACTTATAATTAGATCTTTGGTATGAAATTTAATAGTCCATTTGATCATCAACTTATTTATCTAACCCCCCCCCCATATCCTATTGGCTCTCTGATATTTGTCCATCATATCGCCAGAAAAAGACTACATCCAAACTGGTGTTTTTGTAAGAAGTATATGCCTTTTCCACAGAGAGATGAAATATTTGATATATTTCCATAAAATCTCATAAATCCCAAATTTTATTATAGATACAATATCTCTCTATTTTACTTACCATAAGTTCTTTAAATTTATGGGTAATTTACTAACATGAATAATTGTATACATAAGTTTAACTGCTTCATCATAGTATGGATAAATGTACCAGAAGTTGTTTAAATATATTTATCACAACCATAAGGTATTTGAACTTATGGATAGGCACAATTATCCTTTTAAGGTATGAGTACCATCATTTTCTTCACCTTATATGAAAACATAATGCTTGCAACTTCTTTTGTATTTTAAATGCTCAGATATGATCTTTGCCTCCTTAATTTCAAATAAACTTGAGAGAGAGAGAGAAAGAGAGAGAGAGAGAATCTAACAGAAAAAAGGTACTTATAATTAGATCTTTGGTATGAAATTTAATAGTCCATTTGATCATCAACTTATTTATCTAACCCCCCCCCCATATCCTATTGGCTCTCTGATATTTGTCCATCATATCGCCAGAAAAAGACTACATCCAAACTGGTGTTTTTGTAAGAAGTATATGCCTTTTCCACAGAGAGATGAAATATTTGATATATTTCCATAAAATCTCATAAATCCTATAGAAACCAGTTGTTTTAAAGACATGTTCATGAATATCCATCATAATATTTGTATGCTGTTTAGGGTCCTTTGATGAATATATCTGATTTAAGCTAAAATCTATAGTTGTTTTGATTTCTGCAGTTCAATTTTTATTTCCTCTTTATACAGAATAGTAATGGTTACAATTAAAAATCTCTATGCATAGCTTATCAACTATAAATTTAGCCTTCCTTAGGGATTGATATATACTAAAAGTACAGGATAAATGATCTGCTATCAAATGCCTTTCCTTGAGAGCACGCAGTATGTGTGAATCATGATAAAGAATTCAGCACGAGTGGTAACAAATGACATGGGTTGAAAATATTCTGAAGCATTTTAAAACTTATCTTTATACATCAAATGTTAAAAACAGAAAGCATCCATTATGTATAACAAACACATATGTGATATTTATTCAAGTTCTGATTCAATTCAATGCTTTGCTTTTTGGGTCTTGCAATTATTAAAAGAGTTCTAGCTCTTACCACTATCACATGCCTATCTAATGTAGTTTTATGTTCTTGTATTATATACATCGTATGTATATGCGTTTCCCCACAAGTGAGTTTTTGAAAGAGCACTGATGCATGTTTGTTTAAACGCTAAGTGCTAATGTATCAGAATTGTAAACCTAGAAAGCTTTAACAATATAAATCTTATCTCAACATTTATAATGCATGAATCCTTCCAGATCAGCCCACCATGATCTTTGGAAGCATATTCTCTTTGTAAAGCATCAATTTATCTTTCTTTTTCTTTAATCATCCTCATTTCTGATACTGTTTATATTCTTTCTGTTCTTTCCTCCCATTTCCTTGGAAACCTCTTCTTTTAGAGTTTTAGGGGTTTTTTGTTTCTTCCTTTGGTTTTCCTGAGAGAATTAAGCCAATTGGCATTTTTGAAATCTATTTTTGTATGGTGGTAATGCATTTTCCTCCTTTAGAAAGTCAGTTTGTTTGAACAAGATGATCAGTTTCTCCAGCTGTGCTGGGCATCTTATTGTCCACCACAGATTACGATGGAGAAAAGGGGCACAGCAAAGGTCCTGAGTGCTAAGGCACATGAGCCACCTTCTATCTTCAGATGACGTTAAAGTAAGATGCTATCTAAAAGTTTGTCACTGCAACACATGGCTATGGTTAGCTAATTTTTGAAAACTAAATTAGAAAGAATTATTGCTGATGGATGGCATTGCTCATCCTACATTTTAATGATCATTAGCAAGTTTCAGAAAATATGTTTAGAATAAAGGAAAGGATACTTCGAACCAAGTAAAACCGAAGTTAAATAGGAAAGATGTGTCACTGACAATCTCAGGAAACTTTTAAAAGCAGTCGTTGCCAGTGTTTTCCCCCTACAACAAGCAATGCTGATTTATAATGAAGCTTGTTTTCTGATGGGCAAATGCCACGTGTCATTCTCCAGGTGATGACAACGTTGCCCCCTCTATCATAGGATATTTACGATGATCACAAGCACTGGCAGAAGGACCACTCGTTTGTAATCTAAGACAATGTGTCTGTCTGCTGAGGGTGCCATTTTGCAGGGACACACACAGGTGAGCAGAGGTTACCTAAATTCCTGTGCTGGTTTCAATATGAACCCTTCTGTAGCATTTTTTTTATCTTTAGCTATGTGAAATTTGATTGCTTGGGAGAAACAGGCAGTTAAAACACTTGTAAATATACATAATCAATTATGGTCTCTTTAAAGAAAGTTTCTTCAATCCTGTTGTCTACCAAAGGCTGATTATTTTCATTCACATGTCTTGAAAACACTTCATCGAAGCCTTTTGATTTAACTTAATTAAAACGCAGAGTCCAGTCCATGGGGTGGTAATTGAGGTGACTGGATCTACTAATTGGCTGAGTTCCAGACCTAAAGTTTGAGAAACACCCTGAGCAAATATATGTGCGTGCCCAAAATACTGAAAGGAGAAGGGCCAGTAGTGGTATAGTGGTTGAGGGCTGAACTCTCACATGTTGTATATGGTTCGAGTCCTGGATATGGTGATTTGAAAATCATGCTGGGTGCCCGTGCCCAGGTACCCAAAACCCTGAAAAGAGAATGGAAGGGAAGGGATTGGGGCATGGCCATCACTTTGCCTCTCTCTGTCTCTTTGTCTCTCCAGCTAGTGCACTTGCCCTGTGGGGGAGGAAAATATTGAAAGGAGGGAGAAATGGAGGAGAAAGGATTGCAGTGTGACTCTTTCCTCATGAAAGAGGGGAAGAATGCACCCATGGTGATGCATTCTTGCTTTCTTCCTCTTTCTCTTTCTCTCTGGCAAGCATAAGCACTATGTCAAATTTTTAAAAAAAAAAACAAAACTAAAGCCAATTTTTAAATCTTTCCAGAAGGCCAGGACTCTTTTCAAATGTCTTCATTTTTTCTTTTTAGTAACAATAATGGAAAATTCAATTACATGTCCATAAAGACACTCATTTTATTAAGCCCTACAAAAAATACTCAGCTAGTCTTCCCTTTTGATAAGGATTTCATCAGCAAGAATATGGCAAGACTTTTTTTCTTCATCTAATTTTTGTCACTCCCATACATTTAACCACAAACTGAAGTTTTTTAAATATGAAATCCCCATATATACATTTTTTTTTTGAGAGGTTTTTGCTATAGGGCGTGTGCGCTTGCCAGACAGAGAGAGACATAGAGACAGAAAGTGAGAAATCACTCCCCAGGGGGGATGGTCACGTTGTAATCCCTTCTCCTCCATTCTCCTCTCGGGATCTTGGGCACGCACGTACATGTGCCCGGCGTGAGTTTTAAGCCACCGGGTCCGGGATGCGAACCGTGGTCGACTACGTGGGAGTCCAGCGACATAGCCATTACACTAACTGCTGATTCCCTACATTTTTTTTTGAAAAGGTAAATTTTCATATTAATAAAATACTGTCTAAATAGAGTGACAAGACTTTATGGGACTTTGACCTATGTACTGTCCTGCACATTTCATTTCTGTAATTCTCTAATATGATCTCACTTTTTCCTTTTTTTTCTCCTCCTTTTAATTGTCAGCAGGTATGTGTACTTACCAGACAAACCGGCGCACAA
>NW_006206449.1:186238-200230 GCF_000334495.1 Tupaia belangeri chinensis | reverse complement strand
GGGAAAGAGAGAAAGCACCCCTCAATGGGACCTAGTCAGGCCACATAATTTTTTCTCCATTTCCCTACCTCATCAGGATTTTGAATATACGCATCTATACCAGGCATATTTTTCAAACCACAGAGGCTTGGAGGGCAAGAATCTTATTGTGTGTTTCCTATGTCTAGAAACACCGTAAGAAAGAACTACAAAATGGTGGCTTATGCAGCAGAGATGTTCAGGCTGTTTTTTGTAGTTCAGAAATCCAAAGATGGAAGTGTTGAGAGGTCCGGTTCCTTCTGAGAGTGGTGACAGTTTTTCCACGCCTCTCTCTAGCTTCTGGTCATTTGCTGTCAATCCTAGGTACTCCTAGGTTTGTAGAAACATCCCTCCAATCTCTGCCAATATACATGGTCTTCTCCCTATAAGGTGGCTTGTGTGCATTCCACCTTTCTCTTTTCTTTCTTCCTTCTTCTTTTTTGTTTTCTTTAGAGGTTTTTGCTACAGGGCATGTGTGCTCGCCAGGGAGAGAGACACACACAGAGGCAGTAAGACGAAAAGTGAGAAATTACCTCCCAGGGTGGATGGCCATGCCACAATCTGTTCTCCTCCATTCTCCTGGAATCTTGGGCTCACATGCACATGGGCCCTGGGTGATTTTCAAGCCACTGGATCTGGGACTTGAACTGCGATCGGCCATGTGGGAGTCCCCTCAACATAACTAATACGCCATCTCCTGGCTCCTCCCCCTTTTCCTAAGGACACAGTCATGGTAGATTAGAGGACTTCCATAGTACAGTCTGACCTCCTTCAGTCTTACTGAATTACATCTGCTGTGACTATTGCCAAATGTCACATTCCGGAGTTCTTGGGGCTAGGATTTCAACACATGAATGAGATCAGGGCACCAGTCAACTTACAACAGTAACATACCACGCAAAATACAGTGGCTTAAAACCACCGCTTTTATTCTGCTCCTCCTTCAGTGAGTCAGCAATTTTGGCTGGGTTTATGTGGACAGTTCTTTGGGCCTCAGCTGAGCTCATTCTTTCAGCGGTTAAACAGCCAGTGTGACAGCTCAGTTTGGAGGCCTGGTGATCTGTCAGCTAGTTACATGAGGGCAACCGAGGCAAGGCCTTTCATCATCCAAAAGACTAGCCCAGATTTATCACATGGCAACTTGGCAGGTTTTCAAAAGGGAAAGCAAACTTATGAATGGCCTTTTCAAGTTTAAACTTGGAATCACCACAATGTCACTTCTGCCAAAGCAAGCAAGACCAGATCAACTCAAGAGTGTGGGAAATGGACTCAGCACTTCCGAGAGGAGCTTCAGAGGCACATCGCAAAGGAATATAGAGGAAACACTCCAGTTAATTTTTACAAACCTTCTTATTAAATAGATTATGCTTTGCACAGTACTGTCTTAGAGAAAAATGCCCTGAGTATATTTTTTTTAATGTAAATTTAGGGTCAGCAGGTGGCATGGTGGTTAAGGCACTGGATTCCCACATGGCTGACCACAGTTCAAGTCTTAGAGCCTACGGCTTGAAAATAATGCCAAGAGTATGTGAGTGCATGCCCAAATCCCAAAAGGAGAATGGAGGAGAAGGGATTGCAGCTTGACCATCCCCCTTAGGGGGAGATTTCTCGCTTTCCCACTCTTGGTCTCTCTCTGGTGAGGGAACATAACCTATGTCACAAATCTTAAAAGAAAAAAGTAAAAGGAAATTTACTCTATGTTAGTGTTCTTTCAATCTAGAGTTATGTAACGTCATGACAAACTTAGATATAATGTCTCTAAACCCTTGAATTCCAGCTATGACCTCATTAATTTGGTACAATTCTTCCTTGTTGTATAAAAAATAAATACTTAAATAAACTGGAAAACAAAATAACCCTGGAATATGGAACTGAAACATCTTGAAGCGCAGTGGTTTAGGTATGTATGTACAGTAGAGGAAATCAAGAGACATGTGAGATGAAGAAGCATCTTAGGGTGGCATATCTGATATCTGAATAATATAAAAACAAATCTACACCCGATCATTAACAATAAAATAACTATAGAGAGGCAGTAGATGGTGTGCAGGATAAGGTGGCTGGATCCCATACGGCTGATTGTGCAGAAAGAGTCAGGGCCTGTTGGTTTGAAAATCACACTGGACACGTGTATGTGTGCCCAAAATCCCAAGATGAGAATGGAGGAAAAGGGTTTCTCTCTCTCTCTCTCTCTCTCTCTCTCTCTCTCTGTTTCTCTCTGGCAGGTACATGCATCCTATAGCAAACCGAAACATAAAGTCACTATAGAATATGTATGTTTATAAAGAATGCTTTCTTTACAAAATCTACAAAGTGAAGCCTATAGCCAAAACCGCAGTGTGTTTGCCTAGCACTGTACAGAGGAGCCATAAGAACACTGAGCGACAAAATGTAATTCTATACTCAGCAGACAGGATGGTTTACTAAGCATCTCCATGACCTAAATTAAGAATTTATCAAATCCAACTTACCCCTCGTACTGTTTCCACACCTACTGAGCTGATTTCTGATGGTGCCGCTCAGGCACTTTGCTACGTGGTAGAGCGTTCCCTGGTAGCTTAGCAGAGGGTATCCTTGATCCCCAAGATGTGTATATTTGTTGTAATTTGATATTATTATATATAGATAAAGATAGAGACTGAGCTAGAGATAGGAAACTGACATAGACATAGGCATAGGTGTAAGTATTTGTTTTGCAAGTAAATATTAGTACTTTATTTACTCTGAGATCCCAAGAAACCTGAATTCCTAATGCTGGACAGTGTTGGGCTCTAAAAATCATCAGTTGAACACACCAAGGTACAGATACCTAGTAACCCCAGTTTAGGAACCAACTCCTCTATAAATTGTCTGGCCCATCTTATTTAGCTAAAAAAATGAGAAAGTATAATGTTGTTATACTATTTTTATGTTTATATTATTTATGAAACAAATTAATTGACCATTTATTTATTTTAATGAATGTTTCCCAAATTGATAGTCAACATTATTTTAAAAAATATATATATAATGAGATGGTTTACCTATTATATAATTTGTAAGACCATGTGAATTGATTGACAAAATGAGCCCCATGTACTATAATACCATAATCTCTCCTATCTATCAATATTATTTATTGACTCTTAATTTAATTCTTCCAAGTAATTCTCTATTGCCCTGGGATGGAAAAGGTCCCAAGGTTTGGATTATCTTTTGCTATTCTTCAATTAATTTCAACATCATGTTCTGCCAAGAGACCTAAAAGATTTTTCTGAAGGTTAAATTTAGAGATAAAGGTTACAAAAAAATACAACCTAAAGCAATAAAACATGGCCATTGATTGCTCCAAAGTGACAGCTGCTAGACAAGCCATGCTGACTTGCAACAGAGATATGTTAGCTTAAAAAAAGAAATAGGAGACTGAAGTAAAAGGACAGTTTCACATGGAAAAAAGCCCTGAAAGAACTGGCCACCACAGTCTTGGTCATCTGCACAAAGTGTCCATTCTCCAGGGAGAGATGTCATCACACTCCACTGGGAGGTCTGAAATTGTGATGCTGGCAATGCCAGAGACACTGGTAGATTGCATGATTATTTGTGGTCAAAAAAGATGTCACTACTGGCTGTTATCCATTAAAGAGCGAGGACAAGGATGTTGACATGTAAGTTTGGTCTCCGGTCTTCTTGTCAAAGCTTAAATGTTCATAGTACCAGTGGTTCTTTAGAATTGTATATTTTGTCTTTATACCATAAGTATTAGTTTATAATTATATTGAGGACAGGAACCACATATTATTAATATATTTATGCCGGTGATGTCAAAATATAGCGCTTGGAATCAAACAGATGTGGCTGAGAATCTTCGCTTGGCTTCTGTGTAGCTCTGACCTTGAGAAAGTCACTGGCTAACCAAGCATCCAGTTCCTCATTGGTAAAAGTCATCATCATCATTGTATCAAAATAATAGTTGATAAACATAAAAGTTACTCTCAAAATACCAAAATGCTATAGAATCTTACTATCCTGCTTAACACCTAGGTTATCTATAAAAAGTAAGCAGTGAAGAAAAAAAAATTTAAAAAAAACACAGAAAATGTTTGTTTTTTCTCCCTCCAAAGAAGGAACCATTTTGGGGAACCAGCAGTTAGTGTAATGGCTATGTTGCTGGACTTCCGTGTAGTCGACCGCGGTTCGCGTCCCGGACCCGGTTGTTTTAAACTCACACTGGGCGCATGTGCGTGCGTGCCCAAGATCCCGAGAGGAGAATGGAGGAGGAGGGATTGCGGCATGGTCATCCCCCCTGGGGAGTGATTTCTCGCTTTCTGTCTCTATGTCTCTCTCTGTCTGTCTGGCAAGCGCTCGCGCCCTATAGTGAAAACCTCTCCAAAAAAAAAAAAAAGTAGGAACCATTTTATGGATTGCATAATCAGTGCCCATCAAGTAAACTGGCAATTGGTAATGTTTTTGAACAGTTTATACAATGGAAATTAAGTATCCTTTATCTAATATGCTTGGGACCGGAATGTTTTGGATTTTGAACTTATTTTGGATTTTGGAACTTTTGCATATACATAATGAGATCTTGAGGATGATACCCTCCTTAGTCTATACAAAAATCTATTAATGTTCCACATATACCTCATACAAACAGTTTGAAGGTAGTTTTAAACAATATTTTTTATATTGCAGCATTCTGACTGCAACCCATCATATGAGGTCAGGTGTAGAATTTTCCACTTGTGCTGTTATATTGGTGTTCAGAATGTTTTGAATCCTGGAGCATTTTGGATTAGTGATGCTCAACTTGCAGATTAGATTGCACTATTGTACTATATAGTGCCTTTTTTTTACTTCACTTTCTCTAAATTCTATTTATCTCATTTAATGTCTTAACAAATCACTTTATTAATTTTTTTTCTATTTACATGCATATTAAGCCACCAGGAGTTCTATACTATAGTAAGAATACTTTCCACACTTGCAGATATGCCTTACCTACATAAATTTAATGATGACTGTTTTCCTTATACAAAACAAGAAACAACAATTTTAAAAAAAACTTGACAGATTGTTGTCAAGGATTTAAAGGATATGTGTGTGATGAGCTAATTTAAAATAGAGCTATATAGCCTTCAAGAATCCACTTTTGGGTATAAGAGATACCTCCTTTTGCATAAGTGCAGGTGTTTATTTGCAATTTTGTGCAATTAGAAACCACCATTCTGTATAGTGTCCTGGGATGAGTAGCACCATGGATTTACTTTTCAACAATAGTTATTGTTTTTTCAGTCAACACAGGAAAACTCACCTGTTTGATAATATAAAATGACATTAGGGAATACAAAATTCTCACCCACAATTTTTTATTTGTAACTTTAAATGACAGCAGTGTGTTAGGCTAATGCTCTATGATAATCTAACTGCTCAAAATGTATAAAAAAGCCTACTTACTATCAAGCAATGACTATAATTTTTTTTTTAACTCATAAAGCTTCATAACAGAGAATTACTATTACAGAGACATGTTATTTAGTGTTATACATTTTGTAAAAAATAACTTTGGAGCCCAATTTCTATGGTCCAAGTGGCTGGGCATTCATGTACAATACAAGAGCCATATGGGAGACCAGGGTTTGGATCCTGTGTCATCTTGAACATTTCAGGCATGCCCATGTGTGCTCATACTTACAGCTATCCACGAGGCTGGCAGTGGGTTCCAGGGTGATAAGTAATTGTCAAGAGACAATTTACTCATCATAGTCAGAAGGTCTTCAAAAAGACATCAGTAGATTTTTCCTTAGGCTCTCTGCAGATCAAAGTTCCAAAAAACTAACAAAGAACCTGTCAGCCAAGTCTTCTGTCTTTCAAAAATAAGGGAAAAATTGGGAACCAGCAGTTAGCGTAATGGCTTTGTCGCTGGACTCCCACGTAGTCGACCGCGGTTCGTGTCCCGGACCCGGTGGCTTAAAACTCACGCCGGGCGCGTGTGCGTGCATGCCCAAGATCCTGAGAGGAGAATGGAGGAGAAGGGATTGTGGCGTGACCATCCCCCCAGGGGGGTGATTTCTCGCTTTCTGTCTCTATGTCTCTGTCTGTCTGGCGAGCGCACGCGCCCTACAGTGAAAATCTCTCCAAAAAAAAGGGAAAAATTAAGACATTTATTAATTACTTAAAGTTTAAATTATCAGATAAGCAAATGCTGAGAAAACTGATTGCCATAATACCTTTCCTGAAAGAAATGCTGAGCACTTGCACATTGAAATGAGGACATACTAGACAAATATTTTGACAGTAACTTGAAGCACTGGAAAGATAAAAAGATTTAAGGAAAGGTACATATAAACACATGGACAATTATAAAAGATAGAATTATTTAACAGTGATTGTGTAATTCCATTTTTTGTTTTCTACATAGTTTAAGGGACTAAGTCATTTAAAAAAATTATTAGTTGAGTTTTGAACCCACACTGTATACGGATGTAATTTTGTGACATTCACAACTAAAAGAGGTGGACACAGAACTGTTACAGGAGCAGAGTTTTGTCAAAATGTAGCCTATCTATACAATGGAATATTAAAAAAACTTCAAAAAGGAAGAACATTTTGGCACATTCTGTAACATCGATACATCTTGAGAACCTAAAGCATCATAATGAAATAAGCAACATAGTGAAATAAGCCAGAAACAAAAAATATATTGTATGATTCCACTTATGTGAGGTAACTAAGTATAAAAAACTCCATAGATATGGAAAATAGAATGGTGATTGCCAGGGACAGAATAGGAATGAATGAGAAGTTATTATTCAATGTGTATGGAGCTTCAATTTTTTAAGAGAAAAAGAGTTATGGAGATGGATGGTGTTGATGGTTGCACAACAATGTAAATATAATTATTGCCACTGACCTATAAACTTAAATATGGAAAAAAATGGCAAATTTTATGTTATGTATATTTTTCCACAACAAAGTAATTGAAAAATATAACTTTGGATAGATTTCCATATTGAGAAGAATAAATTAACAACACAACAATTCTCAAGGTTGTTCTAAAGCATAAAATAGTCTAGAAATTCATATATTTTTTATAGTAATTACTTTATAGATCTGTAGTAATTAATATTGCTTTCTCTCTCTTTTTTTATTTTTTTTTAAGAGAGATTTTTTGCTATAGGGTCTGTGCACTCACTAGAGAGACAGAAGAGACAGAAAGTGAGAAATCACTTCCCATGGGGGATGGCCATGCCACAATCCCTTCTCCACCATTCTCTTCTTGGAATTTTGGTCATGCACGTACACATTCAGTGTGACTTTTAAGCTGTCGAGTCTGGTCCTCCACCCGCTATCAACTACATGCGAGTCCAACAATGTAACCATTATACCATCTGCTGGTCCCAGTATTTCTAAGAATTAAATTGGAGACTTCTGGGATGGTAGATGACTTTTATATAGTTCTGTGCATATTATAAATTCAGCAAAGAAATGATTTAGAATTGAGTATCTAATAATATTTTAAAATAAGTCAGTTTTTCAAAACAAGATTATTTAAAAAAAAAAAAGATATTCTGAAACCAAAGGTGGCACAGTGGTGAAAAATGACACCATTATCCTGACCCACATGGAAGGATCTTAGTTCACATGCAGACACCTCTTTGAGTACTCTGGACATGAATGAGTTACGTGAGCCATGATGTGGGGCTGGAGTGGCTGGGGTGAATCAACCATCAGGACCCTGTAGGAGGTGCTTTATGTCTCTCTCTGTTTCTCGTACTAATGGGAGAGCTAAATAAGCATTTTTTTAAAATTTGTTTCACATAATGCAGAAGGCCAGTGTTGGTATTTATACTTATAAAATGATTTGTATATTGATTTTCCATATCTTTTATATGTAGATATTTTGTCATTAGAAATGGTGCATTCAGAAACATTTTTTATTTTTTTGTTACTATTGGGAATTTATTTACTTATTAATTATATATGTTTTTTTATTTGTTTGTGTTTTTTTCTATAAGACATTCACTATAAATTCACTTGCTAGAGACACACAGAATGAGAGAGAGAGAGAGAGAGAGAGAGAAATAACCTCCCCCAGGGGGGTGTCCATGAAACAATCCCTTCTTTTCCATTCTCTTCTTGGGATTTTGGGCATGCACACACATGCACCTGGCACTGAGTTTCAATCAACTGGGTCTGAGATTCAAACCAGACAGCCATGTGAGATTCCGGCACCTTGACAACCATGCCCCCCTTGCTGACCCTGGGGATTTTTTTTAATTTGATTTTTTTTAAGTGTTTTGAATTAAATACTCAGAACCTAGTTTCAAGTGAATGTTGAAAGTAGTCAGCAGTTTCTTAGTTTAACAAGTAATGCCACCATAAATGTACAAAGATAACTGATTCATGTGACTTGCTTTATTTTAAAATATAGTCAAAATAACATTATAGTGTAATAGGAATTATAAATGATTTATATGATATATCAAAAGCAAACTCAGCCTTTGCTATTTAAAAAAAGATGAAGGGATAGTAGAAGTTATTATACTTTGAGTTTTTCCACACATTAACTCCAAACTTTAAAGATCAATATGAAAACCATATCAAATCTCTCAGTTAACACCTTCAGCATAACTAGGAGACAGTGGAGGCTGCTAACTTCTATTTCTATTGGAATGAACAAAAGTTTTCAAGAGAGCTAATGCCAGAGGTGAAAATCAGATGGAAGTTTTGTGGAACAAAAGAAAGTATATAGATTTCTAGTGGAGACAAATATATATATATTACCTAGTTTTTAATCCCACAAGGATAGGGCATTAATCTTTATGGATATACTGAGTATTAGAATGAGACTTGCTGAATCAGATCATTCGCTACTGGTAGTAAATGCTGTGGTATCCAAAAATTAATATAAATTCGGTACTCATGGGGCCAGAAAATGGCATAATGGTTACGTTGCTGGACTCCCACAAAATTGACCGCAGTTTGAGTCCCAGACCTGGTAGTGGAAGACTCCGGGCGTATGTATGTGCTCACTTAAAAGTCCCGAAAAGAAATGAGGAGAAGTGATTGTGGTATTGCCATCCCTCCAGGAGGTGATTTCTCACTTTAGGTGTCTCTGTCTCTTTTGTCTCTCTGGTGAGCACACACACCCTATAGCAAAAATCTCCCTCAATAAAACAAAAACAGCATTCATTACTATAAAAAGAGGGCAATAAAGGAGGAAACAAAAGAGAAGCATACCATTTAATGTTTCAAAATATAAAAAGAGAATAGTCAGAACACACTGGATTCCCATATGGCCGACCATGGTACAAGTCCTAGACCTGGGGGCTTGCTTTCTCATTTTCCCTCTCCCTCTCTCTTTCTTTCATTCTGTCCCTCTCTGGTCAAAATTAAAATAAATAAATAAATAAATAACGTTAAATGAAAAAATTCTTGAAACAAATAATCTCTTAAACAACATACTACTTTTTCAATAGTAAAAGGAAATGAAAAGGTGTAAAGAATTGTACCCAATACATAAAATATAAAACAATATGGCAGAAATGAAACCAAATAAGTTGGTCTTAAATATAACAAAACTAAAGCCATCCTTTTTTTTAATTTTAAAATTTTTTATTCATTTATTTTCTTTGAAGAGAGTTTTGCTATAGAGTATGTGCAGTTTCCAGACAGATGGAAAAAGAAAGTGAGAAATCACTCTCTAGCGGGGATGGCCACACCACAATCCCTTCTCCTCAGTTCTCATCTGGGGATTTTGAGAACACGCATATGTCGTGTATGAGTTTCAAGTCAGGTCTGGGACTTGTACTGCAGTTGACCACGTGGGAATACAGTGCCTTAACCACTACACCACCTGTTGGTCCCTAAGATATCTATTTAAAAATTGTTTTTAATTGGTGAGTTTATCCCATTTAACCAATAGTTGAAAACAACAACAACAACAAACTGGAAAGGGAGAAAACCACAAATAAGAGAGATATACACTGTACACTGAAAGATATGAGAAATAGTAATGAAAGAATTACTACCAAATTATATGAAATGATAATAAAACCAAAAAAAAAAGTTTAGTATTCTTTTATGTGCACCTCAAAGCAAATAAAGTCTAGATGCCAGCATATAACAAAACAAAACAAAACAAAACAAAGAAACAGAAAGAAAAATAAATTTCAAAGATCCCATGCTATAATATCCCAGACTCCAAGAATATTTTTCAATTGTGTTAAAGGATGCTTAATATTGCCAGAGCAGAAGAGGAGGAAGAAAGCACCCTCCAGGAGGACTGGCCATGCTGAAATACCTTTTGCATTCTCCTCTCAGGATCTTGGGTACACATCCATATGCATTCAGTGAGTTTTTTAAGCCACCACGTCCAGGATTCAAATTGCTCACTCAGTCATGTGGGATCCAGCTACCTTAACCACCACACCACCTGCTGCCCCAACTCCAAGAATTTTGAAAGAAACATTTTCTTTAAGAATTGTCAAAATAAAACTTTCCAAAAAAATTTAAAAATTATTAGCATTTTCAAGAATAATACATCCAATGTTATTTTTCTTTGGAATGCAAGGATGGTTGATATTATACGAGGCTTTAGTATCACTCACCCTATGAAGATATGAGAATGGAAGCTATATGATCACCCTAATTACTGAAAGAGTACTTAACAAATTAATCACTAATTAATTTCTGATAAAACAATATTAATGCTTAAATTCATGGATTCTTCCTTCGCAAATGCTTTGTCAACATCTTAATAGAGAAATATTTTATCCTTGCTAAAGTAGAGAAAGCAAAGTATTTTCTTTACCACTGTTTAATATTTTACTGAAGAAGTTAGCATAATTGGGCAATAAAATATTTAAGTGCTTAAAATTGGTATACGTTACTTCAGAAAATATGACTAATATATGAAAAACTCCCAGGTACCTAGGAGAGGCTTATTCAAAACCTAAAAATAATAAAGTTGTAGGATGAAGAATAATATGCAAAATCAGTAGATTTTATATTAAAATAATAAATACAAATCCTCCTTACTTTGGATTGTGGGAGGCTGTGCACAAGCAAATATCACTGGTTTCTCAGAGAGCAAACAATTACACAATGCCAAAGACCATGATTGGCCCCCCTTCAAAACCTCACCTTCAAAACCATACTCTGATTGGCGACTTCCCATAGCAAATCAGTGAGCTTAGAATCCCTCAGATTTGTATATCCAGCACCTCATGATTGGTCCACAAAAGCAACTAATCATAACCCACCTTTTAACAACCAATCACTGCCCACCAACATGTATATAACCACGATCCCTGGCCCACAATCGCCAGATGACACTGAAGACCTTGAAGAGTTGTGGCACTGCATTGTTTCCGGACGATCCTGAAGATATGTAACACTGTGTCATCTCCGTGCTGACCACAATAAACGGAGCACCCTGAAGAGTTGTAACCCTCAGGAAACCTGTTCCATTCCCCCACCCCCCCCTCGCCCCGGGTTGGGACATGGATAATCTGAATGTGCATGAATTTCAGTTGACCTGGTCTAATTAAATAACAATGATCTTTGCATTAACATTGTTCAAATTTCCGTTACCATGATACATTAGCTATCAGAACTTTATTCAGTGGTATCTTTACTGCTAGCTCTTCAGTCTTCAAGTCCTTCAAAACTTTACATAAAAATGGATTTGCATCATGATAATCACATCACGTCTTTCAAAGTCATGGTATTTTTCACTATGTATCAGTTGATGTACAAACTGCAAAGTTAAACGTTGCAGTGCTACCTGGTTTCCTGTATGATATTTTATAAAAATGATAATCAAGGGACCAGTAGATGGTGTAATGGTTATGTCACTGGATTCCCATGTCTTTTACTGCAGTTTGAGTCCCAGACCTTGTGACCTCACCGGGCATGTGTGTATGCATTCCCAAGATCCCAAGAGGAGAACGGAGGAGAAGGGATTATGGTGTGGCTATCCGTCCTGGAGGGTGATTTCTTACTTTCTGTCTCTGTCTTTCCAGCAAGTACATGTGCCCCATAGCAAAGGAAGAAACCTCCCCAAACAAAAATGATAATCAAAAGAGAGAATAGATCAACAAAAATGAAAAGCTCGAAAGACAAGTGATAATGCTGGAAATCAAATTCTAATTGAACTTCACTGGAATTACAGAAAAACATAGCTGACCTCCAAAATGTTGGCACTGCTTGTCCTTAAAGAGACACCGAATATGTCACAAGAACATAATGAGGCAAAGATCAACGTAAATGAAGAAATTGTAGTAAAAGTATGAATTCCCAGAGGAAGTAATAATGGCAAAATCTTCACATGAAATGAACACTCTGAAATATTTCATGATATTGAAAGTGCAAAAGATGAAATGTTTGAAGCTAATTCATATTTAGACATAGATATGGTAATTAAGCATAGAAATGATTCACTATGTAAGCTTTTTGAGGAAAAGAAAAATAAGTACTGTTCAAATTATTCTTGATAAATTTTCATACAAAACTTCAAAAAACCCTTCAGTTCTATATCCTTCCAATGTCTTAAATTAGTGTATTCTATGATATTCGTTTTTTAAAATTTTTTCTATCATTTATACCCTAGAGGAAGAGAGCTTTTAATGTTTTGAAAAAAAGAGTCCACAGGTCAAGAACAATCATGAATTTTCTCATTGATAAATAGGATCCCTTGCCATGATTTTTGCTTGTCCCATCATTTTTATTGTCCTGTAATATCTATGCAAATTGTGAACTGCTTCAGCTTACCACAGGTTCTCACCTTACACAACACCTCATGTTTTTAAAAAGATGCTATCTTGTTTATGATCATTAGCTACTAAGGAGTTTCCTTCTTTGTTGGTTTGGTGTATGGATACCAGCATGGCAGCAAGTATTTCTACCTTGAACAATGACCTTACTAAAACATAGCAATCAATACAACATTGAGGTTGTGCTGTAGCTACATTGTGTCAATAGACTTTTGTGGTCTGCCCTAGGGAACTAAACAGAATTTATTATTCAGTGAAAAGTACATATTCTGAATATCTAGCTACCTTACAAATCGATTTTTGGACTATGACTAGCTTATGACTGGTTCCATTCCAAGAATATTGTTTCTAGGAATGACAAAGTAACTTCTATTTTTTTTTCCACAGTGTTAAGTCTTTAGTTCAGCAGTCTTCTAAAATCAATAACTCATGAATTAAAATAATGTTTTGTTTAAAATGGCTTGTGCTTTTATATAATTATTTAGATTATACATTGCTAATCTTTTAAGATTTGTTTCATTTATAGGCTATAGTATGTATTTCTAATGTTTATAGAAGTTCATTTCAATTGCTAAGTATTCATGGTACTTTAATAGATTGTCAGGCACTGTTCCAAAGATTCCAAAAAAATATAACACCAAATCCTTGCAGGTGACTTATTAGCAACAAGGTTATATAGAACTGTAAACAATTTCAGTAGTGTGGTTACGATGGAAGGTTAATAATGGTTTGCTGCATGCCAATCATGTTATTTGAATAAACACTAAGTTTCTATTTTACATCATGGAATTTCAGGGGTAAGGAGCATCACTAAGTGTACATGCCTAAAGACAAAATTTCATGGATAGGTTGTAAATTAACTGTGATCTTAATTATAGTACTAATTATTATTATCAAAAACAATGAAGGGTTTAAAAAGTTACTTTTTAAAAGTAGTTAAAATAAAGAACATAACATTTATTAAATTATTAGTTTTGGACCATTTTGAATTCATTCTAAATAAGTAATTAGAGTAATAAAAATCAGACATGTTAAGAAATGCCTGGCAACAATCGGTGTCATGTACTGATCTACAAAAAATAATATATTAAGTTTACCCACACAATATTGATTTTTGAAATGCTACTCAATACTGTTGATTCAATAATATTTAAGGAAATTTCCATTTGCCCCTTAGAAACAATTACTGAGATATATATATATATATATATACACACAC
>NW_006206449.1:154102-185980 GCF_000334495.1 Tupaia belangeri chinensis | reverse complement strand
CACACACATATATATATATATATATATATATATCTCAATAGATGGCATGGAACATTATTTCATTTATCTTAATGAGGTTTACTTTATCATCAAGTCAGTATATTGTAGGATTTTGATATATTTACTGCAGCTACTTCCACATCCTCAATATATTCTACGACTTACTAATATTATATATACAATTTACTAATATTATAACCACATTTTATTTAAAATATTCTGATTTGTAAAGCAATAAAAATGAATGTCTATATTGATTAGATGTATAGACATCAGAGTGAGAATAAAGTTAGTTAAAAATATCAGTTTTTAAAGGTATTTATTTCTATTACTTTGGCTAATTACTTGCTCTTTCTAAAACTTAATTCTTCTACCTATAATACTGGGAAAATAATAACTTTTCCAGAGATTTAAAGTAAAAATAATATTAATAATTTATTTTAAAAGTCAGTGATATCTTCTCTACACTGTTTCCGTTCATAATAAAAATCACTCGGATATTACAAATCTAACGTTACTCTAAGGATTAAGTTATTGAGATTTCTACACTACAAAGTTTTAGATGGTTTTCATTTTCCACCAAAGTAGCAAAACACAAATAGTAGCTCGAGCCTGAGCTTAATCAATCTCTTATACTTTGACAATTATTTTCTTATTTTTTCTTATATCATATTGCTAACAGTTTAATAAGATATGAGTTAACACTTTCAAAATGTATTATTAAATACAAATTTCCTTTTGTATGTTTGAAAAATACGTTTTATATAACTGTCATGCAAATAAAGAGGGCTTTAAATTATGATCTGATTAATACACTTATGACCATCTCCTATACCAATTTTGGTATTCAAGTAGTATTACTTTATATTTTAAATAACTATTTATTTTATTTATTATGATGATGATTTTCATTTACCATAGGACATGTGTGCTCTGGGAGATTATCTTTTTTGGTATAAATAATATCAAATTTGTTTCTTTAAGCATGCCGAATTTTACTCTCCAACCAGAACATAAAATGACAGATTGTGGAATTTGTTTCTTTTATGTAGCAAATAATTAATTCTGCTCTGTAAATCGAACTTCCAGTAACAAGAAAAGCAAGTTATGCAATGTTTTTTCCCCTGGTAAATTTCTTTAGGTCAACATCCTTTTAAAAATCAATTCTTCATGAGTGAAAAGAAAATCACTCATTTACTATATATTCTTCTAAAATAATTACTATATACAAAATGTATACAAGTAAGTATCATTTCTCAGATCCTTTTTTTCTACCGCTCCTTCAACTGACAGACATTATAATTCAGATATACCTCATATTTTAAAACACTGGCTTTGTTATAATTCAGATTTGCAAAACTGCTAAATCTTGAGAGACTATTTGTATTGTAAAAATTTTATTATAAATTGTGTTTTCTAAATTGAAAGTTAATTGTGTAAAACTGTTTAAAATATTAAACAACTTAAATAAAAAATAATCGGCACACTTTTCATATTGTAATAACTTGCAGCACTTGATATATTTATTAAGATAAAATGAAGAGAAAAAAATAATTTAATTCACATAAACATATAGTTGATTATAGCTTAAAGGTAAAAAGTAATGAGAAATATACAAATCATTGTAGACCAAGTGAGCTATATTAGAGTTACACTTTGAGTCTATTCTCAGAGAAAAAATATCATTAAAAGAAACCAAAACTTCTCGTGTTGAGAATGTAAAACTGCAGCTGAAAATCAACAAGCAAGCCATATTTGCATTACTAATACAATAATTATCTGCCATACTCATTTTACACAGATTGCATTTTCAAGTTGAGAGATTTAATTAGTAAAATTCTAGTAAATCCAATGTAGTCAGCCAAACAGTACATATTGAGTATCTAGTTCCACAATTTACATAAATAACTTTATAAATCAATATTTATTATATGTTGTTTAAAAACAAAATAATGTCCTCACAGAAACCTTACTAGGAAAGTTAACACTGACCCTTCCACGCTTCCTGAAAAATCTATCTTTCAGAAGAGAGAGTACAAAGAGAGAGAGACTACAAAAACACACTCATCATGGGGCAGGAGCCCCATAATCCCTTTTCCCTTTCCCCGCTCCCTTAAGATTTTGGGCACACATACACATGCTTGGCATGTTTCTCAAGCCTCCAGTCTGTGGCTCCAACTTCATGGTTGGCCATGTGGGTGCCATATCAGCCAGGCCATGGAGCCAAGCCATCAAAAACTTATGTTATTATTTCAGTTACACATGCTAACATAACACTTATCTAATTCTGTAAAATATTTATCTAAAAAGTCAATATCTCAAAAGAAAAGGAGTGTTAGCCATTACTTTTCTTTGGAATATTTATTTATTATTTATTTATTTATTTTAGTGCTTCTAGTCAATGACATTATGGTTCCATTTACCACTTACAGTTTACTCTTCTGAGCTTATAAGACATTTCTTAAAATTTCTTAAAATTGTGTGTGAAGATTATACTTCTGTATGCTATAACCAGTCAATGAAAACATGTCTAAGTTTGCCCTAAGTAAATCATCTATATTTTTCTGTATGTATTTTTTTAAGTCCCCACCCATAGGGTGGTGTATGTACTTGCCATCATGACAGAGAAGGAGACAGTGAGCGAGAAAGTGAGAAATCACTTCCCGTGAGGATGACCACACCACAGTCCCTTCTCCTCCATTCTCCACTTGGGATTTGGCCGCACATGCACACATGCTTAGCATGAGTATCAAGCAGCCCAGTCCAGGACTTGAACCACAGCTGACCACATGGAGGTCCAGTGCCTTAAACACCATGCCACCTTCTGGCCCCTTGGCATATTTTTTATTGTTGATTCTCGCTAACAAAGGTATTTAAAATTATATACTTCCCTTTTAAGCAAAAAGCCAAATAAACAAACAAAATATAAATTATACAACTTGAAATATTTGTCTCATTGAATGGATTATTTTTTAATAATTATTTTATTTAATTTTATTCATCATAATCATCATTACTATTTTAATTGAACAGAGAGAGACTGACTGAGAGAGAGAGGGAAATCGAGAAAGCAAGCTGCCAGGTCTGGGACTCTAACTGTGGTTAGTCATGTGGGAGTCCAGCACCTTAACCACCATGCCACCTGCTAGCCCAAATGGATGACTTTTATAACAAGTATCGGTGGTAAGTAATTATTACCTTATTCCAGTTTCTGTAATATGTATGTATATTTTCTCTTTTCAGAGGTTGTAAATTTGTTTTGATCTGTCTAGTAATCTCAAATATCAGTAATAAATATTGAAGAAAAATAGTTATAAAGTTCTTTCAAAAACTTTGTATTATTAAGATAATCACTGTATAAAGTGCCTTACTCACTAAAATCCTTACAAAATAGCTGATGAATTAATACATGAAAGATGAAAGAAAGAAAAGGAAAAGGAGGGACCAGTGGTTGGCACAATGGCTATGTTGCTGGACTCCCATGTAGTTGACCGCAGTTCGAGTCCCGGACACAGTAACTTAAACTCACGCCAGGCGAGTGAGCGTGCGCGCCCAAGATCCAGGGAGGAGAATGGAGGAGAAGGGATTATGGCATTGCCATCACCCCTGGGAGGGGTGATTTCTTGCTTTCTGTTTCTCTGTCTTCCTGGAAAGCACACGCGCCATATAGCAAAAACCTCTCCAAAAAGAAAAGGAAAGAAAGATGAGAAGGAAGAAAATATTTGAGTACCTAACACAGTATTTGTAAAACACAAGGGCTATGAATAGCATCTTTATTGTCCTCAAAAACCTTAGAACATAATTGACAAATCTTTAAATGTATATAGGTAAAAATTAAATAGGAAAACAAGATAATGTAAGTCAATCAACAAAAGCTAAGAAAGCTTTTACATGCTATTGGCATTCAGAATAAAGAGGTATAAATGCTAAAAGTATCATGTATATTTGTTCATTTATTTGGGGGCCTACTGATTATAACTGCTATTGTATAATTCACCAACGAAGTTTTCAAGAACTGCCTGATTGTACAGGCATCCAATATTCGTTAAAGAATATCAGTCTCCTTTGTAAGACATATAAGCCAATTGGTCCTGGTTAGCAAATCAAGAAATATACCAAATACTACGTTTATATCAAGGTGACGCCTTCTCTAAGATTGAAAATACAGATTTCACTCGAAAGAAGCAGCTGTGTTCCTGAGGTTAGAGCACTTTGTTGCAGAAAGAATATCAATGGAGTGTTTACGAAATAACAAGGGAACATCACATCGCGAAGAGCAATGAAAGCTTCTTTTTTAAAAAAAAAAATCTGTATAATAAACATGTCTAGATGGTTATGTTTCTGGCAGATCGCTACAGAGGAAATATTAGAAAAAAAATCATACTCATACATTTTTCATGCAATGTTCTCTATTATACATCACAGCTGCAAATCTGCCCTCTGAAGTTTGCAGCTTCTTAATGACACCAGAGATTTAGGGCACAGGGTGGAGTTAGGCTGACATGTGACTGATGAGGTGGAAGTGTGAGTCTGAGGGCCATTGAACACAGAGAATTTTCCCAATGTATCATAATTACAGAAACACCTGTGCTGAAGAATTTGTGCTGATTCAGAGAAAATACATGGAACTTAATGGTCTGCAAGATCCTTCATCTCAGACCCATGGCTGTGGAATCAAGGGATATAGTTGCATTTAAAAACGAAGTTAAAGCATTGGTAGCTGATATTTCCAGCACCTGAAGATGCTTGTCTTATTTGAGAATGGAAAATCGGATGTGGAAACACCATTGAAATGTGCTAGGAACATTTTCTAGAAAATGATGCTGAAATATAAGATTGGTCATAAAGTACTAAGTTGGTTGAAGCAATCCAAGCTAGGCAGTTCTGATTTTTCCTTATTTTTGCAAAGGCATTGGTTGATAAGAATTAAATACAAGTGTGTATTCTAATTAAAGTATTCCATGATTAATCATGATGGAGCCATTCTTCAAGCTATTGGGTTGTTGGCACAGTCATAACACACATGTTCTATGTTTTTCTATGCAAAAAAGCATCATGGCTTTTCTGACAACCCAATAGAATTGTTTTTTTCCTTGAAAGATTTTTGCTTTAGGATGTGTGTGCTTCTGTGGGAGACAGAGACAGAGACAGTGAGAGAGAAAGCGAGAAATCACTCCACAGAGAATGTGGCCTACTCCTCCATTCTCCGTCCAGGATCTTGAGCATGTATGGAAAAATGCCTAGCATGATTTTTCAAGCCACTGGTCCGGGACCCAAAATGGGAGTCAAGGGACGTAAATGCTACACCATTTGCTGTATGCCCCTGCCCCCACTAATAGAATTCTTGTCCCAATTTGCTCTTAACCATTTGTTAAATCTCTGGGGTGGGGAATTGAAGGAGCTATAATGGTTTTATATCTATTTACCTCTTTCAAAAGAGTTCAGGAAACCAGATGTTAGCACAGCACTGGGGGCTGACCCACATGCGAGGGCTATGGTTGCATCTGGTAACATCTAAGTATGGCAGAAGCATGTGCCCATGATCCCGGGCTGGCTGAGATTGGGGCTGGATCTCAGAGTTTGGAACTTATTGGAGGTGTGTGTCTCTGCTTTTCTCCATTTGTCTTATTCATGGAAAAATAACTAAATATACTTTTTTTAAAAAGAGTTAAAAAAAATCAGTATTACATAGATTGTGATTTAAGAAAGGTAAGGATACAATAGAAAAGTATAATATGCTTTTTAGGAGAGAAATGATGCTCAATGTTTACATGAAACAAACAATATTTCTTTTTATTTTAAAGAATTTTTTTATTATTATCATTTTAATTTGGCACAGGGCATATGTGCTCACCAGAAAGAGACCAAGACAGAAGATAGAAAGGAAAAGTTAGAAAGGAAGCCGCCAGGTCCAGGACTTGAACTGAAGTCAGCCATGTAGGAGTCCAATGCCTCAACCACCATACCACCTGCAGGCCCACAAGTAGTAATTCTTTAAATCAGTAAAAGTATACTATGTGCAATAGATAATATTAAATATAAAATAATTTAATATATTAGATCAAAGAAATAATTCAGTTATATTATTCATTACTTGCTAAATATCTAATCTGTAACCAATAAATGTTCTTTGGATAAATATTATCTCTGAAATTATTTGTGTCAAGATTTTCCACAATTAACACATATTTTGTACAATGTCTTTTAATAAGTTGATGTTCCTTCCTATTTTGTAATTTTTTTTCTTTTGGATATGTTTTTGCTATAGGGCATGTGCGTTCGCCAGAAAGACAGAGAGAAACAGAGAGACAGAAAGCAAGAAATCACCCCCTAGGGGGGATGGCCATGCCTCAATCCCTTCTCCTCCATTCTCCTCCTGGGATCTTGGGCACGCATGCATATGCACCTGGCGTGAGTTTAAGCCACTGGGTCTGGGACTCAAACTACGGTGGACTACGTGAGAGTCTAGCTACATAGCCATTATGCCAACTGCTGGTCCCCTGTTTTGTAATATGTTAATATAATAATAATGAATAAAAATTGTAAATACATTTTTGTTATTGAAGTAGTGTGATTGCTTGTTAAAAATATTTTAAATAGGGACCAGCAGTTAGCATAATGGCTATGTCGCTGGACTCCCATGTGGTCGATCGCGGTTCGCATCCCGGACCCGGTGGCTTAACACCAGGCGCGTGTGCATGCATGCCCAAGATCCCGAGAAGAGAATGGAGAAGGGATTGCAGCATGGCCCCCCCCCCCGGGGGGGGTGATTTCTTGCTTTCTGTCTCTCTGTCTCTCCCTGTCTGGTGAGCGCATGCACCCTATGGCAAAAAACTCTCAAAAAAATGTTTTTTTAAATAAAAAAAAATTATAGAAAAGGAAAATGTAGCTTTTCCACTATACACGATGGCAGATGATAAAGCTGCAGAGCAGGATACTAAGGAAAAGAAACCTGAATCCAAGGAGACTGATGCCAGTGGAAAGGTTAAAAAGGATGACCCCAAGGCTAAAAAGCCCAAGAAGGGGAAGCCCCATTGCAGCCAAAACCCCGTCCTAGTCCAGGGCATCGGCAGATTCTCCTGATCTGCCATGTATTCCAGGAAGGCCATGTACAAGAGGAAATACTCAGCCACTAAATCCAGAATTGAAAAGAAAAAGGAGAAGGTTCATGCAACTGTCACAAAAACAGTTGGTGGAGACAAGAATGGTGGTATCCAGGTGGTTAAACTTTGCAAAATGCCTAGGTATTATCCTACTGATGATGTGCCTCAAAAGCTGTTGAGCCACGGCAAAAAACCCTTCAGGCAGCATTGAGAAAGCTGCGAGCTGGTGTCACTCCTGGGCCCATTCTGATCATCCTCACTGGATGCCACAGAGGCAAGAGAGTGGTTTTCCTGAAGCAGCTGAGCAGTGGCTTGCAACTTGTAACTGGACCGCTGGTTCTCAATTGAGTTCCACTGTGTAGAACACACCAGAAATTTGTCATTGCCACCTCCACGAAAATTGATATTAGCAAAGTAAAAATCCCGAAACACCTTACCAATGGTTACTTCAAGAAAAAGAAGCTGAGGAAGTCCAGACACCAGGTGGGTGAGATCTTCGACACAAAGAAGGAGAAATACGAGATTTCAGAGCAGAGTGAGGTTGATCCGAAAACTGTAGACTTGCAAATTTTACCAAAAATCAAAGCTGTTCCTCAATACCAGGGCTACTGTGATCTGTGTTTGTCCTTAGAAATGGAGTTTATCCTCACAAATTGGTGTTCTAAAATTTTCCTAAGAACTTAATTAAAATGATCATATATTTTTTTTTAAAAAAAGGAAAATGTAAAAGCCAAAAATAGTGCCCATTACCTTATCAGTCAGATAAATCTACAATTAATTGTGTGGTATAATTCCTCTTAGAAAATGCATCCTATACTATTCTCTTACGAGGTAAAATTTTAAATGACAATCTACTTTGTATATAAATTTATAATCAAAGATTAATGAATCATTTTTTGATTTATGAATATTTTTCAATAAGGTGTACCACAGTTAGATGGTATTTGAATAAATGACAGAGATAAAATTATTCTTAATTTAAATATGAATAATATTAATTACATTTACATGTGAACTATTAAGTAGGAAAACTGCATTTAAATTCATTCGCTGCTTGATAGAGAAGTAAAGTAATACCACAAACAAAATGCAGTAGCCTAAATCTTCTTTTAAGGACAGTTAAAGAAGTAAATAAATATAAAGAATTTTGCAATGTGGTATTTGATCTTCCTCATCGATCTATGGAAGCGGCTGTGTGCGCCTGTTAAAGCCTTGAACTCTGAAGCTTTATTCTCAGGTTTATGTCCAAACTCTGTATACCCAACTGAGACACTCGATGGGGACTATATCAGCCAAATCTTTTTTTTTTTAATTTTTAGTATTTTATTATTATTATTATTATTATTTAAGCATTCAATCACTATACATCATTTATATCAGTCAAATCTTAATGAATGTTAAGTAAACTGGCACCTTAGGGAAATTATTGACTTCTCTAAACCTCAGTTATCTTATCTATAAAATGGAGCCATTGAAGATTGAATTATTTATTGCTTGTAATGGAGTAAGAATATTAACAGTAAGTACTGTGCCAAGATTATTTTTAAATGAATACCTTATTATCAGCTTATTTTATAGTTAAGGAATTTGAGTCTTAGTTTAATATTTTCTCTCACTCATGAGAGAAGAACATACCATTAAGTTCTTTTTTTCTGTCAAATACTGTTTTCCATTATCTCCAGTTGTTTAAAAAATGTATATTGTGTATTCCTCAAGTAAAAAACCATTACCTTTTTCTCTGTGTAGAGTCAAGTTAATAAAGTCAACTTAATAAATAATAAAATATGAATTTCCAAAAATTGGATATACTTTTTTATTGTTTTTTTTTTTTTCTTAAAGAATACTCATGGCACCAATAGAAGGCATAATGGTTATATCGCTGGACTTCCACATAGTCAACTTATTTGAGTCCCAGACCCAGTGACTTAAAACTCACACCAGATGCATGTCCATGCATGGTCAAAATCTCAAGAAGAGACTGGAGGAGAAGGGATTGCGACATGGCCTTAACTCCTAGGGCGTGATTTCTTGCTTTCTGTCTCTCTGTTTCTTTCTGTCTCTCTGTCTCTTTCTGTCTCTCCTATAGGGTAAGCACATGTGCCCTATAGCAAAACTCTCTCTTAAAAAAAAAAAAATAATAGCAATACTCACTTTACCCTAATCTTGACTCTATTGGCATCTTTATTTAAAATCCGATATCTTTTTTCATCGGGGATTCTTTTTCCATTGATTTTAAATTTGTAAATCTATGGCTTTAAAATACTGCTTATCTTGATTACTAAGTTTTTTTGAAATCCCTTAGGTTTAGTACCTGAGGTGAGTCCCAGCTCCTGGTAATGGTGAACATCAAGCAGGAAGGACAAATAGGGATAGATTTATGTGGGCCTTATTAACCACATCAAAGAGTCTGGGCTTTATCTTAAAGTCTATAAGTTGAGCAAGAGGTAAATTCCATAGGACACGACATTTGAGCATCCACAGGGATGGTGGAAGAGTCAAAGAGGATGCTAATATTTCTGCTAGATCAGCTGGGTGGAGAATAGTACCATTCCTCATGTGAGGGAAAGCATGAGGAAGAGTATGTTTTAGAAAGGAAAATCTCAAGCCATCATTAGGAAATTCAAATAGTGGTATGCAGAAAGCTCTTGACTATCCCATCTGTATACTTCAGATTCAGAATCAAACTCTGGAAGGTGTCATCATTTTTATGGAAATTAAAGTCTTGAATGAAAGTAGATGAAATCACCCAGAAAAAAAAAATTTAAAAAGTAAGAGAGAGAATGAAGATAGAGCAAGATGTAGATAAAATATTGAGACAAAAAGAAGTAGGAGTGCTAAAACTCCTTGACTAACATGGAAACTATGATAAATTCCTTGAGAAAGGAGATCAAAAAGCCCTGGACTTAGATCAGAGTGGTGCCACTGACCATGTATATTACTTTTCTCGAATGATTTCTTTGTGTAAGATATGATCTGCTTGGGCCCAACAGATGACATAATGGTGTTATATCACTGGACTCCCATTTAGTCAACTGCAGTTCAAATCCTGAACCTGGTGGCTTAACACTCTGGGTGCATGTACATACATGCCCAAATTCCTGAGAGGAGAATGGAGGAGAAGGGATTACAACATTGCCATCCCCCACCGGGGGTATTTCTTGCTTTCTGACTCAGTCTCTCTGGCAAACACACATGCCCTGTAGCAAAAATCGCTTTTAAAAACAAACAAAAGAAATATGATCTGCTCACCGTGAAACTGGTAATTAATAATAGTATATATTTATTATATTAGCTTCAAGAATTTCATGAAATAGAAGGAAGACTTAAAATACTGTCTGGAGTAGGGCCACACCAGAGCCTACTAGTTGAAGGGAGCCACATCCCAGATGGGTTTGCTACAGTTTGAATACTCGCCCCAACTGCTCAAAAACCATGCTGGACACCTGTGTGTGTGAGCCCACAGTCCCAGTGAAATGTTGATGAGGAGGAGAAGGGACTGTGCCACAGCCATGTGCATTTTCATGGGAGTATGGGAGTGCATTTTTTCTCTCTTCCTCTTTCTCTAGCAGGTTCATACACCCTCTGACAATTTAAGATAAAAAAAAAAAAAAGGTATCTGGGACAAAGTAAGTTCTCAAGCAATCAACTGATAATAATAACAACAATTAGAAGGAGGCCCTGAAGCAAGGCTACTTCGTTTTGAAATCCAGTTTTGTCATTACCAGCAGTACTACCTTGCATAAGTGGATTGAGCTGTCTGTTCAGCTTATTTGCCCATTTTTAATCAGGTTGGTGATTTTTTTGCAGGTAAGCTTCTTGAGTTCCCTGTATATTGGGGTTACCACTGACTTATCTGAAGCATAATTTGCAAATATATTATCTTATATTGATTATTGTCTTCTCACTCTAGTTATTGTTTCTTTTGCTGCATAGAAGCTTTTTAGCCTGATGGAGTCCAACTTGTGTATTTTCAGGATTATTGTCTGTGCTTTGTGGGGGGTCTTACTTAAGAAGTCTTTGCCTATTCCTGTGTTTCCAAAAATTTCCGTGTTTTACACTGGTGGTTTTTGTTTGTTTGCTTGTTTGTTTATTTGAGAGATTTTTGCTATAGGACATATGCACTTGCTGGAGAGACAGAAAGTGAGATATCACCCCCCAGGGGGATGGTCACACTGCATACCCTTCTCTTGCATTCTCCTCTAAAGATTTGGGGCATGCATACACACACACACACACACACACACACACACCGTGAGGTTTTTTTTGCTTGTTTTTGTTTTTGTATAGGGCGTGTGCGCTCGCCAGGCAGAGAGAGAGAGACAGAGAGACAGAAAGCGAGAAGTCACCCCCCAGGGGGGATGGCCACACCTCAATCCCTTCTCCTCCATCTCCTCTTGGGATTTTGGGCACACACGCACATGCACTCGGCCTGAGTTTTAAGCCACCGGGTCAGGGACGCGAACCGCAGTCGACTACGTGGGAGTCCAACGACATAGCCATTACGCTAACTTCTGGTCCCCCTACACCATGAGTTTTAAGCCACCAGGCCTAGGACTTGAACCAAGTTGATTACAGTTGACTACATGGGAGTTCAGCAATGTAATCATTACACCATTTGCTGGTCCTGCCACTAGTAGCTTTGTAGTTTGAGGTTTTACATCTACATCTTCAATACATTATGAGTTGAAGGAACTCCCCTCACAAAAAGAATTCCTGAAAGTAATAAGTTAATACAGTAAAGTGACATAATCCAAAACCAATATACAAAAGTCTATTGCTTTTTTTTACACCAACAATGAACAAACTAAGATAGAAGAAAACAATCCCATTTACAGTAGCCACAAAAAATACAAGACGCCTATTAATAAATCTAACCAAAGAAGTCAGACTTCTCCAAGGAAAACTATGAAAAACTTTAAAGGCAAATTAAAAGTGATACAAAAAAAGGGGAAATACATCTTATGTTCCTGGGCTGGAAGAAGAAATATAATAATCCTGCCCAAATTAATCTACAAATGCAATGCAATTCTAATCAAACTACCAGTGATATTCCTCACAGAAATAAAAAAAAAAAATCGTAAAATGTGTTTATAAAAGGCCCTGTATCAGAACAAGCAAATGGCATAATGGCTATGTCTCTGGACTCCTTCCCACTCAGATCAACGGTTGTTCAAGTCCCAGATCTGGTGGCTTCAAATTCATGCCGGGTGCATGTGTGTGCATGCCCCAAATCCCGAGTTTCAAGCTTCTGGGTCTAGCACCCTAACAAGGCAGCTATGTGAGAGTCCAGAGCCATAACCACCATGCCATCCACCTGCCTGCCCTCACAGTAGGATTTTTAATAAATGATAGTTCCCTGCAGCTGTTCCCCCAGAGATCTGGGTCCAGTAATAATTCACTTTAATTACTGCATAAAGTAGAAGGAAGACACAGTAGAAAATAAAGCTATCTACAAATTCAAAGTGGATTTAAATTTCCTAGTGAAAAACAACTAGCCTACCAAATTTGTATTATATCAACATACTACAGTTTAAAATTAGGCTAGATTCTGTCATAAATAGTAATCCAATATAATTATGAAAAGTAGTAAATACTTTTAAAACTTCATGTAATAATGACAATCATTTTATACAATAAAGACTTTTGTGTGTGTGTGTGTGTGTGTGTGTGTGTATTTAGGTTTTTTACCATAGGGTGGATGTTCTCACCAGAGAGGATGACAGAAAACGAGAAATCACTCCACAGGAGGATTGGCTACTTCACAATCCTTTCTCCTAATTCTCCTCTCAAAGTTTTGGGCACACCCTAACCACCACACCACCTATTGGCCCCAAGATTTTTGTGTATTTTATGTCTTGCTAAAAAGTGTTAAAAGTGACACAGAAATTTAACTGAATGTTTTAATGTTAGGATTATAATATAAAGTTTTAAAAAATGACAGCTATAGCCTGTGAATACCAAAGCATATCCTGGATGGATTTGGGACAAGTCCAAAAGAAATAAAATAACTTCTAGAATAAGCCTGGTGGAGCAGGGAAATATGCTACTTGGCATACGGGGACTCTTCCCAGACCAAAGGATTTAGAATCACAATTAGTTTGTAGCACTTGCTGCATTGTGAATTCTCAAAACTCCTAAGGAAGATCGGAATATTTTTGACCTAACTAACGTGTATAATCAAATAAAACACCTGTTCACAAAAGTGTCAATTGCGCCTTTGCTACTAGGAATTATTTATGAGTTCTTTTGTGAACCTTGATTACAATCTAATTAAAAATGGACACTTCCTTCCAAATTTTGCAACTGTGAAAAAAATCTTGTTAAAATACAGAACATTAACCATGACACTTTTATTGTAATATGAAGTTACGTATTAACTTTTTCCTTGATCTAGTTTCATGAAATAATGAATGATATTATATGATAATATTTTTCTCAAATGAAAGTTATGTAAGAATAAATATAATATAATCATGAATCTTGGAAAAAGTAGAAGTTTCTTATTCCTGTGATATTTAGTTATATTGAACATTTTAATACTATATCACTAAGTTTAATAATTTATTGAATCCTCATTTATTAGAATTTTTTAAAGAGTTTTTTGCCCTAGGGCATGTGTGCTTGCCAGAGAGAGAGAGAGAGAGAGAGACAAAGACAGTGAGAGGGAAAGTAAGAAATCACCTCCTCAGGAGAGATGGCCATTCCACTGTCCTTTCTCCTCCATTCTCTTCCCAGGATCTTGGGCATGCACACATACATGTCTAGCATGGTTTTCAAGCTACCAGATCTGAGAATCAAACCACCATAGGCCATGTGGGAGTCCAGTGACGTAACCGGTATGCCATCTGTTGACCCCATTCACTAGAATTTTAAATTGTTGTGTATAGGGTTTACTTTACAGAAAGCAACCAAAAACGTATTTATTATATGAATTAAGCATTTCTTTAATACAGTTTTATTAACATGTCCTTTTTAACAATGAACCATATAAGAAATGGCCTCTAAACCTATCAACTGCATTCAGGTCACATTTCCTTGGACAAATGATTTAATTAACCAACCCAAACTTAATTTTCAAATCATTAGATTGTTATGCAAAAAATTAGTATTTTGGAAGAACGAAAGAATCAATCAAACTTTCAGAAATCTTTGGGCACTGAGAATCTTTACCTCATTGATTAAACAATCTTGGTTAGTTAAAGGAAAAACAACTTAAAAAGTGAAAATAAAATTTTAAGACATCACTAGAGCACTATCTTTTCTTCAAAAATGAATTCGTTTTTCTTTTTTTTTTTTAGTTCACTTATGTCTTCCATCAGAGACAGAGACAGAGATAGAGATAGATCAGGGCACTGGTAAAAGGGTCTTTATGCAATTATCCAGTCCTAGCCAGCCAGGGTCACAGGCACGTGCTAGAGCACCTGGCATGTACAGAGTTCTCAGGATACGAACCCTGGACTCTCCACCCCATGTATGGCTCCAGCAGTGTATCATTGCCTTAGCACTGCACCATTGCAGCTGGCTTGAATTCCAGTTTGATCTTTAAAATAAATAAATAAATAGTGCCCCGTGGTAAATAAACTGTAAGTAAGCATTGTGCAGTTTCCAACATTCTAGGACTCACATTAATATCGGAAGTTTTTTGGTAGTCTCAAGAGTAGATAGCCCAGCTAAACAAACTAAAATATTAAATAAGAAATTAAAATACACCCCAGGACATTTAGGAAGATATTAGAAGTGATTATTAAGATGGGAGTGTTGTCTACTGCTTAACCTTTTAACTTAATGGTTGAAAATATTAAAAATAAAAAGATCAAGAAGTAAATAATGTGATAGTTGCCAAAAACACCTGTTACTTACTTTATTTCTTTCCTTAATTATTTGACTATTATTTAAACTGATAGCTTTATGGTCAAGTCAAATCCATACTTCCATCATCGTATATCCATTAACATATACATAAAGCTAACTTTTAGAGGAGAGTGGAAAGCTAGTCTCGTTCATTTGGAGGGTAACACTCTAGAGTTTTCTATAGAAATTTGCAACAGGGAACCAGCAGTAAGCATAATGGCTATGTCGCTGGACTCCCACATAGTCGACCGCGGTTCGCATCCCGGACCCAGTGGCTTAAAACTCACGCCGGGCGCGTGTGCGTGCGTGCCCAAGATCCCTAGAAGAGAATGGAGGAGAAGGGATTGTGGCGTGGCCATCCCCCCTGGGGGGTGATTTCTCGCTTTCTGTCTCTATGTCTCTCTCTGTCTGGCGAGTGCACGTGCCGTATAGTGAAAACCTCTCAAAAAAAAAAAAAAGAAATTTGCAATGAAACTATTTCTTGGGACAAATTGATCTTGCTACATCAGATCTAATCCTGCTGGAATTCTGTAAAGAGAAATACTACCTGAAGGTGAAGTTTCTTTTAGGTCTTATACATGGTTATGGAAATATAGATGATTTCTTTGAATCTATGATTGAGTTATTTAAATTATAGCCTCCAACGTTAAAAACAAATCAGAAAAGCTGAAATATTTATTATATGCTGATTGTGGTCAAAATTTTACGGGAATAATGTTACTCAATTTTTTAAAATAATTATTTATTTTCATTTTACTTATCCATTCATTTATTTTAATTTGATGAGAGAGAGACACAGAGAGAAGGAGAAAGTGAGAAAGCAAGCCACCAGGTCCAGGACTTGAACCATGGATATGCCCATGGGACTGTCCAGCACCTTAACCACCATGCCACCTGCTGGTTCCTGTCATTACTTAACTTTTTTATAAAACATGGGGACCAGTAGTTAGCGTAATGGCTATGTCGCTGGACTCCCATGTAGTTGACCGCGGTTCGCGTCCCGAACCTGGTGGCTTAAACTCACACTGGGCATGTGTGCATGCGTGCCCAAGATCCCGAGAGGAGAATGGAGGAGAAGGGATTGTGGCATGACCATCCCCCCTGGGGGATGATTTCTTGCTTTCTGTCTCTCTATCTCTCTCTGTCTGTCTAGCAAGCGCACGCGCCGTATAGCAAAAACCTCTCCAGAAAAAAAAGAAAAGAAAAAAATATTGAGCTACATATTCACATATAATTGCAAGAAATAATATAGAGACTTTGCATATTTTGCCCAGTTTTCTTCAGTTGTTATATTCCACAAAACTCTATCACACTCAACCACCATCATAATTAACTTGACATGACCCACTGATCTTATTCAGATTCTGGATCAATTATTTACAACCAGGATACTGTGTATCACATAGGAGTCAGAGATGGTAAATTTAAAGTCACTTGGTATCTTCTTAGCTCACAAATGCAGGCTTGCTACCATTAAATACATTCATTGAGGTAGAAACAGATTTTAATTGATGATATTTTGTGTTTTATAGGCATAATTCACAATATAAACAAATGTACCTAGTACATGCTAGTCTATATTAATGCATGCTCTTCAAAAATAAGAATGTGGTGTGGCTTTACTATGTAAAATCAAATTATGAGACACTGTGGATATAATGGACATCCCATCCTGCCCAGGCCTTAGGGTACACCAGGCCTTGAACCCATGACTCCCGTGTAGCCCCAGCCTACATGGATAAAAATGGTTTAGTAGCACCATCCATTGCAGCTGGGCCTGATGGTACTTTTCATTACTATTTTATCGCTGGAGGACCACTTCAAAGAAATAGAGAAAAAGAAAAAAACCCTGGGCTTAGGACAAGTAAGCACTGGTAGACAAATTTTATTTCTGTTTTACAAGATTTGTTAACTAGATAGTCCTCGGGCTCTGGTGTCTTAATTAGGCTAATGGAGTTGCCCTCTCTCTATTAAAAATATATAAATTTTTGTCTTTTTGGATAGATGAAATCAAATTTTAAAAATAGTATTGGGGGTCATTTTATAACGTATTATCAGTTCTATATAACTCTAAAAAGTCTGTGTTTTTCTATTTTTCCATGAGTAAAACTGGTTTATGTTTTCCAAATAAGAAAATGATGTACCTGAGTTTCATAAATGACATCTCCCATATCATCAATAAAAATGATCTACATCTTATTGTGGAGAGATTCAGCAAGTAAGTCCCAGAAATCACCTTTATTACAGGGAATAAAGCAGATGTATAACTCCCTCTTTTGGATATCTGATTTACACAAAGAGGCAACAATATACTCCCAAACATAATATTAAAAAAGCATTAGTTTTGGTGATGTTTCATTCAATAGCTATGATGTCTATTATAAATATATTTTGAAATCTTTTGTATAATTGACTCATCAAAAATATGAAGGAAACTACACATAGATTTGTGGAAGAAATTCCCAACTCAGCCTATATCGCATTTAAGAAGTTATAACTAACAATCCTTGTACAACAAAACAAGAATAACAAGAGAATTTAATACATCTTGCACCTATTTTTCTATAAACTATTCCATTGTCTGAAATTACCCAGGACATAAATAGTATAATGGTACAAACAAATCAGCCTGACGCTCTTTTCCCATTTCAATTGAACACAGCCTATTTCTTCCTGGAGCCCCAAGAGGGACAAGACTCGATTTAGTGTGAATTCCCTCAGTCCTATTCCTTAAAATTTCTCCTTTCAAGGTCAATGCCACTTGTTTTTTCTAATCTAATATTTATTTATTTTTTTATTTTCACATAATGTATACATGAATGAATAAATATGACGAGGCTCCTAAAAAGATATTATTAAATTTAATAAAAGATATTATTATTATCTTATTATTAAAAAGATAATTCCATGGCATATCTCCCCCATTTCTTGAAGTCTTCTCGTTGGTCAAAATTGTGGGCCGGATCGTTGTAAAATGTATGCTCTGTACAGCTGACTTACACGGGAAGGCTCTGTGTCTATGCCCAAATGCCTCCTTGAGTATGCAGGGAACATGAGTGCCCATAATCTGGGGAGGTCAGAGGCTGGGGGAGGATTAAGGCATCAAATGTGCGGGGGCAGTGTCTCTCTCTCTTTGTCTCTCTTATTCATAGAACTAGATGAGTACACTTTAAAAAATAGATCATGTGGAAGTGTTCTCTCTCTCTTTTTATCTCTTACTCATAGAAAAAAATGAATAAAATTGGGACCAGCAGATAGTATAATGGTTACATTGCTTGACTCCCACATAGCAGACTGCGGTTCAAATCCTGGACCCAATGGCTTAAAACTCATCTTGGGTGCATGTATGTGCATGCCCAAGACCCAGAGAGGAGAATGGAGAAGGGATTGCAGAGTGGCCATCTCCCTGGAGGTTGATTTCTTGCTTTCTGTCTCACTGTCTCACTGGGAAGTGTATACACCTTACAGCAAAAATCTTTCAAAAAAAGGAAAAAGAGGAAAAAGAAGAAATTAATAAACTAAAAAAAGAAAAGAAAACGAATCCTAGAAAACAGAATGAAGACCTGTACTCTCATGTAATTCTTCCTAATTCCTCAATGAAAAGGAAAAAGTGTTTAGTGTGTTCTCAGATGAAGCACAGTGATAAGTGTAAATATCTGTAATATATAACAGTGGGAGAAAAAATATGTATGGATACATATATGTGTATATATGACTACACCTTTCCTATTGTTCAATATCTAAATCAATTTATTTAAGCTCCTACCACGTAAGTCTCATAATGCATATGTATGGATTTGTAATTGATGACATGAAAGAGAGAAGCTACTAGAGACCCCAAAACACTGAGACAGAAGCTGTTACAAATCTGAGGTGTGTCCTGGAGCATTCAGGGACCAAGGCTATTGAAGCTATAATCTAAACTCCATCTTCTAGAGCCCAAAATACTGAGACATGTAGCGGCAACCTCTGTCTTCTCTCTGTCTCTCTCTGGTCTATCTGCCTGTCTCTCTCTCTAATTTTTTTCTTTTAATTTTTAAAAAACTTTTTCTCACCTTGGGCCTTTTCTTTCTCTTGCTTATTTCAGAAGCTATTTTAAATCTGAGGTGTGTCCTGACATTAGCACATGTCCCAGTTTTCATTTTTTATCTTTAATTTCTTTTTTATCTTTTTTGGTTGCTTTTGTCTAGTTTCCCTTTTTTTTTTTCTTTTCCTTTTGCTTTTATTTATTATTATTTTTTAAGCCTTACTTTCCCACTCTGTTCAGTCTCCACACATTGAGTGTCTAGATGGGCCTAGGAGCCTGTAGCCAAGTAGCTAAATACTTTCAGGATCATTGAAATCCTCAATGCTTTTTGAACCTCCTGCCTTAAGGAAGAAACTCCTTTTTTATACATCTGAACACAAAATCTTTCTGTGTATACTGTGTTCCAAAACACAGTAGTGGAGAGATTTTGTCGCAGAATGACCAGAAACCACCACAGAGGCACAATAATTATGAGACACCAAGAAAGTATTTCTCCCCTAAGGGAAAAGAACAATCCTTCAGCATCACAGACAGTACGTGGAACTTGTGGAAATGTTCGATAGAGAATTCAGAATATTCATAGTGACAAAACTTACATGGGAAGGCTCTGTGTCTATGCCCAAATGCCTCCTTGAGTATGCTGGGAACAAGAGTGCCCATAATCTGGGGAGGTCAGAGGCTGGGGGAGGATTAAGGCATCAAGTGTGCGGGGGCAGTGTCTCTCTCTTTTTGTCTCTCTTATTCATAGACTAGATGAGTACACTTTAAAAAGTAGATTTTGTGGAAGTGTTCTCTCTCTCTTTTTATCTCTAACTCATAGAAAAAAATGAATAAAATTGGGACCAGCAGATAGTATAATGGTTATGTTGCTTGACTCCCACATAGCAGACTGCGGTGAAAGAGCTGAGAGACAATGAACTCCAGAAGATGCAGGAGAAAAGATACAATGAATTCCAGGAGGTGAGGAAGTTCTTGCATGATCTGAAAGAGGAAATACACGCCATAAGAAAGAATCAAACGGAGCTGTTAGAGATGAAGACTGTAATACAGGAAATCAAAACCTCCCTCAAAAGTATTAAAAGCAGATTAGTCCATGCAGAAGACCAAATCTTGGATATTACAGCCAAAACCTCTGACCTAGAAAAAATAACCAAAAACACTGATAAAATAACCAAAAAAAGATTTATAATACTATACAGAAATCCTAGATACCATTAAGTGTCCAAACATCCAGATAATCAGTATCCCAGAAGGTGAAGAGACTAATAAGGGCATTGATAATTTATTCCATGAAATCCTGGAAGAAAACTTTTCAAATCTAGGGAGGTATTCAAATATCCAGACCCAAGAAATAAAAAGGACCCCTAATAAAATAAACCCAAGAAGATCTCCAAGGTACATCCGTAGTCAGATTGGCCAAAACCACAGACATAGACAAGATACTAAAGTTGTCAAGAGGGAAATGTCAGGTTACTTATAAAGGTTATCCCATCAGGCTAACATCAGACCTCTCATCAGAAACAATAAGAATAAGGAAAGAATGGGAAAATATATTCAAAGTGTTAAGTTAAAAACAGTTTCAACCAAGAATACTATACCTGGCAAGATTATCCTTCATAAGGGAAGAAAAGATAAAAATTTTCTCAGATAAACAAAATCTGAAAGAATTTACCAACACCAGATCAGTTCTTCAAGTTCTGAGAGGAGTGCTTTACCAGGAAAACTGAAGTCATACTTATAGAAATAAGAGAACAAAAAGCAACCAAGAAAATGACCAACATAATGCTAAAGGCCAAGAAATATCAATAATAACGTTGAGTTAACTGCCAACATTTAAATGGAAAGAGCAGACCACAGTAACGCTGCAGAACAGAGATTAATTATGTAAGACTGAACTGGTGAAATAGACTTTTATGACTTTTGAGTAAAACATCACTGATTATTTTTTACTATGCTTTGTTTTCACAATTTAACGATTTAGCTTTCTTTTGAGCTATTGGTAGATTCAGCAATTTATTAAAATGATTTTTCTCCTTGTTTTTTTTCTTTCAATAAAAACATAAACGTTTCTCCTTTCCTGACCCTTCTGGAATTGGAAAATATTTGGGAATATTCTTATTTTGTGGCAAAATGGTTATTTGTATAAGTTCAATAATGCCTGTTCCCTCAAATCAGAAATTGGAAATACCCATTATTGGACAGGGCTTTGACTGGAATGTCATTTCTGAAGATTAAACCAGAGAACTATGGAACCAAGGTAGATCTCAAGTAAGCCAACAGAAGCTCTTAGAAAGATGGCCTGGCACCATAAACACTTCTGCCTGGCAGAGAGGATTAGAGAAGCTATATGAAATAATTCGTACCATAAAATACCCTGGACTTTTCCAGCCCAGGATTGTAATCAATAGAGATTGCAAAAGAGCAGTCCCAATGGAGGATTACCTTTAAGGAAGACTTTGAAGGAAGAAAAAGGGACTGATCTTTGCTAACAGATGGTATATGACAGAATAGTAGGTAGGCAGGGCTGAATTGAGAAGGTTTATGTATGAATTGTGCTTTGGGTGTTTGCTTTGCAAAAGTTGGAGTAGCTGACATGCAAATATTTTCTCAAAAATATGTAAAAATATACTGTCTCTGTTGATATAGAGTGACAAACAAAATTATATCAAATATTTCAAACATTATCTTTAAAATTCAGTTTTTTGAAATTTTGAAAGTTGTTTATTAACTGTCAAGAACTATGGAGTATGAGCAAAAATGTTTTGATATGTAAAGTAAATATGGGAAAATGTAAAAACAAATAAATAAATTATAAAAAATAAATTTTATATATGTAAATTTTAAAAAAGAAATAGAGAAGCTACTAGCAACATCCTAAAACATACTAAAAATATAATTGAAAATAGTAAGAATAAAGTGAAGTGTATAGAAAAAAATGATCTCTTTAAAGAGAGACAATATCAATTCTTTTTTAACATTTCATGAAGAGATAAAATTAACATATGTAGTTTCGAACAAAGAAAAATTGTTTACTTTCATTTATTATGTAGCACACCTAGATAGACACATACACAAATGTGTATTTAACTTTGAAATAAATTCAACTTCTTGCTAAATTATTACAGCCACTTAGCATTTATTTGCTAAGTGTGTTATAACATTTTATCAAGAATGAAAGGTAACTCTGGTTTCCACCCTCCCAAATGGTTTCACAGCTAGACAGAGTACATGTTCTGTACATGTACAGTGCATACACGTTTTAACTACAGAAGTGATCTATCCTTTATGTCGTAACAAAAAGTAGTGACCGCCTCTAGTAAATATAAGAGTAAAAGATATTTTCTTTCTAAAGAAATTTATACCATAGTACATAAAATAATTTAGGATTTGACTTCATATAATAACATTTAATTTGTAAATTATTTAAAGAATAAAACTTAAATATTTAACAGGGCATTTCTGCTTCTCAGCTTAATTATTATTATTTTTAAGTTTTAAAATTTATTTCTACCATGAGTGACAGAGAGAGAACACTACCAGCAGGGTTGTGACACTGTGATCCACTCTCAGCTTTCAGCTAGCCCAGGACCCTGGGAAAGTGTGTATCTGATATACCCAGGGAGGAGGTCTCTGGACTTGAACACAGAACCTTTCCATGTAGGATTGCCTCCCAGAGAATCCCATTTTACTTTTGCACCCTTGCCTGGCCTCCCAACCTCAATTATTTTTACAGTTAAGTTTGTTCTTCAACCCAAAAGATAGAATGTTTATCCATGTGCAAAACAAGTGAGGAGTATCCAGTCCAGCTGGTAGGACTCACATGTCCCTCCTCTCACCTTCTGCCAGGTGCCCGTGAACATCATCTCTGAGGAGCTTCAGATTGGCCCAAACAGAACCAAGCTCTGTTTAAACCAGGAACATGTATATTCCCTCCAGCGGCAGAAAGTTACCTCTGCAGCAGAGCACATGAGCACTCGCCTGTGATCCAGGAAAAACAAAGGAAATGAGACTGGGCACAATGTATTTTTTTCCTCCTTTCTGTTCACTTTGTTATGCCTAATGTCTCTTTTACACAAAATGTTCTCTTATTTCTTCCAACTCATGCTTCCCTCAAGTGCTCCCTTCACTTCTGTACACCCTTTCATTCTCACAATCATAATGTTAAGTGATGCTTGTAAAGAGCATGTTCCGTGACAGGTGCTATTCTAAGCAGCTTCTAGCAAAATGCATGTAAACATCACAGTATTGACTTCACCAATTTACCCGCTATTTTACAAATGAGGACCCAGAATCACATAGGGTTAAAGTACTTGTTGAGGTTCTACACCCAGCGAAGGGCAGAGTCTAGATATGGACACAGGCTACTGCCTATGGTGTCTGTTTCACTTGTGCAAATCACTGTCTTCAACTGTAGCCGGAGAGAGCAGCTGCAATGTTTTACTGCTGGGACCACTATATAGTTTGTACATTCTAGTTCCTTCTTAGATGGAGATCCCTGGGAGGATAGTCTGAGACAATGATTCAGGAGAATATGGTTTCTTCAGGGAATATACATGAAGAAAATTCTGTGAGATAAGGAGGAAAGTTGGTTAGATGAGAGGAGAGAGCAAAGCTGTGACCACCGGTCTCCAGCAAAGTGTAGCCTTCATCTGACCCATAAGTAGCTCTGGAACAAAAATCATTTTCACAGGATTGACCATCCCTCTCATCTTACTCCTGCACTTTGGATAAAGAGGGTGCAACTTGTTTGTTTTTAACTGCTACAACAGGACATTGCAGGCATCAGACTGCCTCAGAAATGGGGAAAGACAAGGTAGCAGAGTCTGAAATCTCCTAAATTCAACAGAGTTCTCCAGAGAAAGTGAGTGGGAGCCTCTTCTGCCCAGTGCTCACAGGATTTAGAGAAAGTGGATATAAAACAGCTCCTAACATATGGTGCTGCTCAATAAATGTTTGGAATTATTTATTAGTCTAATCCATTAAAGAATAAATGGGGAAGAAAAGGAGCCAGCAGGTGGCATGGTGGTTAAGGGTGCTGCACACCGACATGGTCTATCGTGGTTCGAGTCTTGGATTTGGAGGCTTGCTTTCTCACTTTCTCTCTCTCTCTCCCTCTCTGGTAAAATTAAAATAATTAAATGAATAAAAATAGAGTTAAATAAAATAATTTCTTAAAAAGGGGGGAGGAATTCTGTTTTTCATTTTGGCTACATACATTATAGTGCAGGGTAATCACAAAGATTAATCAAATTAAAGATTTTAGCAAGTGTAGAGTGGAGTGTGTTGTGCATGGTACATCTCCAAATAAATTGTGATGCACATGATTTCTATGGATATTTCTGCTAACTAGAGTATGTATAATGATCTTAATGCATAGATTTCAGTTTGTGTTCCTTATTCCCTACAAGTGGTCACTTCGACTAAGTAAAATGATAAAAGTATCATTGTTTCACATAAAATATCCTAGATAAGCTTTAGATACAATAAAATGTAGTAGGATATTTAGGCTCAAAAACTGAAAGAAGGAAGAAAGAAACCATTGTACCAGATGGTCAAAAGGGTAAATTGGAAGATGCTTCAAATCACCTTAAAATAGGTAATCATAGTGTTTTTGTTAGAAGGGGATTTTTTAGTAATGTAAATAATTTTTATTAACTTTATTCATTTATATATTCCATGAGACAGAAAGAGAAGCACCCCTGACAGAGTCTTTGTGCCATAATCCACCCCAGCTTCAGCCAGTCAGAATCACAAACCCAGGACTTCCCAAGTGGCTCAAGCACCACACAGTGCCAACCTATGGCAGCTCTACTGTGGCTGGCTCTGATATAAATGCTTCTACCTACAGAAGTAAGACTCCTTCCAACTCTGTCATGGCTAATACATTCTCTGGTACATCCAAGAGAGATCACCACCATAGTAAAAAAAATAGTGGATCCAGGAAAATGGCTTATTTTTATTTCTCTGTTGAGGACAAAAAGATAAGGAAAATCAAACTAAAGAGTGGTGTAACCTCCAATTAAGTGGCCGTAGAAAAGAATGAAGGGCAATGTGGTAGCTCCATCTTCGCCAGTGTCCTGGCATTTGCGGCTTGCCACTTAAGGAGTAAACGAAGGGCCTTAGGCTGTAACTGTATAAGGGCAGGCAGAGAGAATGTCACCCTCTTCTCATGATAACAGCCCAGGCTTTCGATGAGCAAGTCCATTATCCAAGTAACTACATTAGTCGGAACCACAGGAAAATTGGAAACTATCAGTGTAATGACCAAAGGAGTATAAAAACAAAACATATTAATCAGATCTTTCTTGTTGAAATTCCGGTCAGGGGTAAACTTTTTTTTATGTGTTGAATTCATAAAAATATCCATTTTTGTGTTATTTCATTTTCTAAAAGCATACTAATTGATAGCTCACTGATTGCAGTTTTTATAACTTAAACACCTCATGCATTCAAAATGGGCGTAAAGATTTCAATGAAATGACTCACTCCCACCCAATAAAAAAATCTCATGGCAGAGCTCCAGAATATTTTACAACAGAATTGAAACAAGAACCCAGAACACAAATCACCCTTCACATTTCACACACAGTTAACCTAATTAGTACCAGGGGAAAAACCCTAAAAGTCAAACCACTTTCAATGTTTTGTTTTTACAAACTGACTCAAGTCTGTATAACAAGAATATTAGTCAATTGGAAAAGTGTAACAATCTCACATTTAAGAGGGAATCATCCTTTTTTTCTTTTTCTTTTTTTTTTTTTCACCTATTGAATTAAAGATTCTGTCCAGGGCTTTTCAGGATAGCACACAATAAATTCAATGCATTATTTATTTATATATCACAAAGAACATCGTCTACTTTGTTGAATATTACCAATAATTAAAGGTTCCATTGAGTTCTGTGAAATAAAAAATAACAATGCTCAAGTTCACATTATATTTTATCATGGAAGAATATAACTGAATAAATATATATGGTTTTATAAACCACTAACAGTCTTATACATACTATCACATTTCATGACCATGTAGCTTTTGAACATTAATATGTCTCAACCTTGGCTAGGGAAATTTCAGTTCTGTGCATTAGAAATTACTTTTGGAAAAGGAAATTATATATGTTGTATTTTCTGACTGGCACAGGGTATTAAAAAAGTATAAAATCCAACTAGCCCTTAATGTAAGAAATCTATAAATTCACTGGAGGAAAAACAAAACATATAACTAAATAGATTAAGATGAATGATAAAGGGTATCAAAAAAATAATGTACAAGTTAAGATTATGTAGGAAAAACACAGCTAAGTTTAGGGTGATTTCTGAAATGAGCCAGATTTAAGGTGGGCCTAGAGTGTTAGCAGAATGGCTGTAGTTCCAGTACACAATTGTAGTTAGAAATAATGATTTCTCCTCACTACATGCCCGAACCTTTCTTCCTCTTTTTTTTTTTTTTTTTTTGGTTTACTGCTGGTCATGTAAGGGAGGAAGGAGTAATGACCAGATTAAAATCCCTACCCATTAACGAGCTCTAGTACTTAAAATTCTTGCCATACTAATGAAGGTCTAAGTAGAACTGTATTAACAATCAACTATTTTTCAGTGCAAACTGGGAATTTAAAAGTAGTAGATTAATTTTCCTTAAAAAGAAATAAACATTTATTGATAATGAAGTTAAATCATCTTCAATTCTTTTTAACATAAAATATTCTATCTGGATGGGCTTAGTGTTGCAGCAATAATGTACCATTCCAGTGATGCTAGATCTAGGGGCCAGCAGATGGCATAGTGGTTATGTCACTGGACTTCCACATTGCTGACCTCAGTTCGAGTCCCCGACCTGATGACTTGAAATTCATACCAGGTACATGTATGTGTGTTCCTAAAATCTTGGGAGACGAATGGAGGAGAAGGGATTGGGCTTGGCCATCCCCCCATGAGGGGATGATTTCTTGCTTTCTGACATTATGTCTCTCTGGCAAGTGCATGTACCCTATGAAAAAAAAAATAGTGATGCTGCCTCTATATGGAAGATCACAGTGTGAATGGCCTCCCCAGAAATAGCCATGCCCTGATACTTGAAACATGTGAATATGTTACCTTACATGGCAAAAGAGAATTTGAAGATGTCATTAAATATATTGAGATAGGAAAATAATCCTAGATTTTTCCCAGTGGGACTAATATAATCCCCCAAATTACTTTTAAAAAAATAGTTTCATGGAGAACAGCAGATGTTGTAATGGTGGCATTGCTGGACTCCCACGTAGTCAGCTACAGTTCAGTTCCCAGACCCAGCAGTTTGAAACTCATGTCAGGAATGTGAGCATGCATGCCTAAAATCCTGACAGGAGAAAGGAGGAGAAGGGATTGCAGCATGGTCATTACCCCTGGGGAGTGACTTCTTGCATTCTCTTTCTCTGTCTCTCTGGTGAGTGTACACTCCCTATATCAAAAAAATCTCTCTAAAAGTATAATTTTTGTGGTATAATTGATATACAAAAATTGTCTATATTTACTGTGTACAATTTGGGTGTTCAAATGTTTTTATTACCGTGTGTAAACCAGCCTGATATATATATATATATATATATATAGTGATTTAAAAACAACAGAAACAAAAACAATACAGTATAACAACTATACATTGTGTCTGGAGTTATAAGTAAACTAAAAATGACTTAACCTATATGTGAAGATGTGGATAGGATGGATGCAAATACTATACCATTTTTTGCAAGGAATTTAAGCATCACAGATTTTGATATTATGTGGGAGGGAAGTCTTGGAATCAGTTCCATGTGACATCAAGGAGCAACTGAATCTAAGTATGTTTCTGATATGACTCTTGTCCTAACTACTGTTCTACCCAATAAGTGATGATATTCTGGACTAGCCAGGCCCCAGACAATGTGTCAGCAGACTTCAACTTTATTGGAGAACTCAACTGATACAACTTGCATCTTACTCAGATGAGTAGACTCACATAGCTGAGTCATCAGTCATAGAAGTGTATATTAGTTTTAGCCATTACATTTGGAAGTGGCTTTTTATATAGTCAACAGATAATTGACATATTATCTTTCTTTAAGAGTTAGTTGGGGTTGGGACCGGCAGTTAGCATAATGGGTATGTCGCTGGACTTCCACGTAATCAACTGCAGTTCAGGGCCCAGACCTGGTAGCTTAAACTCAGGCCAGGCACATGTGCGCGTGTGCCCAAGATCCCAAGAGGAGAATGGAGGAGAAGGGATTGTGGCATGGCCATCCCCCCTGGGAGGTGATTTCTCGCTTTCTATCTCTCTGTCTCTGTCTGTCTGTGTGGCGAATGCACGCACCCTGTAGCAAAAAAAATCTCAAAAAAAAAAAAAAAGATTTGGGGTCAGCAGGTGGCATGGTGGAAAGGGCGCTGGACTCCTATATGGTCAGCCACAGTTCAAGTCCTTGACCTAGCAGCTTGTTTTCTCACTTTCCTTCTCTCTGTTTCTCTCTGGCAAGTTAAAAAAGTAAAAATAAATGAAAATTAAGTAAATGATTATTTTTCTGAAAGAATTAGTAATGTGCCTTCAACTTCAGATCAGATTTATATCATATTCCTTGGAATTAAAAATCGATGTGCTGGGGGAACAGCAGTTAGCATAATGCTATGTTGCTGGACTCCCATGTAATCGACCGCAGTTCGAGCCTCGGACCCGGTGGCTTAAACTCACGCCAGGCGTGTGTGCGTCCGTGCCCAAGATCCTGAGAGAAGAATGGAGGAGAAGGGATTGCGGCGTGGCCATCCCTCCTAGGGGGTGATTTATTGCTTTCTGTCTTTCTGTCTCTCTCTGTCTGTCTGGTGAACGCATACGCCCTATAGCAAAAAGCTCTCCAAAAAATAATAATAATAAAAGAACATGCTACATGTGTTTTACCATTAGTTTTCTGAACATCAAGAAAATCCTAAAAACCAGAAAAAGATCAAGTATCAATGATCTTGTCTCTTGAATGTGTATATGTCCACATGCAAATTGAATATACATATATGTGTATGTGTATATATATATATGTGTGTGTGTATATATATAAATATATATATATATATATATAGTCAGTTGTCGGAAATTCACGAAGTATTTTCTGTTTTTCTATGCAAAAATGCGTCATGACTTTTCCGACAACCCAGTATATATGCAATGACATGTCACACAAATAGATATTATAATAATGATAAGGCAAGAATATTATTAAAGGAGACATCAACTGGAAAATTCAGGAAAGAAAACAAATGCAAACCCCTTAGTAAGACAAAAATATTGCTTTTAATTTATATGAATAAAATTTTAAAATCACGTATTAGTTGATAGTTCATTCTACTCAGTTTTAAAAGCCCTAAAGGGTACAGTCACTCAATAAATGTATGTAGTCTCAGGTATGTATAAGTTAGATACACAATCTAAGTACTATCTTGCACTGTGGTTTACTAAACAGTCAAAGTAAAAAGCAATTAACTTTCAATAGTGAATTGTTAAAAGAGAAACGTCTATCATTTTTTATTGAATTGACTAGTGTTTCACTGCAACGAGTAAATCAATCAATCTGTTATTTTTGTGTCAGGTGTGAATAGATTAAGACTTATGTTCAATGAGAGGAAATTTTGTAGTGCAATTCTGTGTGACAAAAGTTCTTAAAATTTTATTAAAGATGACATTATGATAAACAAGAGATTAGGCTGTTTATCCAGGGTCAAAATATGGGACAAAAGAAAAATGTAGAAATAATAAGCAACCTTGGAATTTGCAGACTTTTATTTATTAAAGTAATGCTATTCATTATTCCAAATGTACTCAGAAGAGAATGTCTTTCTTGGTTCTATTTTAATTTAGAAATTAAGAAAAGATTTATAATAACTCCCATCTTTTCCTTCATGTCATTTTTTATGAGCATATTCCCAAGATCCCGAGAGAAGAATAGAGGAGAAGGGATTGAGGCATGGCCATCCCCCCTGGAGGGTGATTTCTTGCTTTCTGTCTCTCTGTCTCTGTCTGTCTGGCGAACGCATACGCCCTATAGCAAAAACCTCTCCAAAAAAAAATAATAAAAGAACATGCTACATGTGTTTTAACATTAGTTTTCTGAACATCAATCTGCCCTGTAGCAAAAACCTCTCCAAAAAAAAAAAAAAAAAAAGAAGAAGAAAAAAAAGTTAAAAATATGAAGGTTGGGACCATCGGTTAGCATAATGGTTATGCCACTGGACCCCCACATGGTTGCCTGTGGTTCAAGTCCTGGACCTGGAATCTTGATACTCATGTCAGGTGTGTGTGTGGGTATGACCAAAATCCTGAGAGGAGAATGGAGAAGAAGGGATTGCAGTGTGGCCATCTCCCCTGGGGGATAATTTCTCACTTAACTATCTCTCTGTCTCTCCAGAGAACTTATGCACCCTATAGCAAAAATATCTCTCTAAAAATAAAAAGTGAAGGTTAAAGGGTTTTTTTATCCACAACAATATCTATCATTAATTTGCTTTTTAAATCAGACACCTCCTTATGGGTGCAAAGTGTTACCTCATTGTTATTTTGTTTTGAATCTCCCTAGGTATCAGTGTCATTGAATTTTATCATGTCTGCTTGCTTAGTGGAAACTTTTGTGTTTTTGAAGAAATATCCATCCTTATCCTTTTCCCATTTTTAATTGAGTCATCTTTATATTATTGTTATAATAGTTGTTGTATTCTGTTCTGTTGCTAAGAGCAAAACAAAACAAAAAGTACCCAAAACTGAATGATTTCTAAAAATAGAGGTTAATTCAGCTACTCTGGAGGCTCAAGATCCAAGGGCCACATCTGGTGAGAATGAGGCTACATCACAACATGCATAGCACAGGAACCTAAGCAGAGCAGAGTGTGTATGTCCATAGTCCCTGTCTATCTCTTTCTGCCTTTTTATCAGTCCACCAGGAGTCAATCATGGGAGCCCTGCATTAATGACCACAATCTCAATCTCTTTCCAAAGGCTATATATTTAAGAGAGATTTCTGTGATAGGGCACATGCACTTGCCAGAGAGAGAGCACACAAAAAGTAAAAAATCATCTCCCAGGGAGAACGGTCATGCCATAATTCCTTCTTCTCCATTCGTCTCTCACAATTTTAGGTACATATGTACATGTGTCTGCCATGACTTTCAAGCCCCCGGGTCCAGAACTTGAACTGTGGTTGGGAATCTGGGAGTCAAGTGATGTTACAACATTGGACCATTATGCCACCTGCTGGTCCCAAGTCCCTATTTCTTAACATCACAGCCTAATTAAACTTGTGTCTACTTAATCTCATGACCATATCTCAGCACATGAATTTTGGGGAGACATATAAACCATAGCAAGAGTTATTTATACATTCTAAGTACAAATCAGTTATCTGGTATATAATTTGCAAATATTTTCTCCCATTCTGTAGGTTGTTTTTAAATTTTTTATATAATGCCTTTTGAAGTACAAGAAATTTTATGTTGTACCTCTTTTACCTTTAGTATCAACCTTTAACAGTTTTGCCAAGTCTACAGTTGAATTATCACCCCTGTGTTTCTTTCAAGTATTTTATAGTTTCAGCTCTTCCATTTAGGTCAATGATCCATTATGAGCTAATTTTTGTAGATTGAAGAAGGTCTTGATCCAACTTTTATTTATTTATTTATTTATTTATTTATTTATTTATTTATTTATTTATTTATTTGTTTATTTATTTATTTATTTATTTATTTATTTATTTATTTATTTATTTATTTATTTATTTATTTATTTATTTATTTATTTATTTATTTATTTATTTATTTATTTATTTATTTATTTATTTATTTATTTATTTATTTATTTATTTATTTATTTATTTGTTTGTACCAATGGATGAACAGTTGTTCCAGG
>NW_006206449.1:99352-136856 GCF_000334495.1 Tupaia belangeri chinensis | reverse complement strand
AAACAAACTGCCCCGTTAACAAAAACCCCCCCAAAAAAAAAAAAAAAAAAGAAGAAGAAAAAAAAGTTAAAAATATGAAGGTTGGGACCATGGGTTAGCATAATGGTTATGCCACTGGACCCCCACATGGTTGCCTGTGGTTCAAGTCCTGGACCTGGAATCTTGATACTCATGTCAGGTGTGTGTGTGGGTATGACCAAAATCCTGAGAGGAGAATGGAGAAGAAGGGATTGCAGTGTGGCCATCTCCCCTGGGGGATAATTTCTCACTTAACTATCTCTCTGTCTCTCCAGAGAACTTATGCACCCTATAGCAAAAATATCTCTCTAAAAATAAAAAGTGAAGGTTAAAGGGTTTTTTTATCCACAACAATATCTATCATTAATTTGCTTTTTAAATCAGACACCTCCTTATGGGTGCAAAGTGTTACCTCATTGTTATTTTGTTTTGAATCTCCCTAGGTATCAGTGTCATTGAATTTTATCATGTCTGCTTGCTTAGTGGAAACTTTTGTGTTTTTGAAGAAATATCCATCCTTATCCTTTTCCCATTTTTAATTGAGTCATCTTTATATTATTGTTATAATAGTTGTTGTATTCTGTTCTGTTGCTAAGAGCAAAACAAAACAAAAAGTACCCAAAACTGAATGATTTCTAAAAATAGAGGTTAATTCAGCTACTCTGGAGGCTCAAGATCCAAGGGCCACATCTGGTGAGAATGAGGCTACATCACAACATGCATAGCACAGGAACCTAAGCAGAGCAGAGTGTGTATGTCCATAGTCCCTGTCTATCTCTTTCTGCCTTTTTATCAGTCCACCAGGAGTCAATCATGGGAGCCCTGCATTAATGACCACAATCTCAATCTCTTTCCAAAGGCTATATATTTAAGAGAGATTTCTGTGATAGGGCACATGCACTTGCCAGAGAGAGAGCACACAAAAAGTAAAAAATCATCTCCCAGGGAGAACGGTCATGCCATAATTCCTTCTTCTCCATTCGTCTCTCACAATTTTAGGTACATATGTACATGTGTCTGCCATGACTTTCAAGCCCCCGGGTCCAGAACTTGAACTGTGGTTGGGAATCTGGGAGTCAAGTGATGTTACAACATTGGACCATTATGCCACCTGCTGGTCCCAAGTCCCTATTTCTTAACATCACAGCCTAATTAAACTTGTGTCTACTTAATCTCATGACCATATCTCAGCACATGAATTTTGGGGAGACATATAAACCATAGCAAGAGTTATTTATACATTCTAAGTACAAATCAGTTATCTGGTATATAATTTGCAAATATTTTCTCCCATTCTGTAGGTTGTTTTTAAATTTTTTATATAATGCCTTTTGAAGTACAAGAAATTTTATGTTGTACCTCTTTTACCTTTAGTATCAACCTTTAACAGTTTTGCCAAGTCTACAGTTGAATTATCACCCCTGTGTTTCTTTCAAGTATTTTATAGTTTCAGCTCTTCCATTTAGGTCAATGATCCATTATGAGCTAATTTTTGTAGATTGAAGAAGGTCTTGATCCAACTTTTATTTATTTATTCATTTATTTATTTATTTATTTATTTATTTATTTATTTATTTGTTTATACCAATGGATGAACAGTTGTTCCAGGACATTGGTTCAGAAGGAAGACTATTTTTTACTTACTAGATTATTTTGACATGTTTTCCAATATTTAATTAACCATGAACATGAAGGCTTTTTTTTTTTTTGAGAGGTTTTTGCTATAGGGCATGTGTGCTCACCAGTCAGACAGACAGAGACAGAAAGACAGAAAGCAAGAAATCACCCCCCAGGGGGGATGGCCACTCCGCAATCCCTTCTCCTCCATTCTCCTCTCAGGATCTTAGGCATGCACTCACACGCGCCCAGCGTGAGTTTTAAACCAATGGGTCCAGGATGCAAACTGTGGTCGACTATGTGGGAGTCCAGTGACATAGCCATTACACTAACTGCTGGTTCCCATGAAGGCTCATTTTTTGACATTCAGTTATATCCTATGAAACTTCTATTTGTATGCCAATACAACACTCTTGATTACTGTGGCATCGTAGAGAGCTTAAATATCAGGAAGCATGTGAGGTCTTCAAAAATTTTATGGAAAATGTATATCATGAAAAACCTGTGCACACATTTCAACATTGCTTTTTGCACCAAAATAAAGATGGACTTTAATTCTTCTTTCAATTAAGTTTTGAAATCTCTGTCTAAATCCTCTAAATTTGTTATTTTTCTTTCAGAATTATTTTGACTATTTTGAGTTCCTTGTTTTCCATATGAATTTAGAATTATCTTCCTATTTTCTGGAAAGAATCATATTGGGATCTATATAATAATTGCATTGACCCTATAGATCAATTTGGGTAATACTGCCATATTAGCAATATAAAATCTTTCAATGAATAGCGATTGTCTTCTCATTTATTTAGGCCTATCTTGATGTATTTATTCAACAATGATTTGCAATTTTTAGGCTGTACAGTTTGAACTTCTTTTGTGAGATATATTACTATGCATTTTTTCTTTATATACAATTCCAAACAAATGGTATTGATTTCTTAATTTTTACATTTATACATACACACACACATGTGTGTAAAAAAAGTATGTATATATAAACTTCTTCCTTGCCTTTTATTGGTGAGATAGCTCATTACATTTTATTAATGTATAATGTACCACTTATAGATGTATAACACAGTTTGTTTATATATTCACCTGCTGAAGGACATTTTAATTACTTCCAAGTTTTAGAAATTATGAATAAAGATGCTATTCTTATCCATGTACAAGTTTTGTATGAACATGAGTTTTCAACTCATTTGGATAAATACCTAAAAGCACAATTTCTGGATCATATGACAATACTATATTTAGTTTTGTAAGAAACTGCCAAACTGTCTTCCAAAATATCTATATTATTTTTCATTCTCCCCAGGAAGAAATGAGAGTCCCTATTGTTCCATATCCTTGCTAGAATTTGGCATTGTCAGTACTTTGGATTTTAGCTACTATGATAGGTTTCTAAAAGTATCCCACTGCTATTTTAATTTGCAATTCCCTATAACATATTTTATTATTATATTTTCATGTGCTTATTTTCCATCTGTGTTTCTTCTATAATGTCTGTTCATATATTTTTTCACCTTGTGATTGGGGTGTTTGTTTTCTTTCTTTCTTTTTTTTTCCTTAGAGAGATATTTGCTATAGGGTGCATGCACTCATCAAAAAGATAGAGACAGAGAAAGGAGAGGGAGAAATCACCCCCCCCACACACACACACACAGAGGATGGCCACTCTGCAGTCCCTTCTCCTTCATTCTTATCTTGGGATTTATTTGGGCATGTACACATACATGCTCTGCATGAGTTTTAAGCCACCGGGTTTGGGACTACAACTGCAGTTTACTATGTGGTCCAGCAACATAACCATTACGCCGTAGGCTGGTCCTGGGGTGTTTGTTTTCTTACAACTGAGTTTTAAGTGCTCCTTGAATATAATGGATATAATCCTTTATCAGAGAGCGCTTTGCAAAATTTTTTGTCTTCATATTTCTTTAGTTTATTTTCTTAACATTGTCTCTCAAAAGCAGAAGATTTAAAATTTCATTAAATTCACAATATTTTGCTTTTTTATGGATCATGTGATTGGTTTTGTATCCAAAATCTCTTTGCTACACTAAAGGTCACTTATGTTATTCTCTATAAATTTTATATTTTACATTTAGATTTATGACACATTTCAACTTAAATTTTGTGAAATGTAGGAGGTCTGTGAACAAACACAGTTTTAGTTCTTCTTTCCAATCATACGATTTTTATAACCTTTTCTAGTTTTAGTGCATTAGTCAGAACATCATTCTGAAATTTTATAGGAATAGTAAAAGAGGATTTCCTTGCATTGCTCCAGTCTTACCAGGAAAGTAACAGTTTCTCACCCTCAGCTATGAAGTTAGCTATAGCCTTTTGTTTGTTTTAGGTAGTATTTGTTATACTGATGAAGTTTTCCTCAATTTTCTGATTGATAAGAGGTTTGTTTGGGTTTCTGTTTTATAATAAATGAGTGTTTAGCCAATTTTTTTCCTCAATTATTGATAGGATTATGCCAAGCTTTCTATTTACTTAATGCATTACATCAATCATTTCTTCAAATGCTGAATTAGCCTTTCATACCTGGAATAAATACCATTTAGTGGTGGTATATAATTTGCCTTCTATGTTGTTGGATTTGCTTTGCTGATATTGTATAAAGGATTTTTTTCATCTGTGTTCATGAAACATATAGGTCTTTAATTTTTCTTTCTTGTATTATCTTTGTCTGGTGTGAGTATTATAGTAACACTTGCTTTATGAACTCATAAAGTTATAATTTGCTCTCTCTTTCTATTTCTTGATAGATTATTGAAAATTGAAATTTCTTCTCCCGTAAAAATTTGATAATTCATCTGTAAACTCATCTGTGTTTGAAGTTTTCTGTTTTGGAAAACTACTAATAATGGTTTTAATTTATTTAATGCATATAGGTCCATCTTATTTCTCCTATATGTTTTGGTAAATTGTGTATTTTAGGAACTTGGTCTATTTCATCTAAGTTATTTTCTAGCTGTATAGTTGTTCATTATACATATATATCTTTTCTTTTCTACAGGGCACATGCATTTTCTAGAGGAAGATGGGGGAGAGATATATAGAGAGAAAGTAAGAAAACACCCACCAAGGGGTATGATCACACTGCAATCCCTTTGCTCCATTCTCCTGTCAAGATTTTGGGCATGCACATGCTCAGTGTATTTTTCATACTACTGGGTCTGAGATTCTTACCACACAGTCAGCCATGTGGGATCTAACTGCCTTCACCATGCCACCTGCTGTTTCCCATAATATACTTTAACTTTCCTATTACTATCCATGGAATCAATAGTGATGACTCCCCCCCTTTCATTTCTGATGTATAAAATTTGCGATGTCACTCTCTCTCTCTCTTTTTTTCTTGATATTCTTGCCTGGTTTTGTTTGTTGGGTTACCTTGACCAGAAGTTTATCAACATAACATTTATTTGAAGAACCAGCTTTTGATTTTATTGATTTTTCTCCTATTTTATGTTCTAAATTTTTATTATTTCTTTTCTTTTCTGACTTTTAGTATTTCTTTTGCTTGCTTAAGACTTACTTTACTTTTTTTTATAATTTTAAGGTAGTAATTAAGGTAATTAATTAAATTGTTATAAATCTCCATATATTTACAGCTTTCACTACATCCAACAAATTTCAATATTCATTTATTTCAAAATAATTTTTAAATTTCTCCTCAATTTTCTTATTTGAGCCATGTGTATTTTGGTAGTATGTTGTACAATCTCCAAATATTTGGGGATTTTCCAAATATCATTCTGTAGTTAATTTATAGTTTAATTTTATTGTGATTAAATCATAGCCTCTGTAATTTCTATACTTTTACATTTGTTAAGGTATATTTTATGGCTTTTAAGGTGACCACCTTGGGACTGGCCCACATACCATGAATATTTTGCTACTGTTTATAATTGCAAGAGACCATAAAAATACATATTTTTCTTCTTTCATCTATTATTTAGTTTAAAAGGAATTATGTAAAATAATATGTATCTAATAGTATGTTGAGTCTATACCAGATGAACTGTAGATAAGGTGAACTTATATTTGGCAATAATAAGACAGGAATTCAGATAAATGAAGACAGTCAGAAATGATCAAACTTAGGTTAATATAAAAAAACTGTCTATCTTTTGTTCTCTCTTCTCTCAATTTCATCAATAGATGTAAAATTATATAAAGTAATAATATAGCAATTTGTTGATATATGTAATGCATAGATGTAATAATATATGTAACAAAAAATAAAAAATGTAATAATTGATTGTCAGAAAATCATGACATTTTTCTATGCAGAAATGTGTCATAGCTTTTACAATGAATCAATAGAACAGTGTAGAAATAACATTTCTCCAACTCACTAAAATTTATTTTGTATAAACTTGCCTTCACTACTGCTTGGTCTTTTGTATCAATGCCTAATGTCATGTGGTATAAGTGAAATTCCTCATGCCTTGTGGTATTAGTTTCTCCACAGTCTGATTTGGTTAAACTTAGGTCACTTTACAGGGATTGTTTTATTGGCTAGTCTGCATAGTTTATTGTGACTCTATGAGGACTTTACCAGGCTGTCCCTTTCTCCAGTTCTCTGTAATAAATTAGGCTGTCTATGATGTAGTTTATTGCCTTTGTGGAGCTATCAGCCACATCTGAATTGTTTATAACCAAAATGGTCATTGTTTTCTTGAGTGTTCTTGGGATGAAACTTCCTCATGCTCGTTTTTTTTTTTTTTTTTAAGAGATATTTTTGCTATAGGGTATGTGTGCTCACAGAGAGACAGAAAGAGACAGAGAGACAGAAAACAAGAAATCACCCACCAGGGAGATGGCCATGCTGCAATCCCTTCTCCTCCATTCTTCTCTTGGGATTTTGGACAAACACACATGTACCCTGCCAGTTTCAAGCTCTGGGTCTGGGACTCAAACTGTGGTCAGCCATGTGGGAATCCAGTAACATAACCATTACACTATCTCCTGGTCCCATCAAATTCTTTTAAGAAGAAAGTCAATTACTGGCCTTGCAGGTGGCATGGTGGTTAAGGGTACTGGTCTCCTACATGGCTGACCACAGTTCCAGTCCTGGACCTGGCAGTTTGCTTTCTCTCTCTCTTTCTCTCTCTCTCTCTGTCTCACAAACACATACACACACACACACACACACACACACACACACACTCTGTCCCTTTCTGGTGAAATTCAAAAAACAAATAAATAAAAATTTTAAAAATGATTCTTTAAAATAAAAAGTCAAAAGTCAATTACCTTGGGGAGAAATCCAGGTCTCTACATCTTATGGCCTGTAATTTCTTCTGGGAAAAATCTCAAAGCCCTTGCTCTGACATTCAGAGCTGAATACTGGCCTGCTTTTCTCAGAGGAATGACCCTGTTTTATGAGTAGGAGTGCTACACAGCGGCAGTATACTGTCACGGCTTGATTCACCTTGTGTGGGACCTCTGCCCCACAAGCTGAAACAGGAGCCATAGAGGACCTAGCATCATCAATCTGCCATGCCTAAGAACATCTGTCTTATGAGAAGGGAGTGGATGGAAGAAGGGAGACGTTACCTTAAGGTAACATTTGCCTGGATTTTAGCCTCTGGAAAACCATGTGGGAGAGGGAGAAGAAATGTGAAGATCTGCTTCTAGAGAGGTTATATAACAGTTATTGAGTGTGAGTTGGGGACAGAAAGAGCCCATCTTCTGGCCACATGTTCCCAGAATGGAGTTTCCATCAGACTGAGAGCTAAGATGGAGGAGAGGGAGCATGTTGTGGCTCAAGTGCCCCATAATCTTACTGTTATCATTGATATTTATTAATTCTTTAATAAATAATATTCACTTGCTTTTTTCCTTTTGAATGATTTCCAGAGACTTTAACTAGCTGTCATAATTTCCACTGTGCATTATTTTTATATTAAAATTCTATGCAATTCATTTCTAGTTACATTTACAAGTAATAGTCTATCATGTCCTCAAATACAGAAAAAATATTCCCTTGTGGGTAGAGGAAGTAGTAAAGCAGACTTCCTGTTCAGATGTCTTCAAATACTGCATGTACCTCCAGGGTACCAGATTCAGTAAGATTCTACCCCCTGACAAATACAGTAACTTTCCTTTGTGCACCTGAAATTTTCATATCTGCTGTCAGCACGCTGGGTAATATTTTATACTTCATCAATGTCTTTTCTGTGTACACCATCACTTTCTTCAACTAATTTGATATCTTTGGGTAAATACATAGAAGAACTAATCTACATTTATGATGATGATGGTTTTTGTGTGCAGCCTAAAGCCATACAGCCATACTCCATCTAAAGCACAGAATACAGCTCTCAAATACTTCACTAAATCTTTGAGTAATCCCATTTAAATTACTTGTTATTATCTAATTTTTTTATATCAATTCTGCCTACTTGTCAGGTTGGATCAGGATTAAACAAAATGTCATCTGTAGTGATAATAGCTAAACTCCCCTCTACTCTGCAGCTACAATTATACTGTGATAAAGTCAGAGAGAAAGATCGAGTTTGAGAAAGACAGTGCCTATTCTTCTGTCTGTCCTCTAGATTTCTCAAGATAAATAAATTATGATAGCAAAGCTCTATTTCTCCCCAAATTATCCTAATCATTTGACTCATTAAGAAGTATAAATATTGTTGATATAAAGATTCTAGATTCTATGCTTAGGCTCCCCAATACTTAATAGTTCCCCTTGCATGGGACCAGCAGTTAGCATAATGCCTATGTCGCTGGATTCCCAAGTAGTTGACTGCAGTTCGAGTCCCGGACCCGGTGGCTTAAACTCATGCCAGGCGTGTGTGCATGCGTGCCCAAGATCCTAAGAGGAGAATGGAGGAGAAGGGATTGTGGCATGGCCATCCCCCCTGGGGGTGATTTCTCGCTTTCTCTCTGTCTCTCTCTGTCTTTTTGGCGAGTGCACATGCCCTATAGCAAAAATCTCTCCAAAAAAAAAAAAAAAGGTTCCCCTTGCATAACAACCACCCATTACATATTTGTCAAATTAATTATACACACACACACACATATATATATATAGTAAAACCTTCATCAATGTCACAAACTACAAAGGTAGCACTCATACCTTAAAAACTTACAGACATTTCTTCTTGATGTAACATAGGCCAAAATGAAATGAATAAAAAGAGTTCAATGATTCCTTCCTCTTGTAAGGCAAGAGCCTGCCTGGGTGGCAAATTAAAGAAATCAGATGCTTTCCACTCATACACCAGGGTGAATGAAAGAAAAGGTGAAAGGAGTAGGTGGGAAAATAGCTAGATTTCTCCAGTGCCTCCAAGATCATCTGCAACATAAGCAGAAGAGCAATTTGGACATGTAATATGCATTCCCTGCTGTTCCTTGGAAACTGATCCTTCAGGCTGCCCATCAGAGCAAACGTACAGGTAAGGATTGTGGACACCACGAGCTGGGGAAAAGCTCTGGTATTGCACTGGAACTTCCTTTTGTAACTATGTGCAAATCCAGACTTGACTCTTGATCAACATCTCCACATTTAGGTTGTAGAATATTTGTATCGGAAAAGCAGAACACAAATCAAGATCTTTCTCACGTTAGTCTAAGCTATTTAAGCAGCTTTTTATGTCATTTCTGAACTGTACCATTATATTAGGTTGTCAAGAAAGTCATGATGTATTTTTCTATGTTTTTCTATGCAAAAATGTTTCATGTTTCCTACTGCATGGGGAACACAGGAAAATAATCTAGATAAATTAAAAGAACTGAGACTGAAAATAAAGACAACTAAGGAGTCAATTGGTTGCAATGGGTGTAATTGTGTACTCCTCTCTCCCCAAGATTTGTATTTTAAAGTTCAAATTCCAATTTCTTAAATGTGACTGTACTGTATTTTGAGATTTCGTTTTTTTTAAATAATGAGATTACATTAAAATGGGGCCCTTAGAATGGGTCCTAATTAAATACGATTGATGTCCTTGTACAAAAAGTGATTAGGACACTAATATACACACAGAAAAGACCATATAAAGACACAAGACAAGGGAAAAACCTTGAAAGAAACCAAGTCTGCCAATATATATCCTGATCTCCCAGTTTTGTCCTCTGGGATAAATTAAATTCTGCTATTTGCCATCCAGATTGTAGTATTTTGATATAGTAATCCTAGAAAACGTATAAACTATCAATATTTGACTTTGAAATAAAATCATGTGAGTCCACAGTACAGCTTTTTTTTTTTCTTTAAATCTTAGCACCTACTGTGATTTGGAGTATGATTATTATTATTATTACTATTAGTGGTATTTTGGAACATGTACACATAAATTCCTGCAGTGGACTGAGGTGATCCAATGTAATCAAATTCATGAATTTTCTGCAGGGCAATGTATGAACATGCACCCTAATGAGAAAACATACCCAGTTTAATGTCAGTTCAGATGAGGATTTAATATCAAACCAATGACAGCAAACTAAAATAAATAACCACGATCAACCTCCAACATCCTCCATTCCTGAGATAAAATATGAGAATTGGATAGCAGTCACTGGTGAGGAGAGGTAGTCTATGAATTGCATTGTTTTATAATTGTATATAATACAAATGTTTAGTAACACATTGGCTTGATATTTTACTCTGCTTCTAAATGTTAAAATACCAGTCAGTGCATTCCTGATATCAATTACCTTTCTAATAGAAAAGAATCCAAATGATACCTCTCAACACATATGTTCATTGGAACTTCAAGTCAATTCAGGTTCTGCAATCTACTATAGCCTTTCTCTGTCATTAGTAGAGTCATCTTTCTTCTTTTTTTCTTTTCTAGAGAGATTTTTTGCGATAGGGCACCTGTGCTCATCAGAGTGACAGAAAGTGGGAAATCACCCCCCAGGGACAATGGCCACATCACAATCTCTTCTCCTCCATTCTCCTCTCGGGATTTTGGACATGAACGCACAAGCGCCTGGCATAATTTTCAAGCTTCCGGGTCCAGAACTTGAACTGCAGTTAGTCATGTGGGAGTGCAGTGACTTAGCCATTATGCTATCTTCTGGTCCCTAGATTCATCTTTCAATGTCTAGTTCCTTTCAGTTATTTGTGGACTTGTAAGTTTTATTGTGACTTGTTGTTTAAGCTTTGTTACCCTTACATTCTGAATGCAGTACCAAAGTCATCTAGCTTTCCTGATAAGGAAGCAGTCAGCATAGAATATTTGACTTTATTAATATATGGCCAAGGATGATATTTCCTTCTGTTGGCCACAGTCACACACTAAAAGGAATAGAAATATGCAGGATGTAACAAAGCACCAAGGCTTCTCTTTCAGTGCATGGTCCTTTCAATCATCTTGTCAACCAAAATCCTTCTGACATGGAAGAGCTGGAGTATGTTCTCATCATGTGCTGTCAGGGATTGTTCCTGGTAGGAGTTCTTGTTGACCATTGCAAACTCACAGCTATTATTTCATGGAGATAGGGAGCACTCAAAAACACCTGTGATTAGCCCTGAAGAAGCCTCCAATCTACATTCCTTGATGAATTGGTTTCATTTGTCACAGTGGGAACTGCAGATGTGGGAGAGAGAAAAAAAAAAAGTGCACAATTATCTCTCTTTTTTAAGGAAAAATTTTCTTTTTAAGTCAATATAGCATTTTTAATTGAATGTAGATCATTGTACTTGGTTGAATAGACTCCTACATCCCACCAAGTTCATGTCCACCAGAACCTCAGTATGTCACCTTATTTGGAAATTGTGTGTTTGCCTATGTAATTAGGCAAAGTGAGTTTATAATTGATTAGATGGTTCTAAATCTTACAACTGCTATAATTCCAAAAGACCCAGTCACATATAAAGAGAAGAGTTGCACGTACAGACAGAGACAAACTGAAGTGATGCAGCTACAAGCTGAGAAACTTTAGGGACTGCCAGCATTCTTTAGAATCTAAAAGGAAGATATGGACCAGATTCTCCCTTGGAGCTTGCAAAAGTAACCAATCTGGTGATACTTTGGTTTCAGATTAACATCATCCAGAACTGTGAAAGAATAAAATTGTTGCTGTAATAACTTGGGCTGTGGAATTTTGTTAAGGTAGTCTAGGGAGCCATAAATAATCTCACTGGAAGTGGTATTTCAATCACTTTGGACAGAAATAGAGGTAAATAGACTTCAAGTTTTTAATAGCACTTTCAACAGAAGTGTATTAGTAATTTTCGCACAATAAGAAATACCTGTCAATGAAGTGGCAGCCTCTGGCTTTTGTAAATTGCAATGCTTGGTTAAGGAGATTCTTACTGCACACTCCACTGTGCAAGGGTTTGTATTCGCTTTTCTGTTCCACTCTCTTGGTTCCTTCCAGCCCCACTAAATCTTGCCATGCCTACTTAGGGGAGTATTAATTTGCCTATTCTTAAGACTCATGATTAAAACAATTCTAAACATCCAGAATTTTTTAAAAATCAGGTATGATATAATCTACATACAGATGATAGAAGGCATGTCAAATGTCAGGTTGTAGGAAAAGTCACATGGATTTTTTGCATAATAAAACACATCATGACTTTTATAACAACTCAATAATTTAAGTATAATTGTCCAGTATATTACATAATTGACAGATAAGAAAATTTCTAACTAATTAAAATTTTTCCAATAAATCTAAATACAAATGGTGGCTATTTCATTTAATTACACAAAAACTAAATTTGTTTATGCAGAAACCTTGTTTTTAATGCAGTTTTATGTAGAAAACAGTTCTCTTTTTTCCTCAAAATATTAAAAAATTACTTTGTGAGAACTCTCTTACATAATTCCAAATATATATTGAGAACAGGGATGTATTAGCAGACCTGAGTCTATTTTCTGTCAAGAAATAGTCAACACACACTATGTGTGAATTACAACACTAACTTTATCCTTCAGTACAAGTAAGACAACCACAGTTCTCATTATGAAGATGTGTTTATTAGTAAATTGTTATTCAGTGTAATTTCAATGGCTTTGTGGTTTCGATAATTCCATAAGTGGTCTTCAGAAAGCTGATAGAACCAGGTCTGGAATTTGAACTATAGTTCACCATGTGGGAGCTCAACCCCTTAGCCACCATGCCACCAGCTGGCCCCTAGAAAATTAAAAAAATATATATTTAGCAGTGTAGATTTTAATTTAAATGGATTAAATCTGTCTATGCCATGTAGCTAATGAATATTCAAAAGAATATTTAGAACTCACATGTACTCATTTTTAAAAGAATAGTTTGAATATTGAGGTTGTTCCACACACAAGCCAGCTTTCCAAACAAACATGCGTTCCTTCAAAGCACATAGGATACTGAAAAGAACTATTGTCAAAAAGATCATTTTTTTTAAAAGGGGAAGTGTATTGTCTTCATTGACTGCAGAAAATATACCTCTTACTTTTTATACGATATGATTGACTCTTCAAGGAGACAAATTTCAGATGAGGATGTTGTTATGATCAATAAAACATTATTAATGGTTCCTGAATCAAAATCTTATTAAAGACAGGAATCCTCTCGTGGTTCATGTCAACGGCATTACCCTTTTGAGAGTTATGAGGCAGAGGCAGCCTCATCTCTCTGGAGAGGACCTTGGCATTCCGTCCACTGAACGTGTGAATGCAACACAACAGGCATTTGCTGTAATAATCTTGCTGGGTAAAGTCCTCTGGCATTTCCGTAAATCAAACCACAAACAAATTGCTCTGGAGTATTTGTGATCCTTCTGCTGAATACATGTTTTCATTTAAAGAAGTAGGAAAGCTATATGTTTGCATCATGCAATTGATCGGTGCCATGTTGGCTATCTTGATAGTGCCTGTTCCGAGTATAATTTAGTACCACATGAGCAGGGTCTTGCCATGTTCTATCTTTCAAGTCACACAAAATTACAGGGTTGATACTTAAAAAGAAATATCCTGAAAAAGATCAAGTTAACAATGTCTTCTATTTAATTTCCTGGCTTTAAACTGATGTTTAGAAACAGTCCCAACTTTCCTAACCAGGGACATGTGCAGGGTAAGTAAAAAGGAAGGAAAAATGGGACGCATAAATTATAGCAAGCACTAAATCCTGAGCCCTCTGTACATCTGTGGATCTCTGAGCTGAGGCGATAGAGCAACTCACAGCGCTGGTAGCTGAATGTGTGGCACAGGTTTAGCCTTTGGCTTTGCCTCAGGAAAAATACTTTAACAGCTAAATCTATATCAAAATTCATACCTTTCAATTATCCCTGCCTGAGAATGGCTTTACAGTGATGTGCCCAAGATCAGAACAAGGTTAATGCATTTAACATTTTTCTAAAAATGGTTTTTAAGGATAGCTATAGGGAGTGGTCATGAATTGTCTCTTTCAACAGGCTAATCTCCAAGCAGCCTTCATATCTCAAATGCCTACAACAAAGACAGAGTTGACAAAGCTTAGGTGGGAAGACAGTGTATTCTCCAAAGGTAGACAGTCATGTCTTCTCTTCAGGAATTTTAATTGTAATCCAATAAGAAAATTGAGTACTGCTGGTAAAATGGAGTTTCTAAGTTTTTGCCTATTATGTATGTAAGGATTTCTAAAATAAATCCGAAGGTAGAGATGTACTATACTATAATTATACCCAAACTTCTCCCTTGAAGCCAGGAGCTTAAGAACCATATTATGCGGATAAAAGTAATATACCAAATATTCACATTTTTGCATAACTCTAAATATATAGTTTTCTTTCACCGCCTTTGGCAGCATAAATAAAACATGTATTGTTCACATCACACCCACTCTGTATAAATAATGTAAAATATGTTTGTGTGATAAAGTCTTATAAAAGGAAAAAGAGTGAAAGACTGCTATGCACAGTTTTAAACTTGTTCTTGTTACAGAAATCACTGAAGATCTAGTGTAAGACACCAAAGTCATTACATAGAACCTAGAGCTATACTGTGCAGTTGTTGTAGGCTGTCGAGTAGAAATACCAAGAGAAACAAAATGAGAAGACTTGCAACCAAGGTATGCTTTTTGTACTTTAAATACAACCTTTTTTTACTGTAACCCTAGAAGAATATCCAAACACTGATATTTGTCTTATTTATAGTCTCAAAAAATAAAAACAACAATCGAAATGACACACAAAAAAATAGGGATTTGCACCTAGGTTTGTAACAAAGAGTCCAAAGTTGAGCAAGATTCACCAACTTGTGCCCTCACGTACATCATTTTTGAAAACCAGAATGTGAATCAAGCAGGAGATCTATACCAGAAACATTATTTAACCATCTCATTCTCATAATAAAAGGTTTCATGAAAAAAGTGATTGTGAGTTTAGTGTAAGATTTGTTCCTAATTTGTAGATTTTTATGTTCTTCTTTTGGTCATGTTTTTAAAAGTTGGTTTATGTATTTATTTAGAGAGGAGAAGAGAAAGAGAAAGAAAAGATAGGATACATGCAATCTTTCTCTCAGTGACACCCAAGTTTTTCCCAGTCAGGAAGAATCACAAGCACAGTGACCAGCAGTTGGCATAATGGCTATGTCACTGAACTCCCATGTAGTCAACCGTGGTTCAAGTCCAGGACCCAGTGGCTTAAACTCATGCTGGGTGCATGTGCAGGTGTGCCCAAAATCTTGAGAAGAGAAGGGATTGTGGTGTGATTTCTCGCTTTCTGCCTCTCTGTCTCTCTCTTTCGGGTGAGCGCATGCACCCTATAGCAAAAAAAAAAAAAAAAAAAAAAAAAAAAAAAAAAAAAAAAAAAAAAAAAGAATCATAGGCACACACACTGTTGTGGACAGGTCAACTAAGGACTCAAACCCTAATTTCCAAAAGACTTCCAGCACTGTGGTGTATCGCACTACCCTTGTGCCACTATGGCCAGTCTTGCTCATTTCTTTTTTTACATCTCCTTTATCCTTAGTCTTCTACTGATCATGTAATTATTAAATAAATGTTTATTTTATTAACTATCATAAATAATTTAACATTAATAACAAATAGAGTAGGGGCCAGCAGGTGGCATGGTAGTCAAGTCACTGGACTCCCACATGGTCAAACATGGTTTTGAGTCTTGCACTTGGTGGCTTGAAACTCATGCTGGGTACATGGGCAGGTGTGCCCAAATTGTTGAGAAGAGAAGGGATTGTGGCACAGCCATCTCCTTTGGGGATGATTTCTCCCTTTCTGTCTCTGTTTCTCTCTGTCTCTCCTGCAAGCTCACATGCCCTGTAACAAAAATCTATCAAAAGAAAATAATAATAATAATGAATAGATTGGAGCTATTCAGACCCTCTTTAACTCTATCATGTTATATGTATAAATAATACTAGGTCATTGGGAAAGTCATGACACATTTTTTCATAGAAAACCATAGAAAAACCCACCGTTACTTTCCTGATTACCCAATAAGTTCATATAAATGTAAAACAAATCTACCCTATACAATTACTCTATTAAGAGAAATCCTGCATTTTTTACAGACTTAACACAGCAACATGTTTACTAAATGAGGCAAATAATATTAATATATACACATATATAGTTTAACTGGTCCAATTATGTTAAAGAAAGTACATAGATGGGCAATGTGGATATTTCATACCATGGAGACAAATAGAAAATTGGATAAAATATTCCATTTTTGGAAAGGATGATGCAGATCTACTGAAAGAATAAACTTAAAGATATGTCTATATGAGGTGGATATAACATTCTACCTGGGTCAATAGTTTTAATCTCAGAAATGGGGACACCAACATCTGTCTTACTGGCCTCATAAAATCATCGGGATATGATGTCTCTGAATGCACAGTGAAAATTATAAAGCACATTACAATTAATTAACTGCATTTAGAACATGATATGAAAAAGATAAGTGAAGAGTATTAATGGCAAGAGAGGGAGAGAGTTTACTGAAATCCTCCACCTGATTTAACTGTGGTTTTCACAATATTACACTGGTCAGAGGTGGCACACTCTGTCAATTGGTTGCTACCTGACAACAAATAAATTATCTGGCTGATTTTTCCCCTAAATGGACTGAAAAGATGAATTGTTTTGGCAACATGTAAATATAGCCAGAGAAAACTTTAACCTTCTCTCACCTCCATTATCTGTCTGAATTTGAAACCAAATGCAGATGGAGAACTCATTATTGTACTGACAACCTTTGTTGTAATTAAAAAACATGGGATCTATTGCTGTAGTAAGGGTATGGCAAAGGGCAAGAAAAGGGCTGGCCCTTTCCATGCATTATCCCAAGGCTTCTCAACATGAAAAATGTTTTCGCTGTTTCAAGCAGATAAATTGACCTATGACTGACTAGCTAATACAACTATGACAGAAAATTTTAAGTGCTATTAATTAGCCATTGGAGTACAATAGTCAAAAGGTGAAAAATAGAAGGCTAGGCATTCTGAGGATTAACTGGGGCTTCTTCTCACAAAATGGCATAAACCTCAGCATTCTCTTTTAAATGGATAGACTTATACCATTAACAGGCAAATAAATAAAACCTATAGTGTGTTTTTCTTTTGTTCAGTTTATTTTGCTGTTTATTTTTTGCATGCTTGACTGTATCTCTTACAAGGTTTTGAATAATTATTGAGATTTTAGATCCCATTTTGTTGTCCTGCCAAAACCTGTTCTTTCCACTTACTTTTCCTTGGTGATAGATGCTAGTTCAAAATGTTCATCAGAGTTTTTAGTACGATGATAATGGTGGGCCAAATTCCATAGCAGATCATCTGAGACATGCACACACAAAGGGAAAAAGTAGTTTTTCATTAAGTTTATTTTGTATTAAAAAAAGGATGAAGTATTAAAATAATGTAAGGAGAGTAGTAAAACCAAGGAGAGAAAAAAAGTTCTCTATTGTGCTGAAGCTCTCTGTCTCACAGTCTGTGGCCTATTATTGGGTCATCGGAGAGCCATGATGCATTTTTGTGTAGAAAAACAGAAAAATACATCATGACTTTTCCAATGACCTAATTGATTCAAAATCCCCTAAAAATTGTTTTAAGTATACGCTGTTTTTTATATCAAGTCCTCTCATTTAGCTGCATTATTTACATAGGGAATATTGGTTTTATCCACTTAAAACTTATAGGCGGTAGTCATAAAAATTAATTACATTTTTTCTCTCCATTAGAATAATGTCTTAAATTCACTTTTGTATAACTTGGATTTTGGTGCAGTGTGGACACTATCTTATTCTTCATATGTTTCTCATTTTCCCTGTTGAATGGTAATTCCAGGATCCAGATGCCAAACTATGAAAATATTCTTCCAGCAGCAGCATATGGTTCCTTGGCAAGCTTATCTAGCATCTGTACAAGAACCTTATAGTTTCCTCTGGGTATGTAATACTTCTGGCTGCTAAGAGGCTATTTGTGCAGCCTTTTCCTCACAGACACCATTTCTTTTGACAAACCTTTGGTTCTAAGCAAATTTTGCACATTTTTTTGTCCATTTGAGAATCAATGATATACATAAGCTTGTTTTACAACCAGGCAGCTCTCCAAATATTCTCACTCTTATGACCAGGGGGCAGATCTGGCACAAAGACAAATTGGTTTAAGTATAAAAAAGAGTTTATTTAACTACCTTAATAAGCAACATTTTGTTACTAATAAAATATGAAGATTATCTATATAGTCTTTATTTGTAGCTATTTGTAATGATTATCAAGGTCAAGAGAAATAGCATTTCAAGAGAACGCTGCACACAATAGCAATATTTGAAAGCCTGCCCGTGCTCAGCAGCCATGCTGTTGTAAATGGCGTGTGTGATGTGTAGTTACTCATATGCAACTTTCCCCTGTCTGGAAATTCAACTTCTGCACAGCTGCTTGGACTGAGCCCCCCAGGTGGTATATAAGACCAATATCTGCAGCACTCAGACTGTAGGGAACAGTTTCATTGGTCACCATTTCATCTAAACACTAAGAGCAACTGTTCTGCTAGAATTCGAGATTTGTTTCTTACTGAAGAACTGAACACTTTGGTCATGGCAAATTGAGAATAAAATCTTTTATGCCTTCTTGTAGCCTTACATAGCATATTACTTTAAGCTTTGGGGTATCTTTTCAAAAGAATGTAACAAATTTACAAAAATGAAATGTTTTGCAATAAGACTCATTATTCATGTTGAAAAGCTACAATAGAGCAAAATATACTCCCCAAAAATCAATATTCACACCCTTGCAATGTGTCTGAAAATGAGCATTCTCAATATTCCATGTCTTTGTTAAAAGGCATTTTTAAAACTATCTCTTAAAATGGATCATCAATACAGAAGTGAGGCATATTTTTACAATACATAATTTCCTCATGGATAGTTACATGGATAGTCAGGCTTCTGACTAACACTTTAATGAACTCGATAGAAAAGTAGAAGGAAATTCATTGATGGATAAAGCTATACTAAAGGATGCTATCTCAAGTACGTTGAATATTTTTTTAAGTATTCAAAAAACAGTATTTCTTGCATAACCTCTTAGAGGGGTCATTCAAAATAAATGGGGAGTTTTTTAGTCAGGGAAGCAGCAAATGAGTTTAAACAAAGTTAAACAGGCTTCTTTACTGGAAGTGCCGTCAGTATACCAATATGCACTGTGAATCTCTGAAGAAAGACTTGTTTTGTTCCTGCTCTTAACACTGAACTGTTCATTTTTTTAGCATCTACTGAAATGATGCTGGACAAAATCCATTTTGAAAAATTTTTATAGAAATAAAATATCTATAGCATTTCGTAAATAAATTGTGTAATACCCTGTTGGCAGATTATAATACTTCAAAAAATGGATCTATGATTCAATTCACTTCATGTTAATAATACAGGAAAATTTAAATGTAGATTTAACATATTAGAGACTTAGAAACTTTACTGATATATGTAAATGATTTGAGGTCACTCTGCTGGACTGGACTGGTATAAAAAGCTTACTCATTCTAGTTCTAAAGACAAATAAATACTAGATAATATGGAACAAAGACATAGAGAAGGTAGGGAAATGCTCTCAAAGTAGATAGGAACAGTAAGCATTTAACAGGAGATACAAAAAAAAATAGTTTGTTGAGTCATCTAAACCAAATGTAGATAGAAGTGAGTATTTTAGCCGATTTCATTTTTGGTTTTCTTAATTAGTTTATTTCAGCTTTCAAATTATGGTTGAGTAAAATTTTGTTGATTTATAATTTTTAAATATCCATTTTAATTCAATTTGTAAGTTCATTCATATAAAATTGTTTAGATATTCAATTTGATTTTTTTTAATTTGATTTTTTAAAATCTTCATTAGAATGAATAATTTGGGGAAAGAAGATTTCATTAAACAACTTAGAATTGGGTTGGCCAAAGATGTCTTGAATCGAAATGTTAACTCGAAGAAAATAACCAATCAAAAAAACAAAACAAAAAAGTAAGTCTTCAAACTGTAGCAACAATTTAGTATAACATTTAAGAATGGTTAGACTGCTAACAAGTGTTGGGATGTCGTATTCCATTTTGTAGTTTACATATTAAAGGCAGAGAAAACTGGAACTATATGGAGGGAATAAGTTAGAACTAAAGAGAAGAAATTACTCATGGCGTTCTAAGCCTAGTGACTGAGGTTAACGGCGCTGAAAAGTAGAGTGCTCTCGCCCAGTACCCTGTGGTGACCAGAGCTATTCAGCCTGTTACGCAGAGAAGTTGGCAAGGGCAAGAAGCCAGGCCACTGACACAGATAGCCTATCAGCTGCGCTTTTGTGTTAAAGAGCACATGGACAAGAATTAAACTTTGGGGTTCAAATCTCGGCCTGCACATACCTCCTGTGGGACATTCATCAAGTGTGTTTTACTGTCAGTATTTGAGTCTTCTCTTTTGTAAAATGGAGGCCATAGTTCTTACCTTATAAGACTGTTGTGATGATAAAATGGGATACTCTGTGAAGTTCATATCTAGGATATAGAAAATGTTAGGTAAGTATTAAAGATTATGATTAGGATTACAAGCAGTATTAATATTCTGGAACCCAGCTAGCTAATGTTGACCCTCAGGAGCTGAAGGCAAGATAGAGAAGAAAAAGGCAATGGGTTCCGTTTACATATGTTCTAATATAAGAATTCTTTTTCTTATAGAAATTCCATTTCTATAAATGGATCCAACTTCAACAAACCGGGAAGATATAGCTATGAGAAAAAAAAAAAAAAGAAAACAAGCAATAAGAATGACTTTTCTCTAGTGCCTTGAGTGACCTGAGATAGCCAATATTAAAACCAATACAAAAAATTGTGCCTATTAGTCTTAAGTCTATAACAAAAAAAAAAAAAAAGGAAGAATTTAAAACAATTGGCTCAGGGATATCCCATAGCCTAATGGTTAAGGGGGCTGGATGCTATGTGGACAATTATGACTTGAAGTTTGGTTCTGGCAACTTGAAAATCATGCCAGGCATAGGCATGTGCATACCTCAAATCCCAACAGAATGGAAAAATGGCACAATCGTGTCCCATTGTGGGAGGAGGGTACTTTCCCCTGTCTCTGTCGCTGAATCTCTGGTGAGCACACATAATCTTCAGCAATTAAAAAAATAAATAAAAAACTGTTTGGCTCACAGCATCAAAACTGACATCACTGGGATAACTTGTTTTCAACAGATTATCATTTTATCTAAAAAAGCAATCGCTACTAAAAATATTTTAGATTATGTCTTAGCACTTGAGTGGCAAAAAATTCTGATATCATAGAAGAATAAATTGATAGTAAGTCTGGTGGAGTAGGCAGGCAACAATTTGGGAAATCAGTCCAGATAGGTCCATGACCCTTCGCTAATTCATCCTCACTCCTGGCGCAGGCACTGTGCTATTAAATTCTTTTGTTTTCTCAGATAATCTATCCATGAGGAATGATAGTAGAGACTTGATTGGCAACTTTATATTCACTCCTGTTGTCTTCTGCTGCTGATAATGATAATAATAGGGACCAGCAGATGGTATAATGGTTAAGTCACTGGATTGCCACATAGTTGACTGCTGTTTAAGTCTTGGACCTAGCAGCTTAAAACACACTGGGCACATGTGCATGCATGCTCAAAATCCCAAGAGGAAAGTGTGGAAGAAGGGATTGTGGCCATCCCCTGTAGGGGAGTGATTCCTCGCTTTCTGTCTCTCTGTCTCTCTCTCTCTGGTGAGCATATATGCCCTATAGCAATAATAATGATAATAATAAACTGCTTTACAGTCATCCTTTTCTTTTTTCACATTTTGTCCATATACTTCACTGTGGCCAGCCCCTTTCTAACTGGTATAGATTCTAAATACCTGATCATTCAAAGCTGATCATTTCACAACAAAATTATATTAACTTATTATTTTCTTTCTGCATTATAAATTCTAAGATGGTAAACTTATGATTATTCTACTCCAAATTTCGTGATATAAAAAGTTTGGGTCATGTTTACCTTCTGAACCTTAATTTGTTTTTCCTGTTTGTTTTAGGTTACTTTTTACTCCATGTTCTTAACTTTTGTTTGTCCTTGTCTGATCTTATTTTTTAGATTTGTAATAGCTTTTGAAAATACTGACTTGTTTAGTGGAGAGTTCTAATGAGTATGCCTTACACGTTCGTTTGTTTTGTTTTAAGAGAAAGCATTCCCCACAGGCCTCCATTCTCTGTATGGGATATGGAACATGCATTCATATGCCCCAGGCATGTTTTCCAAGCTGCTGGGTCCAGGACTTGCACTGTGCTGTCAGCTATGTGGGATCCAGCTACCTTAACCACCACGGCAGTGGCTGACCCAAATTTAAATTTCTAATAGTGGTAAAATGTACAGAGCATAACATTTTTCATCTTAATTATTTTTAATTATATAGTTCAGAAGTGTTGAATACACTCACATTGTTAATGCATCCAATATTTAGAACTTTTCCAGCCTGTAAAGTTGAAATCCTCCATCAATTAAACAACAACTTCTTATTTTACCCTCTTTCCCCAGCCCTGGCAATCACTATGCTCTATAATTTGAAATAGGCAGAATTCTATTTTTTTTCTTTGTTTTAAGTTTCATTCCAAAGATGCCTGACATTTATTGGTCTTCTAGGGCACAAAATCCATTTGGTTGCTCATATTGAGCAATTATTTTAGATAATAGATAATAATGATAGATCATTTTCATAGGTTTTAACTTCTATAATATCCATACCTTTAGAAATGTGTTTTCTGGAGTTTCTGGCCCTTCCAAACAACCTGAATGAGAATTTTCAGGGGTGCCTATAAAACATGCAGATTATGAGCTGTACTCCAAGTTAACTATACCAGAATGATCTATATCATCTATTTACCTGATGAAGCTCAAGAATTTACATGTTTATCAAAAGTACAGATAATTCTCTTTAGAATTTTTTAGTTATTATCTATTTCTTTCAGTTTTCTATGGTGTGTGTGCATTTGCTAGAGAGAGAGAGAGAGAGAGAGAGAAATCACACACACCCTGGGGGTGGCATGAATTAAAGTCATGCTTCAATTTCTTCTTCTTCATTCTCCTCTCGGGATTTTGGGCACACATGTACACATTCCTAGTGTATTTTCTAAGCTACAGGGTTCAGGACTGGAACACGTGGTCAACTTGTGGGATCCAGCTGCCTCAATCTCCAGGCCACTGGCTGGCTAGTACTAGAAGATTCTTAAACAAATTAAAATGTGATTAGTAGCACATATTTTAACATTCCATATGTTTTTATGAAATATGCAACTCAAAGAAAATTCTATGAATACCACTTAATATATCTTCAAACATAAATTTGAGAGCAAGACATTGAAATTTGTGAATGAAGTGACCTGAATCTTGGTACAAGGGAGAACGATGAGAGGTAAGGAGCTGGGAAGGAAACCTGGTGGGTCAACTTTCTTGAAGAGAGCCTGAACTTTTAAGTTTTCATTTGTAACTTGTAGCAATGTCCAGTACATTTAGCTTGTCAGTTTCTCTAGTTACAATTCGTTTTTGTAGTTGCTTCTAGCTTATAGATTCTAAACCTCACCCATGGGAGTTAAAATTTTGGATTTGTTGATGGGCCTGGGTCTGAAGAGGAAGAGACTCAGGTCCTCATCTCATTGTCTTCTGCAGGAATAATCCATCTATCCAGGTTCAAGGTTGAATGCCTAATAGGGACTTCATTTCAGAATAGAGCTCAGTAGAAAAGTTGTGACATTGACTCAAGGATGGTAAGTACCAAATCTACTTTTACCTCTACCTATAAGGAAGAGATTAAAAGAAAAAAAGAAAAAGACCAAAAAATGTGTAAATGTGGGTTACACACAGAACTAAGTACATGTGCAGTGAAGAGTTCTTTCCGGGGACCAGCAGGTATGGTATGGTGGTTAGGGGCACTAGTTTCCCACATGACCAACCACAGTTCAAGTCCTGGACCAGGTGGCTTGCTTTCTCGTTTTCCCTTTCCCTCTCTCTCTCTGGTCAAACTGAAAAATAATAACAAAATGAAATTAAATAAACAAATAATTCTTTTAAGTTTTCATTTGTAACTTGTAGCAATGTCCAGTACATTTAGCTTGTCAGTTTCTCTAGTTACAATTCGTTTTTGTAGTTGCTTCTAGCTTATAGATTCTAAACCTCACCCATGGGAGTTAAAATTTTGGATTTGTTGATGGGCCTGGGTCTGAAGAGGAAGAGACTCAGGTCCTCATCTCATTGTCTTCTGCAGGAATAATCCATCTATCCAGGTTCAAGGTTGAATGCCTAATAGGGACTTCATTTCAGAATAGAGCTCAGTAGAAAAGTTGTGACATTGACTCAAGGATGGTAAGTACCAAATCTACTTTTACCTCTACCTATAAGGAAGAGATTAAAAGAAAAAAAGAAAAAGACCAAAAAATGTGTAAATGTGGGTTACACACAGAACTAAGTACATGTGCAGTGAAGAGTTCTTTCCGGGGACCAGCAGGTATGGTATGGTGGTTAGGGGCACTAGTTTCCCACATGACCAACCACAGTTCAAGTCCTGGACCAGGTGGCTTGCTTTCTCGTTTTCCCTTTCCCTCTCTCTCTCTGGTCAAACTGAAAAATAATAACAAAATGAAATTAAATAAACAAATAATTATTTTAAAAATAAAAAAATAGTTCTTCCCATATAATGTATCTTATTAGATTGCTCTATTCTTAAGGTTAATTTTATTTATCAGATGTCTTATTTAATCAGAAAAATTGAACTGAAATATATTATTTTTCCAAATAAATGACCTAATCTGCATCCTATAAAAGATGTAACCTTTCTACTACAAGATTTTATCCTTACAGTTTCAAATTTTTATTTTGAGAATGAAAACTTAGAAGAAACTTTGTTGACTTACACAATTACTGTGCTTATATCCTGTCCTCTTCTAATAGCTGTTGGGGTAATTTGTTTTGCCTGTGCCCCAGCGATTTCCGTCTCACCCTTCCAAATATATTTAAATAAAAATTGTTTTTCCTGAACCTTCCTCTCTAAAGGAAAACAGCAGTGTGGCCTACAGAAATCTGGCTGTGCAGGTACCTTCTAAAACAGCCAGGGCTCACACTTTCTACCTTCAGAAGCTGCTTCAAACATTTACTTTAGATGTAGAGGTACTGATTTTCTTGTAGGAATTCAGAAAAACTTTGTAATCCTGAAAGCACTCAAATTATAGCATTTTATAGACTACTTAGACTAATCATAATTCATATCACATTTAAAAATGTATAATACACATATTTAATTGCCTCGAGTACTTGCCTGCTTATGAATATGTGTTCTTATGTAAGCAGTTATGAAATTAGAACGTTCAACATATAATTATTGCAGTTACCTACTGGTACTTGGGAACACTAAGTAACAAAAAAGCTATGTGGAGATACATTTTATTTGATTAAAAATATTACTGTTTAGTGTTAAGTGTCTGAACAGGTTTCTAAGAAAATAAGACATAGAATTCATGGTTTAGGTATGGGAGAGCAAGCACTTCATTAAAGCTGAAGTCACAATATATTGTTCTACAAAGGTGTATAAACCATATGGTCCTAGTTTAGGTGTGCTGATGGCAATACTCCTCTGCAGTGCAATTCAAATATAACTTTTTCCATGGTGTCTAGACAAGGGGAAAACCCCAGGCTTTGTGGAGAACCAGAAACAGAGGTCTAGGATGGTATTGAATATTTTTGACACACCCACATTTCAATTTCCAGAGGAAACCTCTTCAGAAGCAGTGATTTTCAAGCAGTCAGTTCTACCTGAATCAGGAAAAAGTACAGTGGAATGTAAATAATGTATATTGTATTTAGAAAAACAACGTAAATACTTTATAGACTGTTCGGTAAATAATGTATATACTTAGAAAAACAATATAAATATTTCATGGACTGCTGGGCCACTGTTAAGGTTCAGATTAAATCCTGAGTTTAGAGAACACTGTGTTTATCAAAACGCAATTTCTTCTACCCAATAGCATCCTGCAAAGTTCTGGATAAATTGCCATATATAAGCTCTGTGTTCGTGATACAATTCTACTGCAGTCACTGTATTAACTGCACCTTACATTTTCTAGCTGCAATGCACTAAAATCATATGAATTTCCAAGTTTGAGCGGCGTTTTATTGTTGCAGAATGTACAGAACGACTTCTTGTTAAGCCCTTGCCAGCCTTGCCAATCACGTTATAAATTCGTATTATAGCCTTGATCCATTAGAATTACAAACTGATTCACACATTTCTAATCATCATGTTTACTGTTCTCAACCTTTGATACTATTATAGAAATTAATTTTATTCCTTTCTCCTTTCAACATTGCACCACTCTTTACTTATGTATGTTTCCTAAAAAGGCTTTCAAAAGTCTTTTCTGATTTCTTTTAAGCCACAGCTGAAAATGTGCTTCACATGTCTGTCCTTTGAGTACTTCACACTATAGCATATCATTGCAGTCCCACATTTAATATTCAACATCTATTGTTAAAATCCTCATAAAGTGCCAGTAACTGCTCATATGTTCTAATTAATAGGCATAGTGTGAAGGCCATAACCAGCTTCACAGAGGAGAACAATGAACTCACAGATCACAGCTGCAATCCACCAGAGGTTGGATGTGAACATTCCCTTCTCAACCGCTGAGTATTTCAAGCAGGAGGAGCAGCTGGCAGGCGAACAGAACCCACGATGCTGTAACAGTTTGTTGGAGCCATGAAAAACTGGAGATGTCAAATGCATATCAAACACTATTCTATACCAACTGGTTGGCATTGTCCCCTAAGATACAGAATGTAAAAATGAAGATTTTCCACCATTTTAAACTCAGATTTAAAGAAAAAAAAAAAGTATGATTCATCTGAATGTCTGAAGTCCAAAGAGTAGTCTTATGGTGTTTGGGAAGAAAGAGGAAAGAAATGTTAAGAATATAAACACAAAATAATGTAACTTATTTTATAATTATCCTAAACTACAATATGGTTCAGTTTCCTGGGGTACGTAAGTACTATGCCCCACATTCTTAGATATGTGTGTTCCTGAGGAAAGAGAGGAGACAAGGAATTATGTCCCTGAGTCAGTGCCAAGGCTACCCAGGGCTGTCCATCCTAATCTAACTTTATTACATGAAAAATACCCAAAAGACTCTGCTCCTACCAGATCATCTCCGTAAACATGGATTTAACAGACTTACAGCTGATTTCTGACAAACTTTTTATGAAATTGGGCTACCAGATATGGATTCAGAAGGATGTGGAGATGCTCTGAGGAATCACTGGATATAAGGTATGAAGAAGAGGAAGTGAAAGAAAGTTATACAAGGGTTAAAGATTAAGGGTGATATAAGAATTTATTTTTTAAAAAAAGCAGAAGTATAAAGAAAGACTACAGAAGACCAAAGGAGGGTCACTCTAAATTTACAAAGTAAATCACATTTTTTTAAAAGAATTATTTCATTTAGGTTTCTTTCTTTGTCTTTCTTTCCTTCTCTCTCTTTCTTTCTTTCTTTCTCTCTTTTTCTTTCTTTCTTTCTCTTTCTTTCTTATTTTAATTTGACCAGAGTGGGACAGAATGAGAGAGAGAGAGAGAGAGAGACAGAAAAAGTGAGAAAGCAAGCTGCCAGGTCCAAGTCTTGAGAGGAGACAAGGAATTATGTCCCTGAGTCAGTGCCAAGGCTACCCAGGGCTGTCCATCCTAATCTAACTTTATTACATGAAAAATACCCAAAAGACTCTGCTCCTACCAGATCATCTCCGTAAACATGGATTTAACAGACTTACAGCTGATTTCTGACAAACTTTTTATGAAATTGGGCTACCAGATATGGATTCAGAAGGATGTGGAGATGCTCTGAGGAATCACTGGATATAAGGTATGAAGAAGAGGAAGTGAAAGAAAGTTATACAAGGGTTAAAGATTAAGGGTGATATAAGAATTTATTTTTTAAAAAAAGCAGAAGTATAAAGAAAGACTACAGAAGACCAAAGGAGGGTCACTCTAAATTTACAAAGTAAATCACATTTTTTTAAAAGAATTATTTCATTTAGGTTTCTTTCTTTGTCTTTCTTTCCTTCTCTCTCTTTCTTTCTTTCTTTCTCTCTTTTTCTTTCTTTCTTTCTCTTTCTTTCTTATTTTAATTTGACCAGAGTGGGACAGAATGAGAGAGAGAGAGAGAGAGAGACAGAAAAAGTGAGAAAGCAAGCTGCCAGGTCCAAGTCTTGAACTGTGGTCGGCCATGTGGAAGTCTAGTGCACTTAACCACCATGCCATCTGCAGGCTCTACAATTTTTTTTTTCTGGAGAATTTATTTATTTATTATTTTGGTACAGGGTATGTGCACTTGCCAGAGAGACAGAGAGAGACAGAAAATAAGAAATAACCCTCCCCAGGGGAGACAGCTATGCCACAACCCCTTCTCCTCCATTCACCTCTGGAGACCTTGGACATGCATAAACATGTGCCCAGTGTGAGTTTGTAACCACCAGGTCTAGGTCTTGAATTGCGATCGGCCATGTGGGGGTCCAGGGATATAACCGCCATGCCACCTACTGGCCCTAGTAAATTACATTTTAATAACACTCTTGTTCACTGTATAGAAATACAATATTTAAAATTTTCATTTGTCATTCAAACTTCATACATTTTGAGAGATGCTGTAAATGCTAGAGTTTAATCCAGGGCTTCTCAAACACCAGAGCTCAAGTTTCTGATTCAAGGTAGAGAGTGACAGATTGGGGGCAGAGTCAGACATAGAAAACAAGAACTCCTGGAAGTTATCTTTAAATATATTATCACCATTTTATTGGCTCAACACTATCATATCAATACTAAAATAACAGATTTGTATTATATTCTTGATCTATTAGGATGATAAACTGAGTAACATATTTTCAATAGTAATATTTACTATTCTGGTATTATTTTAAAGTTGTACATTGCTTTGGGAATTGCAGAATGTTTATATACATGTTATTTCACCTGATTTTAAAATAACCCTAAAAAATAGATGTTAGCCCCATTATTTTTTTAGAGGTCTTTGGGTTAGGGTGTGTGTGCTTGCTGGAGAGAGAGACAGACACAGTGAGAAGGAAAGTGAAAAATTACCTTCCCCACACCTCCCAGTGAAATGGCCACTTTGCAATCCTTTCTTATCCACTCTCATCCTGGGATCTTGGGCACATACACACAGTACCTGGGGTGCTTTTCAAGCTACTGGGTCTGAGACTCAAACTGCGGTTTGCCATGTGAGAGTCCAGCATCATAACCCCAATGCCATCTGCTGGTCCCATTGTGGTAGGCAGTTAGTTAGCCATGAGCGGGCAGCCCTAAGAGAAAAGCGAAAGGCTCACCTAGCTTCAGGTGCCAGGAGGGTGAGGCAATTTGCCATATTAATTCCTTGAGGCTTGAGGGAAGCATACAGGGATAGTTCGTAGATTTTCTTCTATCAAAAGGACCCAAGCAAGCATTTGGTTATTAATATGATAGACTAATTGGGCGATCTAATTGAGGCAACCTGACTCGCACTGGGCGTATGTAATTAGGTGACCAAATTCCTCACTTTGCCTGTGAGGAAGGTGTGCAGGTGCAGGAGAGAAAGTGTGGATTCAAATTTAAAGGAAGAAGATAGGCAGTGTAAGGGGGCCGCCCACTAATGAATATTCATGACCTCTAGTAATAAGAATAATGGTTAACCAGTATCAAACACGGTTGCCACCTGGCAATCCGCCCGCCCAACAATCTTTTCGGGTGTACTTTCTTTCTTTCCTTTCCTTTCTTCCTATTAAACTTTCTTTTCTATCTACTTCATTTGTGGTTGCGATTTCATTTTGCGCCTAGGGACAGATCTCTAATTTTAGTGATCTGGACCCAAAGAACCAAGGATTTCACAACGCAGTCCAACACTTTTCCATCCGTTAACACCATTAGCTCCATTTTTATAGCTGAGGAAATGAAGATCCAGAGGAACTACGTAACTTGCTTAAGATCTATATCTAGAATAAGATACAACGGTAGTCCAACCTAATGCTGCTTATTCCAGCTGAAGAATCTCATTGACAAAATTATAAAAGAAGGAGAAGGAGGGCTGGCCGTTGACTTGGTGGTTAAGGTGGCTGGAGCCCCCACGGCTGACTGTGGTGTTTGAGGTCTGGACTGGAAACTTGAGGAACACACCTGGTGCTCGTGTGTACATGCCCCAAATCCTGAGAGGAACGAGATGGAGCAGAAGGAACTGCTGCATGACTAAAAATGGGATGAGGGGTGCTTTCTTCTTTTCCCCCGTTTCTCTCTAGGAGTGCACATGCCCTCTGGCAAACTAAAAAAAAAAAAAAAAAAAAAAAAAAAAGAGAAGGAAGAGAAGGATAGGGAGGAGGGAGAGGAGGAGGAGAAAGAGAAGCTTCAGAGGAAATAGAAGGGGGAGGAAGAGAAAGAGGAAAAGTAGAAGGAAACTAGGAAGGAAGAAGGAAAGAAGGAAGGAAGCAAAGAAGGAAGGAATAAAGTCAAATCCTGGATTTGGGGGTGGGGGGAAGACTAGTGTTTTAAGATGCTGCACCATAAAAACCAGAGATTAATATTTATTAAACTCTCAGGAATCAAAATTAAATAAGAACTAAAGAAAAGGGATGGAATTCAAAGACTTTTAAACATGCATTTAAGGTCTAAGAAAGTATTTCCAAACTATCTTTTACTAAATATTGAATGCAGTGGGAAAAAAAAAAACAAAAAACCACTAGAAGTTACATATGGTTTGTTATTAATGACCTGAGGTATTCTGAACTCAGAAAAACAATAATTTTACATTTTAAGCAGTTTTCACCTAAAACTCCAAGCACACAATATTTAATTTCACTTTATTGGTCCTAGAATGTCTACCTGATTTTCTCTTTTTATTGCAAACCATACCTGGAATAAACAGAATTAATAATGTTGGTTAAGCAATGTCTGTCTGTTCAACATGTAATCAGTAACTGCTTCCAAAAGAGTTCTTTTTTTTTTTCCTTTTAAATAAAATTCTGATCATTGGAGTAAATAGAAATGTTTTCACTCACAATTTTTGCACTTCAGCAGCAGTAGAAGTTGATGATGACTGCATCCTTTTGACACAAAAATGTATTTTGCTATTATTCACTGCCCCATTAAGGTACTTGTTCTGCTTGGCAAATTGTTTAGACTAGTCACATGTGAACTAAATACATTGCATGCAACCCTGAAAAGACATGTATATATGAAGATCCAGATACATCTATATATTGTTTCACATTTACCCAACTGCATTTCCGGGCGCGTGTGCGTGTGTGCCCAAGATCCTGAGAGGAGAATGGAGGAGAAGGGATTGCAGCGTGGCCATCCCCCTTGTGGGGCTGATTTCTCGCTTTCTATCTCTCTCTCTCTGTCTGTCTTTCTGGCGAGCGCACGCACCCTATAGCAAAAACCTCTCCAAAAAAAAGAAAAAAAAAATACCAACTGCATCTTGATTGTTTACTATGTTTTAAAAACACAGATTAGAAATGTCTCTGGCTAAATTATTGGAATTTATTAATTACTATAATTCAATACATTCTGAAAGCAGCTAATTTTTTTGTATTAAGTAAAATTTTCCAGAAGTTTCTTTGCAGGAAATATTTTACGCAGTCAGGAGATGTAAACAAAACCTTTGCCCACTGCTGACTAATTATGCAAATCATTTCAAATAACTGAATGTTAGTTTTCCATCCACAAAATGGGTTTACTAAGTCTAAATTGAGATTTTTAGCATGCTCTCATTCATACAAATGAGATAGTATGTAAGGGAATATTCTCCAAGGCACACGATATCTCTCAATACTGATTATGATTCCTTAGTAGGATTAGAGTGGTGTAATTATGTCTACCACCTGTCTATGAATTAGTCAGCTCTTTTTCTATCAGCTTATTTGCTTTGTGGAAAGCATATTTACTGATATTCCATGGCATTGAGAATATCTTAGGTAGAATTTTGCCTGCCAGAACTCTCATCTACCCTTGTTTTTTTGTTTGTCTGTTTTTCATTTTTATTTTATTTTATTTTATTTTTTGGAGAGGTTTTTGCTATAGGGCGTGTGCGCTCTCCAGTCTGACAGACAGAGACATAGAGATAGAAAGCGAGAAATCACCCCCCAGGGGGTATGGCCACAAGGCAATCCCTTCTCCTCCATTCTCCTCTCGCGATCCTGGGCACACACACACATGCGCCCAGCGTGAATTTAAGCCACCGGGTCCTGGACTCGAACCGTGGTCGGGTACATGGGAGTCCAGCGACATAGCCATTACACTAACTGCTGGTCCCTACTCTTTGTTTTAAGAGCTGACTTTTCTACTTTTAGAGTGGCTACTTTAAGAGTTTAGGAATTACCTTGAAGATCTGTTACTACTTTACATTCCTCTCTTGTTTTTTCTCTTTTACCTCATTCTTTTAAACTTCTGATTACCTTTTTTTAAATTTCTTTCTTCTGCAAGAGAGAGAGAGACATAGATAAATAGGTATGAGGGCCTCATACTGCGATCCACCCGCACTAATACCCAGTCCGATCAGGATGTATTTTGCTATTATTCACTGCCCCATTAAGGTACTTGTTCTGCTTGGCAAATTGTTTAGACTAGTCACATGTGAACTAAATACATTGCATGCAACCCTGAAAAGACATGTATATATGAAGATCCAGATACATCTATATATTGTTTCACATTTACCCAACTGCATTTCCGGGCGCGTGTGCGTGTGTGCCCAAGATCCTGAGAGGAGAATGGAGGAGAAGGGATTGCAGCGTGGCCATCCCCCTTGTGGGGCTGATTTCTCGCTTTCTATCTCTCTCTCTCTGTCTGTCTTTCTGGCGAGCGCACGCACCCTATAGCAAAAACCTCTCCAAAAAAAAGAAAAAAAAAATACCAACTGCATCTTGATTGTTTACTATGTTTTAAAAACACAGATTAGAAATGTCTCTGGCTAAATTATTGGAATTTATTAATTACTATAATTCAATACATTCTGAAAGCAGCTAATTTTTTTGTATTAAGTAAAATTTTCCAGAAGTTTCTTTGCAGGAAATATTTTACGCAGTCAGGAGATGTAAACAAAACCTTTGCCCACTGCTGACTAATTATGCAAATCATTTCAAATAACTGAATGTTAGTTTTCCATCCACAAAATGGGTTTACTAAGTCTAAATTGAGATTTTTAGCATGCTCTCATTCATACAAATGAGATAGTATGTAAGGGAATATTCTCCAAGGCACACGATATCTCTCAATACTGATTATGATTCCTTAGTAGGATTAGAGTGGTGTAATTATGTCTACCACCTGTCTATGAATTAGTCAGCTCTTTTTCTATCAGCTTATTTGCTTTGTGGAAAGCATATTTACTGATATTCCATGGCATTGAGAATATCTTAGGTAGAATTTTGCCTGCCAGAACTCTCATCTACCCTTGTTTTTTTGTTTGTCTGTTTTTCATTTTTATTTTATTTTATTTTATTTTTTGGAGAGGTTTTTGCTATAGGGCGTGTGCGCTCTCCAGTCTGACAGACAGAGACATAGAGATAGAAAGCGAGAAATCACCCCCCAGGGGGTATGGCCACAAGGCAATCCCTTCTCCTCCATTCTCCTCTCGCGATCCTGGGCACACACACACATGCGCCCAGCGTGAATTTAAGCCACCGGGTCCTGGACTCGAACCGTGGTCGGGTACATGGGAGTCCAGCGACATAGCCATTACACTAACTGCTGGTCCCTACTCTTTGTTTTAAGAGCTGACTTTTCTACTTTTAGAGTGGCTACTTTAAGAGTTTAGGAATTACCTTGAAGATCTGTTACTACTTTACATTCCTCTCTTGTTTTTTCTCTTTTACCTCATTCTTTTAAACTTCTGATTACCTTTTTTTAAATTTCTTTCTTCTGCAAGAGAGAGAGAGACATAGATAAATAGGTATGAGGGCCTCATACTGCGATCCACCCGCACTAATACCCAGTCCGATCAGGAGTACATAGAAAGCCTGAAGTGTGTAAGAAGGTTCCAGGACATGAACTCAGGACATTTTCCATGTGGGTCCAGTTGTGTTAGCACTACACCACTTTCTGGTTGCTCTTTTCACTACATATGAAAAGATTCAAGGCCATAACCAAGCTAGAATACTCACTATGAAATAACTCTGTAAACAGCAATGAATTGTGGTGTTATTGTCAGTCAGTCAGAATAGGCTTTGCTGCAAGATGTCTGATTCCTAAATGACTACTACCAGTGGTCTCATAGTGCTAAGTGTTCTGGAGCTGCTTTGTTCATTCCAGAGAGGACTTGGGGTTGGGAGAAAAAAGAAATCAATACATTCAGCATAGCTGAGGATTTACTATACTATGTATTACAGTTATACTTACGAATTTAATGGATGTTACACACACACGTTTACATGTCTGTACATACACATAATAATATACCAGCAGATACTAGCTATATACTAACAAATTGATTCATTTTTATGCTTTAAATATTGTTTTGTTTATTTAAGTGATGTTTCATTAGTAGCTATCAGTTCCTATTTGTTTAATTTAGCAAATGAATTATGTGTTTGTATTATTTGCAATGTCAATTTAATTTGTTGATTGTCTAATAAAGATTCATTAAATAAGGTGTCTAGATACTGAAAATAAAAATAATAATCTACTTTGCAAATCAGCTCAAATTATAAGAAACATGGTATGTGCTTTTGTCTATGGGGTACTTAACATTATTAGTCCCATTTTTTACAGAATAAAACTAAAATTTTTCAGTAAGCTCTCTAACATTACACAGCCAGTATGTGATAGAGTTAAGATCCAGTCCTTTCTTCCTGCTTTATATTTCATTCTCACTAAGCTTAAATTTAGGGATAGAGAAAAGGATCAGGTAAGGAGTTTACCTTAAAACTAGTAAGGAAAGAAAGGAAGAAAACAAATCAGTGAAAGATAATACACTATATTTCATATAAATACAATGGACAGTAAAGAAGAGACGTCAGGTTCATCTGGATGGATGTTCCAGAAGGCATATAGGGCAGAGTGTTTTTGAGTTGAGTGCTAAGAATATGTTTGGTTTGAGTTAAATGACTATTTACAGGCTACCAAGAGAATGGGGAAAGGTAATTTTGTAAGAGGAAAACATAAAGCAGAAGTACCAAAGTGAGAAAGAGTTTGAAATCAAGTTCTTCTCTCCATGTAGTTGTACGAGGCTCTCTCTTCCACAGATCCAAAATTACTCTTGTGAGAATTAAAACTCTTTTGAGTCTTCACAATATGTCTAACATTCTATATGACATGCTGTGTGACTCTCATAATAACTGATGAGTTAAGTCATCTATTTTTCCATTTTACAGGTGAGAAAAATGAGCACAGCATGGTTAAACAATATACTCAGCATTACATAGCTAGCACATTTTGAACAAAGACTTAAAATCAAGAGATCTGAATCCAGAACCTGAACTCTTAACCACTGTGCTAACTAGGTAGGTATTTTCAAGTTTGATTATTATTATTGTAAAACATATTAATTTGCTTACTATGCTAGATGCCAGCATAGATTAAAAAAAATAAACTATCAATCTCTTGGATGCAGAAAAATTATGATGCAGGAATTTGGGGTGTATAGGCCCAACACCTAATGCAGGAACAGCAGCAAAAATGATCGTCTCATGCTCACAAATAATTACAGACATGAACACAGAGAAGGAATAGTGAAATGGAGAATTTGTTCAGAGAGGGTAGAGAGATCCGAGTTCCCAGGCAGTTAGTGGGTCCTGGAAAATGGGTAACCAATGAAAAACTAAGGAGAGGAACTTTTATCTGTGCCAGAGGGACTTTGCTCAGGCTATTGTTACTTTGGTTTGTTTAGTCAGTTTCAGAAGCTGACTTGTGTGAGAAGAGTGAAGTGGCTTACCGAAGGACTGGCTATCATATTGAGGAGGAACGCCAGCCCATTGACAAGCTTAGTGCTGCTCAAAAGGAACTTGCAAGAGTGAGTTATCTACAAGGAGTGCTGCTTATAGGACGGGGGAGTTGAGCTACAGGATGTAAAATCCTAAATTCTTTAGGTCCAGATCTCTGTGAGATCTGTCCTGAGATGTAGAATGAAAAACCACAAACACATATAAAGTAGGAAAAGAGAAGTTTTAATAGAAAAGTGAAGATATCTAATAGGGAGGAAACACACCCCCATGCCTGAAAGGCATGTAAGTGGGAAGTGACCAGAGAAGACCAACTACACTGGGCATGAGGTTAGGTGTTACATTTATCCAAGGGGATGGTAATGAATATTTAGCAATGCGAGGTCTGTCATAATATTTGTTCTTTGTTTGGTTTCCCAGGCTTTTTCCCATGCTTGCATGTCTCTCTCATGTGAGGAATTTAACTAATCACACATGTCCAACTCATCTTTGAAGGAATTATAATCTTGTAAGGAATTAGCATCTAAACTGGATGCATTGCCTGGATATTGACATACTGACCCATCCCAGTGGTGCATTTCTGTGTGTACATCTGGGACAGCAGAAGGAAGATAACAACCTTCCTGGCACCAAGAACCAGGTGGGAAGGTTGGCAGAAAAGAGTCCTCACAGAGAATCTCGCCTCATTTCCTGCTAGGCTGTGAATGATCAAGCAAGCTGAAAACAATTCCTGGTGTAAGAAACTGCGTGTGAGCAAATGTGAGAGCTAATACTTGATCTCTAGTGAGAGCAGTGAATGACCTTCCTCACAAGCTTGACCAGAGTGACTCCATTTTATAAGTTGGCTCTATCTTAATATATGTGTGTATCCATTTCCTATCACAGTGACTCTTCCATGAGGAACCTTTGCCTATTTACCTACTCATTGGGTCTAATTCCTGTTTCATCTCCACAATAAACATTTTAAACACATTTTTAACTATGCTTTTCAGAAAATGTTTTAACAACTGGGGAAAGTTTTCTAAGAGGCATTGTAGGCTTATTTTGTTAATAAGTCACCACCCAAGAAAAGGACAAATAATAAAATCGGGCATGGACATCTCATTGCTCTCTGTGGCAACCTAAGCCTTTTCATGAAGTCTGTTATGGCCTGTGTATACACGTGTGTATGTTTTAAGGCCTCTTGTTTTCCTGGGGAGAAATAAAGGATTTGGTTCCAGGAAAGGCATGTGCAGAGCCATCATGCTCAATAGCATTACGTAAGTGTACATTTTTATATATTAAATTAGAGATTGGCCCAAAGCAGCACACACTATTGATTTATCATGAGATCGAGAAGCAGTTAGGCCATCAAGGGTATCACTTGGCACATCTCTTTCCTGTAATGAAATTTACAATGAGAAAGTCAAGGATCCAAAAAGAGAAGTCTGGGTATTGTGGCCAAGGGGAAAAAGACTCAGTTCAAACTGCAT
>NW_006206449.1:63790-99321 GCF_000334495.1 Tupaia belangeri chinensis | reverse complement strand
CCTGCTGAGTAGGCTATTGAAGTGGTAATAAGGCAAAGGCATTGCCTCTGGCCTTCACACGTGTAGCTCTCAGCCTAGATGTTCACTACCCATCAAGGACATTATTCAGCAAGGCAGGCTGCAGCCTCAGTGCCAGCAACTTCTTTCTCCACCTGAACTTTGACAGCTAGGTAGTGACTGCATACTAGCTGAGAAACACTGGAATGCCTTCTATAGCTTCTGCAACATTGTTTCTCTGAACATTACTTGTTCCTAATACCATTATTAGGCTGCAATTTTTCACAGGTTCCCAAATTTCTCTTTTCCAGACTGAGAAGTTACTAGAACATGGTCTTTTCAATAACTCTTTGCAAGTGTCATTTCATCAGGGAATGCTTTGGGAGCGAAAAAAAAAAAAAAATTGAAAATGAAAGCTTCCTAGTCTTTGATTTCTTGTATTCTGGAATTCTAAACATGAGTCGCATTCTCCTTTATATGTAATTTTGAAAAAAAAAAAAAAGGACTTCGTAAGTTCTAATATCTGAATCAACATTGCTTTGGGAAAGAACCATGTGCAACATAGTAAACGCTCAGAACAGAATTTACGCCTTGGTCAAAACAAGTCAGACATATTTTAGTGAGGAAAAGTTACTAGATAAAATTTTATGAAAGATTTTTTAAATTACTGCCTAAATTCGATTGTTCTCTATGTGTGTGTCTCACAGAAGAATAAAAGTAAGGGTAAAATGAATGCTAACACGCTTGTTTTAAATGAATACTCAGAATCCCAGAAAAAACTTTAATAGCGTTTCCTATTTCTCACATGGCAGTTTGATGGGAAAAAAAATCAAAGTTGGTGCCTGGTTCTTAGGGTTTTCACAGCAGCGTTTCCCACCTCTCTACGTCTTGCTTCCTCTCCTTCCTCTGGAGTAAGCCAGTCTCTGATCACAAGAAAGACCTACTGGCGCTGGCGTAGTGGTAAGAGCACGGATATGTGAAACCTGTTTTGACCTTAGTCTGATATTTATTAGGGATCAAAAAATGGCACCATAGGAGGTGGCAAGGTGGTTAAGGCTGCTGGATCCCACATGGGCAACTGTACAGTTCAAGTCTCAGACCAGCAGCTTAAAAAACACAGTGGGTGCACACACATGCTTGCCCAAAATCCCGAGGGGAATACAGCAGGGTAGGAAGCATGGTCATGCCCCTGGCGATGTTTTCTAACTTTCCCTCTCTCCATCTGTCTCTCTCCTGCAAAAGCACACACATACCCTATAGCAATTTGTAAAAAAAAAAAAAAAAAAAAAACCTTGATTTTAATAATTAAAAAAATCAAAACAGCACATTATTGCTTTGTAGCTTATTCATGTATTGCAGTATTTTTCTTTTACATTGTTTATTTGTGGCTATACCAATGTGTTTTTACAAACTTTGAAGTGTACCATACTGCTAAGATAATATGATTACATAAAATATTTACATTCTTTCACATCCCTAGGGTTAAGGCAATGCAACTCTTCACTAATTGTCAATCTCTTTTTCTCTAGGTTGCTATGTAACCAAAAAAGACTAAAGGATTTATTTTTAGAGGTCATCATTCTTGAGATTCCACACCCAGTCTTAAGGCTCAGTTTTACAATTCTGGTTCATTTCTTATTCAAGAAATAATTATTTCCTTGTTAACTTATTAAAAACCAATTGTATTGGCAAGATATTATCAGAATAACAGACCTCTTCATAAAGTCCAACTTTCATTCCCTCGTATTCAATATCTTGAAGTCTTCATATATTTTTAATAACTGCTGGTAAAACAGAATATTCAATTTTATTAATTATTGGAAAGGATTGGTAAGTAATCTATTGAATAATTTTCCTAAGTAGGACATGGGACAAGGCTCAAAATTTGCTTCACAGAAATAGTTTACAAACTGTAGAAGACATGATCAGTGAATGATACAATGGCCAAATGGTGAACATGAAAACAGGTAAGTCAACTTCTCAAGATTCCCTCTAGTGCTAAGGCCCCAAGATTCTTTCTATAGTCTACAAAATATGCAAAATATATAAATGAAAGGATTTATGCCCCAAGGTTATCTCTGTGTTTAAAAACACAAATCATAGATAGCAAAAGACATTGGGGAATGGATGAAGTGTAGAGAGAAAAGATGAAAGAATTGGTAAGAACAAAGAAGTAGAAAGAAAGGAAACCATGGCAAGTTTAATCAAAAGGGAAAACGCTAAATATCTAAATGACAAAAGTGGTTATAGTCTAAAACAGAAAGTTATCATTTTAACAGGTCCATAAATTGTAGAAGAAATGTGGAAAGATGATAAATTTTTACAAACTATCAATATCTTTCATAATTACCTTTGTAATTTTTAAAGAATAATGATATTTTCAATAACTAGATATGACCATTATATTTATAAGATTCCATAGCATTTTTTTTTTCTTTAATAGGGGAAAGCACGTATGCAGTCCCCCACTACCAAAAATTATGCAGTCGAGTTTCCCGCATTTGGGGGAATTGCAGGGGTCAGCACACCCGGAGTGCAATGGATGAGCCTCACCCTGGGAAAACCACCTTCGTGATCATGGTATCTCCCCTGCCAGGTAAGTATGAAGATTCCATAGTATTAACCTACTATTTATCTAAGAGGCTTAAAACAATATAAATTAAAATTGGCCCAAACCAAACATCTAGTATTTCAGAGTCTGAAGGACTATTGATGATCATTTTACTCAATTCTTCAATTACTCAAAGGAACAAACAGGGTCACAGTTAATATGGAATTTACCCAATAACCCACACATCAGCAGTGGAAAAATATGACAAAAATAAGAGACTTCAAAACTTTATCTAAACCTTCTCTCTCTCAGTTCAGTTTCAATAACTTGGTCTTCTTTATTATAACAAACTTCATTAATGCATGGAAGTATTTTACAGAATATTAAGTACTTGACTTAGAGACTAGTAAAATAGGCTAAAAATACAAATATGAGAAATATAACAGCAAACAAAGAACAAAGAAAATGGGCAATTTTCCATATATTTATCACATAAGTAAATAGGAAAATAAAATGGCTAAATGATAGAAATCTTAAGAGTGTTAGCCCAATTTAAAAACTATGCAAGGATTTCTGCTTTCTTCATTTCTGTCAAATTTCATTTTGCTTTTCTATCTAGAAAGTGATTAATTTGTGGAAATCCTAACAATGAGGAATATGTCCTTTAAGTCACCACAAAAGAACCTCTCTAACAGAACCAAAGAAGGAGCCAGAGGTAATACTTTTCAGACACAGGACTCATTGGCAGTGCCTAATACTGTTTCATGGTGACTTATGTTATACTTGGTTAAGGTAAAAGGAATTGCAGGGACCAGCAGTTAGCATAATGGCTATGTCGCTGAACTCCCAAGTAGCGGACCGTGGTTCTAGTCCTGGACCTTGGTTCTAGTCCTGGACCTCAGTTCTAGTACCGGACCCGGTGGCTTAAACTCACGCCGGACCAAGATCCAGAGAGGAGAATGGAGGAGAAGGGATTGCGGCGTGGCCATCCCCCCTGGGAGGTGATTTCTTGCTTTCTGTCTCTCTGTCTCTCTCTATCTTTCTGGCAAGCACATGCGCCCTGTAGCAAAAATCTCTCCAAAAAAAGAAAAGGAAAAAAGACACGTGTAATCTGTCTTCTAATATAACCATGGCATTTAATTTATCAAAAAATGATTGGATTTCAAGGTGAAATATTTAATACCAGCTAAATAAGAAAAAAAATGAGTAGTTGAGAATTCAACCTGCAGTAATATGTTAAATAGAATTGTAGAGAATTGTATATTTTGTTTTTCACAAATTCTTGATAGTATTGCTTTAAATGTAGCATATGCATTTTATATTTAGGTTTGAACTATAAAACCTGTGAAATACAAAATTATATAGTGCTGGGAACCAGCAGTTAGCGTAATGGCTGTGTCGCTGGACTCCCACGTAGTCGACCGCGGTTCGTGTCCCGGACCCGGTGGCTTAAAACTCACGCCGGGCGTGTGTGTGCGTGCCCAGGATCCCGAGAGGAGAATGGAGGAGAAGGGATTGCGGCGTGACCATCCCCCCTGGGGGGTGATTTCTCGCTTTCTGTCTCTATGTCTCTCTCTGTCTGTCTGGCGAGCGCACGCGCCCTACAGTGAAAATCTCTCCAAAAAAAAAAAGAAAAAAAAAATTATAAAGTGCTTATGAGGGCATTTGATATTACACTTGTCTCTCAGCATCTACAGGAGATCAGTTTCAGGACCCTTGATGATACCAAAATCTGCAAGTAGTTAAGGTGGTGAATTCCCACATGGTTGACCACAGTTTGAGTTCTAATCCTAGCAGATTGAAAATCACAAAGAGTGCATGTGCAAACCAACCTGGGGGGTGGTTTCTCACTTTCCCTCTGTCTGTCTGTCTGTCTCTCTCTCTCTCTCTTCCCCCAGCAAGCAAAACCATAAAAAGTAAAATAAAATAAAACAAAAAAATTAAAAGTATACACAATCTGTACAGACTCAGCCAATATATTTTATCAAATATTTTTTATTGCAGTTAGTAGAAACTAGAGGTGCAGAACTTGCAGATACAGGTGGACTGACTCCAAAATCCATATTTTAGCCTTATTCAATACCACTTTGATAAAATAACTTTTTGATAAAATTCCATTTATAAACTCATAATGCTCACCATTAGGAAAAATTAAAAAAACAAAACCCAACCAAGATTTTAAAATAGGCACTAGTCTACCCTTCCACCTCTGAGAATTCTAAAGAGAATTCTCACATTTATCAGGCGTCTACATGCAAATACTAAAGCTGTAACTCTTCTTCCCTTAGAGGTATGTAAAGAAATTAGTCTAAACAGAGTTCCAGGGACCAGCAGATGGTGTAATGGTTATGTTGCTGGACTCCCACGTAGTCAACCATAGTTTGAATCCTGGACCTGGTGGCTTAAAACTCACACAGCACCTGTGTGCATATGTGCCCTAAATCCCAAGAGGAGAATGAAAGAGAAGGAGTTGTGGTGTGGCCATTCCCCCAGGGAATGTGCTCTCTCTGGTGAGCACATGTATCCTATGGCAAAATCATAACCAAAAAACAGTTGTTTAAACTTAAAAAAATTGAAATCAGGACCAGCAGTTAGCATAATGGCTATGTCACTAGACTCCCACGTAGTTGACAGCAGTTCGCGTCCCAGACCTGGTGGCTTAAACTCATGCTGGGCACATGTGCATGTGTGCCCAAGATCCCTAGAGGAGAATGGAGGAGAAGGGATTGCAGCGTGGCCATCCCCGCTGGGGGGAGGGGGGGGGGTTTCTCACTTTCTGTCTCTCTGTCTCTCTCTGTCTGTCTGGCGAGCGCACGCGCCCTATAGCAAAAACCTCTACAAAAAAAAAAAATTTTTTTTTGAAATCAATAAGATTATAACATTATTTTAGTAGACATAAAAAGTTAGCAAGCTATTGAAGAACTTGGTTTTAAAAGAATTAGGCAATTATCATTTAGTGGAAAGTGATTCAAATCTATGGATATTCCATACACACAATTTACATTGTCTCATCATTAACACAGTCAGTATAAAATGATATGTGCCTTTGCTTCAGAGATGAAAGAGTCTTTTTTGTTTGTTTGTTTGTTTGTAGAAAGAAAGGTGTTTGCTATAGGGCATGTGCGCTCCCTAGAGAGACAGAGAGAAACAGAAAGATAGAAAACAAGAAATCAACTCCCAGAGGGATGGACATGCAGCAATCCCTTCTCCATTCTCCTCTCAAGATTTTGGGTATTCACACACATGCGCCTGGCGTGAGTTTTAAGTCACTAGGTCCAGAACTAGAACCGCAGTCGACTACATGGGAGTCCAGCGACTTAACCATTATGCAATCTGCTGATCCCAAAATCTATCTCTTTAACATGTTTAAATAACTTTTCCAATAGTTGGTTTGTTTATTATCTAAATTAGCACATGAGTTTGGCTGGGTAAAAATTAGAGCATTTTTAAAATCAAAGAACAGGGTATGAAATAAGAACCATATCCTTTTGAAGGACAGGTAAGTATCTTGGTTTCTGAATCTCTTACTGAATTTACAGAAAGGTCCTTGATTACATAAGTAAGCATTTTCCAATTTTCTATAACATGAATTTCTTGTTTGTCTGATATAATGCTGACATAGTTTGCCCATTCCAAGGTTATACACCACTCAGTTGTGTCAAATGAAGGTGGAATTGAAGTTTGATGCAAGAGGAAATAGTGTACTAATGAACAAAGAAGTCAAAGAGGTTGCAAGAAAAGAAAACTTTCCATCAAAATCTTTACTTTGCCCTTTTTCTAAAGGTTTGAGGAACACAGGAATGTCCTGAGGGTTGTCCAATATCTAATGAAAGAAAAGAAAGTGAATATCAAAATGATACACCAAGGCCCCTGTGGCTACACTCAAAGTGTTCTTGGCAGAGTTACTGAATATTTCAAATATTCTATTCAAATATGCAATCACAATACATGAAAAGAGCAGCTATTGTATTTATGTTAAATATTCTGTAGTTTATTAATTTGGCATGACTTTTTCCTACCTTTCCTTCTGTCTGAACTTAGAATATCAACAAAAGTATCACCTTCAGATCCTAACAGGTTTTAAACGTAGTAAGTTTAGAGTAATAAACTTGGCAAGAGCATCATCAGATTGGCTAGTTCAGGGACACTTTTACTTGCAGATGAGTGAGATTTTATTTGTTACCTGCCAAGTGTGGCAGCTCAATACTGGGCTCATTATTCAAGGATCAGGAGCGAAGTAGTGCTAAATGAGTCTGGCCATCAACACGTTCTCTCCCTACACCATCTTCAGCCTTGCCTGGCTATCTCAAGTCCACACACACATCATTCTTCCATCTGCTACCAGGGTGGAATAGTGTTAGAATAGACCAGTCCCACCCCATGTATTGACTTTGCCCTTTCTCTAGACATCAATCTCAGTTAAAGCTCTCCTTCTGCCTTTTTATCTTTAGTTTGGACATAATTTTTTTTTTTACCTGTTATTTTAATGAAAAGAAAAAATGAAAAAGAGCAGGAAGAAAAAACATTTGAAAGTATGTGTTTTAATATGCTAAACATAGGTAGTGTCTAAGCGAATATTTTTAAAAGTTGATATAACCAACAAAATGATTTTTTTAATTCAATATTTTCATGTAACTTTCCATACTTAGAAGAAAGTTTGACATAAAATATGAATTCCATGGTAGAAACTGAACCTGAGCTGACAAATTAAAACTATTAGAATCATTAGCTTTGTCATGGTGTTCTCTAGACACCATACTCTGCAAAGATATAATAGCACAAGCACCCACTGACATGAGATTTCTTTAACACCTGGACTCAAAGCTGTAAGAAAGGGGTAGTAATGACAGTTCCATGATTATTCCCTTTCTGGTCAATTTCAATCAGTTCCTTAATGTGACTTTAATGATGTTTTTTAGTGTTCATTTCTTTTTATTTTTTTAATGTTGTACCAATAGCAGTTCCTTTCAACCACTGTGATTTTTTCATTAGGATGATTATAATGGAAGATGACTCTCGGTGGAAATGTATGAGACACTCTTGTTATCCAAGCACCATTGTTACTATATACTAATTGCTCCAGTCTGTCATGTGAATGAGTATTTAAGGAGATTTTAATCCCTGAACCACCACATTCATTGTAATTCTGTATGCTAAAGATCCTTATGACATTATAGTGATAAAACTGGTAGCATTGCACACATGCCCAGATCGCCTACAATTTAAACATAGTTAAAGTGTTTGGATGCATTTTAATTTGTAAATAATTTGCTTCAAAGATAAATTGAAATGTGCTAAGTTATAGTTTGGAATAAACTTTCCAGTTTAACTCTCATGAATACCACTGAAGAGAGGACTGAATTCTTCAGTTGATTTCTTGCTCTCATTTGCAAACCATGCTTCAATTAAGCTCCTGGTATGGGTAAGCAGTTATAAATAATGTCCAGCTATCACAGCTCCCTGCTCTTATGAGAAAGATGTCAAATGCACTGAACCCAACAAGACAGGGATTTAGGTCATTAACTCAACCATAGATTTGAAAGCATTTGGAAAAGTGGGTCAGTTTGTCAAAGGTACAAACATGACATGACAGAGCTGTTTCTAAAACTGAAGTGCACAATTACAAGTCACATCAAAAGTAATCAATGCAGTTCATTATAAGCTCTGGTGTTTAGGGCAACTACAGCAAAGTTCAAAGTAAAAGGTATGCTTGTCTCCATCTAGGGATGATAAAAAGGTGGGGATGATAAGATGGCGACATTATCAAAGAGTTGTAAATATATGACATACTGTGCTGGCATTTTAAAAGTTTCTCTTTCAGCCTAGCACTTCTATCACCATAGCAATGGATTTTACAAAGACTGTATTAATGAGATGCAAATGGCTGCAAGGGAAACAGAACCTTTTAGTTTTTGAAAACCAGGGCTTAAATCTGATATATGGGAGAGTGTGATATGGAAACCATATTGTCAGTTGGACCTACCGAATTTGATATACAATCTCTCAAGGAAAGGTCATTTGAGTCTGCATGATTGCGATTGTTTTGAAGCAAGTGTGAAGATGCCAGTGCCACATAAAGTTAAGTGATGATAGGATCCCAAGCACTGAAATGTACAAATGCAATAAAAGGAGAAGTTCAAGAATGACAGAAATATAAAAACGGAAGCAGAGTGAAGTTCAGAGTCTACTTTCTATGAATGACTAATTCATTGTGAAGACAATGAAAAGAAATGATTCTGTCACCATCTTGACAAGGAATTGAAGTTACCACATTTTATAACATTTAGATCAACTTTGGATATTTTATACCCCCTCTTAATATGTTAAAATCTATTACTTTGAAATAATTTGGATGGAAAGAACTCAAGCTCACTTTAAGCTTCTTGGGTAAATGAAGAGAGACAGAGTGGATGACTGAGGAGGCTCATTTCTTTTCTTCGTCAAGCAGCTTAACAGAGAGAGCAGGTGACAGCTTAAGGAAACACACAGTCCATTGTTGGGCCCTGGGCTCACCAAACATGATCTAGCCTCCTAGAACATGGAGTTTCAATTGCTATGATGTCAATTAGAAAATCTCTCTACTGCCCACTTCTACTTATAGAACTTTAGAGTTTTTCTCTTGCACTTGATATGTAAGCCCAAGAGGGCCTGTAAAAAACCTGGATATTCAAGAATGCTAAAGATGATCTTGCAAGGGACCAGCAGTTAGCATAATGACTGTGTTACTGGGCTCCCATGTAGTCGACTGCAGTTCGAGTCTCGGACCCGGTGGCTTAAACTCACGCTGTGTGCGTGTGCGTGCGTGCCCAAGATCCTGAGAGGAGAATGGAGGAGAAGGGATTGTGGCATGGCCATCTTCCCTGGGGGGTGATTTCTCGCTTTCTGTCTCTCTGTCTCTCTCTGTCTTTCTGGTGAGCTCTCATGCCCTATAGTAAAAACCTCTCAAAAAAAAAAAAGATGATGTTGCAAGATGAGTAGAAAATGTCCAAGTCTATTTGCTACATTTGCATATAGGTTGAGACTAGCAAGAGAGAGGAAAGAATTTGACAGTGATCTTGGGAGGGGGAGAAATTCGCACTGAAATATAGGAAGGAGCATGCACAAGGATATCCACAGGAAAACAGCATGCTGCATTTGGGAAACCACACATAGTGCCATGAGGCTTATCCTTGAGAAGGATGGATATATAAGGCAGGGGATAAAATGGCAGAATAGTGCATTCTGTGCATTAGAAAAGTTCTTGGAAAAATAGGATTAAAATACAAGTTTATTTTGGTAGAAAAACAATTGAAACTCATGTCATAATCCACATTTTCCATGAATGTTTTTGAAGACCACTTATGTACGTATTATCTTACTTCTCTCTACTCTGTATAGCAACACTACAGGATATATACTGTCATCATCCCCATGTTAGGGATATTCAAGGGAGCTATTATTTAGTAATTAAATACATAGAGGCAGGAAAGATGAACCTCTACTTTTTAATATGCTCCACTTGTGGACCATTTAAATTAGACAGAAGTTGCCCAGCCTGGTGGTATAGTAAGTATCAAACTGAACTGCAGTGCTGGAAGCCACAAAGTTTGCAAGGGTTGGATCCCCTGGCTCAGCTTGAAAACATGCCAGGCATGTGTGTAGGCCCACATTATGTAGAGCTGGAAAACTAGGAAAAGAGGATCGTGACTTGAGGAAACTCTGTTGAGGGTACTTCTCTCTCTTTCTCTCTCTCAGACATGCATGAACTCTCTATGGCGAATAAAATAAATAGACTTTAAAAATTCTAATTAGACAAAGTTAAAAAGTTTTAGTTTTAGAAATTATAAGATAATAACAATTATGATGTGAATGATGCTAACTCTCATTTTCTTTTCAATTCCTCTTCTGCACACATCACATAATCAAATATGTTCGCAGTTAAAGAATATATCTACCTTTTCATCATATTTTGAATAAAGACAATTAACACATAAATTCTATGAAACAAAATTCGCCTATATACAAATAACTCTAGATTAAGAAGTTTAACTTTGAAACATTTAACTCACTAAGAGAATTACATAATGGGCATATCTATAAGTTTCCCTATAATCATTAATATTCAGGATAAAGGTCAACCCTAGTTGAAAATCAGTTAAAATTAAATTATTATTTAGTGGGAGCAACTCATTTAATGAAGGATATTTTTTAACCTCTTGCAGCATGAACCATCCTTTGCAGGGGGAATCTCCCTAGAATTGCTACTATTCATTCTATAGGTGTTTGTGAAACATCAAATATTCAAAGTGCAAACACACACATATTTGATTTATCAATATTTATAACTTGAAAACACATTATTGTTGCAAATATGTCAGGACAATGAAAAATATCCATTTACAGTAGGATATATAACAAAGGGCAGTTGAACAATATAATGTTTTTCTATCATTTATTGAATGACTTATAAGTAATAAGAAATGAAGCTACAAGTATGCTATGAAGGTCATCGCCTCTTGTGTATAAAAATACATAAATTGTTTATATCATTATCTGCTGTAAGGCATGCTTCCCATTGAGGATTCTGAAAATTATGAGCCAGATGTCTGGACTCTATACTGTGAGAACACCACAAATTTGCTTTCAGCAGGCCTTGGTCATGTACAGATGCCTTTGTGCTTCACAGAGAACACAAACACGGTTTAAACCAAAGGTTTATGCTTTACTTAACTCAAAGTTATAATAATGTGTCATTTGACCCAGCTACAGATGAGTCTATCCCCATCTGACACAAAACAGATTAGAACCTGGTAGCTAGCATTAGGATAAAGGATGATAATAACTTCCATGTATATCATTATTTTTAAGGTACACTTTAAATAAAAAAGTTATTTTCAAGTATCATTTTTAAAAACATTCTGGTGTTCTTCCTTTTAAAATATTTTCAAATAAGCATTGATAGTCCATTTTAACACTTGAGGAAACATAGGCTCAGAATGGGTATTCAATTAGCTGAAAGTTCCACAACTAAGCACACTTACATAAGAACCCAGTAATCTAGTAATCTAGATTTCTAGGTCCCTTTACTTTCAGCGAAATCATGGCTTCACCATAGGAGAAGAAATTAACGAAAATCACTAGTAGTTTTTGCATGTGATAAGCATTTTGCTTGGCTTCCTAAATTTAATTATCAACTGTCCACACTAGTTGTTAGGTGACTAAATGAGCATATTTCACATGAGAGATGACTAAAGCTTAAGAAACTACACATTAATGGCAAAGATGATATTTGATATCATATAGCCTTCTTTTAAACTAGTTTTTATGATGAATTCTAATTTATATTAATATATAATAATTATAAGTCTTTGGTAGGTATTGTGTAGCTTTTCAAAACATGTATACAATGTGTAATGAGAAATCTGGGAAATAATAATCCACCAACTCCAACTTTATCAGTACTTTGTGTTGTACACATTCAAATTCTGCTCTTCTGGCTATTTTGAAATATGTATTAAATTGTCACCAGCATTCTTTTTACCTCTATTCTTTATACTGTGCTATAATATTCTGAAATCAGATGTCCTTTAATCTGAGCCCCTGACTTTGCATAGTGCACTACAGAGAGAGCAACACTATTATCAGGCCAGAGTTTCTCAGCTATTAATTAACAGTAACTATTAATGAGCATATTCACATATTAACATGCAAGTTATGGTTTAATTGGTTTGTGGTGGCTCCTGAGATTCTGCATTTCAGCATCCTCCCTCCAAAGTGACGCCAATGACCTAGGTCACTTATTATTTACAACTTGAAGGTATTTTTTTAGAGATTTTTGCTATAAGGTGCATGCCCTTGCTAGAAAGACAGAGATATGCCCTTCCTAGAGAGACAGAAAGACAGAAAGTGAGAAATCATCCCCCCACCCCCACCCAGGGGAGTTGGCCATGCCACAATCCTTTCTCCTTCATTCTTCTCTTGGAATTTTGGGCACACATGCATATGTGCCCGGTGAGATTTTTAAGCTACCAGATCCAGGACTCGAACCATCGTCGACTACGTGGGAGTCCAGTGACATAACTGCTACACCATCTGCTGACCCCCACCTGATGGTTTTTTAATACCCATCACTTACGGATACTTTTTCTTGCAACTTTATTATTATTATTTTTTAGTTACCTTTTACTTTTCTCTTTCTCCCTCTCTTGTCCTCTTTCTCTCGTATCATCTCCTCCTTTATTTCCTTTCTTCTTTATGAACACTTACATATTTTGAGTAAAACTTTCTCACTGAGGAGGCAGCAGGTGGCATGGTGGTTAAGGTGCAAGACACTCACATTATTGACTATGGTTTAAGTTCCAGACCTGGTGGTTTGGGAGTTGAACTGGGCATGTGTGCATGTGTGTGCTCAAAATCCTGAGAGAAGAATGGAGGAGAAGGGATTGTGGCATGAAATCTCCTGCAGTAAGGAGGGTCCTCACTTTTTCTCTCCTTATCTCTCTGCAAGTGCATGGGCCCTAATAGCAAAAACCTGAAAATAAATACATAAATAAATCTCTTACTGAGATAAATTGGGAATAAATCATTACTTCCAGTTTGATTATAAGTGATTATAACCAGTCACTGATAGAGTCTGAGTGGAAAAGATCCCTAAAGAGGTCCATGCCCTAATCCTTAGAAGCTTTGAATAAATTAGGTTACATGGTAAAAGAGGATTGCAGATGGAATTCAGAATAATAAAGTGCTGACTTTGAGATAGAGAGATGATCCTGGGTTATCCAGATGGGTCCTACATATTTACGAGGTTCCCTATCATTGAAGTGGGGGCGTGAGACAGAGGACAAGAGGGAAGGCATGTGAAAAGAACATGGCCTCCCATTGCTTGCTCCGAAGATGCTAGAAGAGAGATGCATGCCCTGGAATGCAGGTGGCTTCTGGGTGCTAGACGAGGCAAGAGAATGATTCTTTCAGGAGCTGCTGCAAGAAAAGCAGGCCTGCTAACACTCTTCTTAGCTAGGTCAGTGAGATCCATTTCAGATTTCTGACATCTTTCCAAAATGGTAAGCAAATAAATTTGTGTTATTTAAGTAACTACATTTGTGATCATTTGTTACAGCATTAATAGAAACCTAACACACGAATTTATTTCACAGTCTCAACTTGAACTCAGTGATAACTACAAAGTCCATAGTCTGATGCAGGTCTATAGGGTGCATGTATATCATTTGCATGAAGAAAAAAGATGTTCACAAAGATCCCTGCCTCATCATAAATAATAATGTCTTTTCTTAAAATGACAATTATCACTAGCGGCTGGATGATCAACTTCCACCTCAGACAACTACAGGGAAGGAACAAATGAGTATGTTGTAGGTGTAGAATTGGAATGATTTAATTGATTCCTGGGAGAGATACAGTTAACATCAAGCAGATTTGGCTTGGCTGCTTGGCCACTATATTGCATAAACAGTGCTTGGAAAGTTCCTGTGGTTTTCTGTCTCCTGTGCTTCATTTCTTGGGCTCCTGAAGGAATCCATTCTTACCCCTCTCTGTAGAATTTAAACAAGGTAAAACACACACACACACAAGTATGAAGGGCTTTTACTTAATCAGACTGTAACGATGTTCCTATTTATAATCATTTTTTTCCATTAGTTAACAAAACATTTCCCTTACATTTAAACTTTATCAGTTCGTTTTTCTGTGTTTTATTTTATTTTATTTTATTTCTTTAGATTTTTGCTATGGGGCATGTGTGTTCAACCCAGAGAGAGAGAGAGAGAGAGAGAAAGAGAACTCCAAGAGGTATGGTCATGGCCTAATTCCTTCTCCTCCATTCTCTTCTAGGAATATTGGGCAGGTTTACACACAACCCTGGCGTGTTTTTCAAGCTGCCGGGTCTGAGACTCAAACTGAGTCAGTTCTGTAGGATCTAGCACCTTTACTACCTTGCTGCTTGCTGGCCCTTATCAGTTTAAAGTTTAAGGGATGCAGCAGTTTGTTCCCTCGCTTACCTACAAGGTGAAGAAAAACACAGCTCTCCTTGCACTATTACATCTTAATTTAACACATGGTCGCAAAGGAGAATCTTACTCTCCGTTGTCCCAATTCAGACCTCAGCAGGGTCTAAGCCTCGCAATGTAACACAGCTACTTTTTTCTTTCTTTTACTCCATGTAGATGGGGAAATAGAGAGTTCTCATCCTATTCCAGGCAACTCAAACTGTGTTTCTTTTCTTCCTTCTCACTCAGATATATCTTTTATTAGGTAACCCTAAATGGAGGTTTTGTCAAACTTAGGCATATCTCTGCATTAATTGGAACAAATGTGTTTTTAACTAATTGTAGCAAACAGCTTGTGAGATCTAACTTTCATTGTCCTATGTACATCTCTATACATACCATATGTTGGACTTCCCTAGAAGCAGATTCCAACATGGAATGGTGACATTCCTACTTACTTGGCTGAAATATCATAATAATACCAAACCTCTACTTAATCATAGCATATGGATTGCTGTATAGTCACTACCATTTAAAATATTTTTAATGTATGTTTGTGTTATTATAACGGATCTTATGTCAACAGATGTCTTAATCATTAATTTGTGGGGATAGAATCACATAAAGACAAACAATAATAAGAATCTACAGTAGAGATATGCAAAAAAATAAAAAAGAATTTTAAATGACCTATCATACTTGTCTGAGTTATTTCTAAATGTATGCAAGTTCTACTCTGTTAGTAACTGCTGCATATCTTTCCCTGCTCATAAAGATTTTCTTGATTGATCCCTTACCCTGGGTTCAATACCCAAGATTAAATTATACCTTCTGCTGGGTTTCAGGCTGGTGTTCAACCACCTTGTGAGAGCCAGTCACTGAGTTTTCAAGTTCAAAATCATTATTCCAAGTCAGCCCACAATATACCCTGCTTTGCTCTAGACTTGCACTGGACGTAATGTCATTTGATTTTGGGCTAAGTGTGTAAAGACTGAATAAAATGTAGTGAAGCTGAGGTTTTGGATACAGCTGTAAGGTGAAATATTCCTAGTAAGATGAAAGAAAAGAAACGTACTTCGTCACCTATGGATATATAACAACAAAACTTGATCTGCATCTTTCAATAGAGTGAACAGAGGAGAGACTCATAGAAAGGCCAGGAGACAGAAACAGAACTTAATTGTGTTATGCAAGTATTGATCAGAATTTATGTGTGTGTTACTTGCACATTCCCATGTAGACTAGAAACCAAAAAGACATTGATAAGGTTATCACACAGTTTTCATATTATTGTGCTGAGTCTAAAGTCAGGTAAGAACTCTCTCTAGGGGAAAGTGATAAGAGAATAATATCTTCTGTAGCTAATGCTGTCCATATGAGAAGAGGTAGGAGGAAAGGTAAACAAGCTCCCACGTCAACTTTCCTTTGACTCTTACCTCAAGGACTTTTTGCGACATTAACAACAGTTTCTTTCTCAACAAATTGATTACTCATCCCATGTATTGGATGGTCAGGAAAGCCATGACTCATTTTTGCATAGAAACACATAGAAAAACACGTCATGACTTTGCCAATGACCTAATACTTTCACCATTAATATTTATAAAGTTATCACTTAAATGTTAAAATTATAAAATTAACTAGAGTTGTGGAATTTTATTTTATTATATTTTCAGAACATCTAAAGTATCACTGATCATCTGTTTACATTAACTGGATACACTTTTGAAATAAAAATAAATAGTGTGGAAATACATCTGAACATAAACCATTTATCCTTCTCCCATCTCTACAGTTGCCTATATTTTTATAATAATTAATGAACTCAGATCTCAATATTTAAGTATAGAAATATAGCATTTAATTTGTTTCTTTAAATCTATTTTATCCAACATCAAAGTCATATTGTGCCTTTTACACCCTACCAAGACTGTGAAAAGGCCTTAGGTAGGGTTCTTTCAGTGGTAGAGGGCCTCTTTTCTTCCGTTGTTAGTGTGGCCTCTTCCAGTCTTCTTTTGAGCTATCTTGGGCCTGAGATATAAAGTTCTTGGTTGAGACTGGATATTCCTTTGCCTAATAGGATCTGCATGCTCCATACTTCTGTTTTAATGTAAAGTCTCACTTTCTCCCACCTCTAAAAAGAAGCAGAGCCAGATCTTGGAAGACATTCCTCTTCCCAGTTGTTTAGAATAAAATCCCTTTCTTTCCAATTTCTTGACCTCAGAGGTTTTGTTCTGCCCTTTTTACATCAAGCTAACATAATTGTTTATTGAAATTTAGCTTTTACCAGACAGATTAGTTTAATTAGTTCAGTTGCTATAATAGAATACCATAGCCAACAGGACTTAAGCAAGAAACAATTATTTCTTATAGTTCTGGAGGCTAGAAATCTGAGACCAAGGTGCCAACATGGTGAAGTTCTTGGTGAAGGCTCTTTTCCTGGTTGTGTCTCCCTATGACTGTCTTTGGAATGTACAGAGGGAGAGAGAGTTCATGTCTCTTTTTTTAAAAAAAAAGTAAGGTCATTAATCCCATTTTGAGGGCCCTTCTTTTGGAATCTAATCTAACCTTATTCAGCTCCCAAAAGCCCCATCTCCAAATAAGATCATATTGGGAGTTAAAGTTTCAACAAATGAATCTAGAGGGATTACATTCAGTCCTCAGCAGAGGTCAAACCTTGACTTTGGACTGCAACTATATTCTGCCGAAAACATTTCCCAAAGCAATGAAGCCTAAAAGAACTATACTTTGTAAAATGCTGGAGATGAAAACATAAAGACAAAAGACACAAATTATTATTTTAATAAATTACTTTTTAACCATTTTTAGCTTCACAAACTTTTTGAAGCAGACCTTATTTAGATATCCATTTAATGCAAAATGAGAATAGCTAAGACAAAATCTTCAAATTTTAATGCACACACCAGTTAAAAGAAAGTTCTTCAAAAAATGCAAGAAATCAATTGGAGCATTTTAAACATAGGTTCTTATACACACCGTTATTTAGAGATGACAATATTACTCAGTATCTATAATATTCTGTGCTTATTTCATGAAAAACATTCTAACACTATGATAAACCAAGTACACCAGAAACCGAATTAAAATATATAAACTCATATTTTATACAACAAAGAAAAGCAAGGTTATCAAAAAAGTTATGTTTTCATAAAATAAAAACACATTTCCCTCACCAAAAACTCATGTGTACTGATGTATTATGTTTGTTGAGATGTGAAAGTCTCATTTCGGCTGTGATTAACACTCTTGCATGTTACAGGCAATACCTTAAAATGAAAACCTATCCCCCCCCCCTTTTTCACAACATTGCTTTCTCTTAACTACCACTTAAAATTCAAGTAGGGTTTCTTTTTATGACTAAGGTCACATTATAAAATAGCACAAGAGATGAAAGTAATAGAGTGTAGCCAAAAAGGGGCGTGAAAATGAACACATCAGAAGCCACTGGTGCTTGAGTGCAGTTTCAGAGGTGTTCGTTTTCATTGGATCTTTAAGGTAGGCTGACAGGAACAATCAGCTCCCTCATAGATCACTGCCAGCAGCTCAGGAAGACAGATGACATGCAGAACAGCAAACCCCACAGAAATTAAACAAAATGCTGGAAGAACAATTAGCATTTGGGGATAAAAATGCCAAGGAGGAACACTGCTAATTTCAGGGCACAAAACCAAACCTAAATGACATCTTCATCTCAATGACAGTTAAACTCACAAAATAAATGATGTAATTTTAACTATAGTTCCAACAATGTGTTTTATATCGTTTCGCAAGGTGTAGTGATTTCTGATCAGTTGCAAGCAGAGATGCTTGAATATGTCAAGCATTCTCATAACTATTATGTTACAGTTCATTGTAGACCTCACCCTACTCCCTGACAGGTGTATAATATGTCGATAAGCAATTGGACTGAGTCTTTCTGATGTATTGAACCAGGAAAAATTTATTCTGTCTATGGAAATGGCTCAACAGTGAAATGCAGAAGCTTCAGAAAGCTCCCAAGAATACGATGTCACATGCTCTTAAAGTGTAAGAAAGTTTAGCAAGATGGAACAAGAACTTGTTCTTTGCGAAGTACTTGCGAAGAATGCACTCTGTCCTGGAACAAAACTCCTCAAGACAAAAGAGCTGAGGGAAAAGGGATTGGGGGGGGATTAGGAAAATGAAACATAGGCTTGAACATGGAAAATAAGCTTGTATTAACTTAAGAGATGCAACATATCTCAGATTTGAGTTTATGTTATATTCTCAAAGTTCTTTATTATTTATATTTATCAAAACTACAGACAATTTGAAAAATAATATACTAAAAAAATCATCAAGATCACAAGGTTAGCAGCATTATTTAACTTTGTGTTTAGATGTAATCATAAAAAGTAAGGAAAAGAAAATAACTTTTTTTTAGAGTTTTTTGCTATAGGGCATGTGCGCTCACTAGACAGAGAGAGACAGAGAGACAGAAACGGAGAAATCCCCCTCCCCCCATGGGGGATGGCCACACCGCAATCCCTTCTCCGCCATTCTCCTCTCACGATCCTGGGCACGCACACACACGTGCCCAGCATGAGTTTAAGCAACCGGATCCGGGACTCGAACCACTGTCGACTATGTGAGAGTCCAGCAATATAGCCATTATGCTAACTGCTGGTCCCAGAAAATTACATATTTTGAGCATCAACATTTATACTGATTGCTCCACTCAACTCAATATTTTAAAACACTATTAAATTTCCAGATGTTTAATATATCTACTTGGTCATCCCATGATGTGGTAGTTAAGGCTACTAGATAACACATGGCTTACTGCAGAGTTCGACTCCTGAACCCGGCAACTTGAAAAACACTGCAGGTGGGACGTGTGTGTGTTCTAAATCCCAAAAGGAGGGAGAAATGAAGGAGAAGGGATTGCACATTACCATCTCCATAGGGAGAGTCATGCTTTCTCCCTTTCTTGCTCTCTACCTCTCTGTAGTGAATACACACTCCCTCTGGCAAAATTTTATAAACATTCTGATTATGATAATTCATGCTGTTATTTTCTAACTCAATTCCAAGCTTAATGGGAGAGCAAAGATTCTTATGTATGTGTGGATTAGGCTAAGAAAAGAAAAGCAGGGTAAACAGTAAAGTCTCAATAAAATTATGTGACTATAATAAAGATGATAAATATACAGAAATATTTAATAAATAATAAAGTAAAATATAAATATAATAAAACCAATATAAAATAAAGTTTTTAAAGTAAGAACATTTCATATACCATTGATAACAAAAGTTCATCACTCAACTTCATTTCTTGTACTATAAGAGTTAGGTAATGTTCGAGCATTTCAGTTAATGCTGATCCTCATAAAAAAATCCGTTCCATCACTCTTTATACTACCTTTTAAATGTAGATTTTTGCAAAGTTCAAATTGAATGTTCTTCTCTCCACCTACCCAATAATCTAAAGCTTGTAACTATAAATACTTAATTTTTAAATCCTATGAAAACCTTTAGCATATTTGACTATTTTATCTTGATATTTTAGTACATGAAAACCTTCAAAAACTATTTAACTATATTTCATGAAATTAAGTCCTCAATTATTTATTGGATTAATGCTGATAATTTGGCTTATCTAAAAGAAAATGTTCTGCTTGAGAGCTTACTGCTTTCTGCCTAGGGACTCCACCAGGGAAGCAGCATTGACATCTCTCTTACCATTGCCATCAAAATTATGTCAGAGTTTTCTAAAGAGATGGAACAGCTGTGAAATTCTTTACCAGAGTTGAGCTTTGACCAGCCAATGAAAGCCCAAGGATCCGTTTTGAGTAATGGGGAATGCTCACAGACTGCATGGTAAAGTGTATTTGTGACTAATTGTATAACAGGCTATTTTAGTTTTTGTTCTGTGGAAAGTGTAAAGCATTCCAACAATGGGTTTTAATGTAGATTTTTTTTTTTTTTGCATTCATGCTGTTGATTGCTAAATTTAATAGTCTGATCATGAGACTGAATAAATGTGTCATTGGAAAAAATAAAGTTCTGCTTTTCTGGGACCAGTAGATAATGTAATGGTTACATTGCTGGATTCCCATGTAGTCAACCATGATTTGAGTCCTGGACCGAGAGACTTAAAATTCACTGGGTACACGTGCGTGCATGCCCCAAATCCTGAGAGAACAGAGAAGGGATTGTGGTGTGACCATCCCTTCTGGTGAGTGATTTGTTCCTTTCTGCCTCTCTGTCTCTCTAACACGTGCATGTGCCCTACAGCAAAAATCTCTTTCTAAATAAATAAATAAAAAAAAACAGTTCTGCTTTTCCAAAAGAAATAATTTGCCTAATATTTTAACCATGGATAATAAATACGATTTTATAGATTTTATCATGTACTACAAGCTGTGTAAACTTCTTCACTCAATTTTCAGGTACTTAAATTTTGCTCAAAGTAAGAATAACATTGCCCAAATTTATTTAATAAAGCAACCATATCACAAACATTGCTATGTGGTGACATAATTACAATGAAATTTCTTAAGCCCCAGGAACATATTCCCAGCATCTTGTAACTTTTTCTTATCAGCCGATAGATACTTTAAACCTCAGTAAATTAAAAAGCTAATCCAGAGAATGTCCTGTCACTACAAGATATATATGTAGAAATGATGCTTTAGGACCTAAGCTGTCCCATGCTTTACTCACATTAATATGTGCTTCTTGCTCAGCAATAAAACACTTTTCTTGCCTTGTCACTGAATTAGATGAATAACTTAAAGTTTTCTTGTTATACTCCCCCCAATTAATGTGTGGAAGCTAGTAGGTTACAGATAAAATAAGCATAATCATATTTATCCAAGTGTGTAATTAGCAGTCCACAAAAATGGAGATGACTCTAAAAACACAAGCCATTGGTAAATGTGAGCATGGAGAAGGTACACAGACTCAATCTGAGTTGAGAACCCTTAGCCTAGGCTGATGGAATCACTAAAAGAAAGAAAAAACAGAATCTTTGGTTGAATGCTGGGCAGACAGGGAAACACAGAAAACACAATTTTTAAAGAGTGAGGGAGTTCCAGCATACAAATAAAAGATATCTGCCAGAGTATGAACTTGAAATTTAGGCTCAATAAAAATACTAAGCTCAAAATATCCATGGAGGAGAACTTACAGAGCAGAGAAGACAACTGCCAAGTGATCCTTATCAAGGCCTAAAACATGAGACCTGCTCAGTCTTGCAATGCTTAGGAGAAAAGTCCCACTGGAGGAAGAGGCTTCGGTCAAGTACACTACTGTCTTCCTCACTCAGGACATTTGCCAGATTTTGAAGCTTCATGAGGATGGAAACTACAAACCAAGGCTCTAAGTAGCTAACGGAATCAAGTACAGGGGCCAATGACATGACAAGAGGAAAATTCCAGAGGACTATACCCTAGAAACAGAAACAGGCAAACATGGGCTCAGTCTGAACCATGTCTACAGCTGTCTGGCCTGGTTCAGTCTGGTTCGGTACTGGACTGAATTTAGCTCCAATCACATTTTAGCCTAACAGAACAGAGTATTATAACATGTTCAGGTACCAAGAAATCTTCTTTGATGCTGGAAATGTTCTTTATCTTGACATAAAGAGGTGGTTACATATGGAGGTACATATGTAAAATGTTTCCAAAATTAAAATTTGAGTGCACTTTTCTGTATTATGTTTTACCTTGATTAAAAATTATTATAGGCTCCGCCACTGTGACTCAGTGGTAACGCAAGTACCCTACAGGACTGGAAGCCATGTGGCCAACCATGGTTTCATATCCTTGGTTGATGATGGGTGCATGCATGGAGAAGCCCAGGAAAACTGGGAAAGGGAATTGTGGGCCATGAGACTCTCTCAAGGCGCTTCTCTTTCTCTCTTTTTCTCTCTCTCCTGCACACATACATATTCTCTATCATTTGAAAAAGTGTCATAGTAAGAATAACCATATTTATGTAGTAAGAACAAATTTTCATCCAGAACAAAGTGAAGTTCTTGAAAATAACCTAGTCTAATCACATTACCCCCACCATCCCAACCTCATGTTACCTGTTCAAGCCTTAGTACCATGTTTCTTATTTTCTTGCCTTCATTTATACATAGTTAAATTGTATAACTTTGTATTCCTAATTATATATAGAGGTCAGTTGCAATGGACTGCTTTTACATGAGATGCCTAAATTAGTTTATCTTTCCCCCTGTGTGTCTTTATCTTAAAAGTAATATGCCTCAAGGTCAATAAGTTATAGCATTTATTCTTGGCTGCCATTAATTTAATGGATAGACTTGTTTACTCTACATAGATTTTCAGTGAGGCCAGTTTTTTGGATTTCTTCTCACCTGGAAGAGCTGGAATATCTTTCCATCCTCCATAAATATACTACATTACTTCTAATGGCTATAATCAAATTGCCTTTGTCTAGTCATTTCAATATAATCATATCTTATCAGTCATTCAATCCATCCCATTAGTCATATCTTAAACACACTATATATTGTCCCTTTTTTCTAAATTGTTCATTAGTACTATAATGAAGTACTAATTTTTGCTTCCATAGTTCTGCAATCTTATTTCAGTGCATTATTTTGTTTTATCAGTTTGTATTTAAACAAGATGATTTACTGAATACATATTAAATTTAATTTGTCTGAAATAAATCACATCAGAGGAATCTACTTCTGTTTGTTGAACTATGCTTTTTCTTTCTGATTCTTTTTTTCAACTATAATACTTCATGCTCTTTTTTCCTTTCCTTTCTCTTTCTCTCCCTTTTCCTCTCCTTTTTCAGTGAATTTTAATACTATTTCTTTTATTTCTTTTTTGCTATTAAAGCTTATCCTGGGTTTAGACATTCTCTTTTTATTGAAAAATGGGAATACATTCTCTGTGGAATTTTTTTTCATCTGTTCTGGGACCATACTTTTCTAGTGATTAAAGTCACTTTGAGTTTTCCTTTGACCCATTTTTGTGTGGCTGAAATCCATTGGGATCATGCAGCAGACAATTGGCTTGGGTGGAAAGCAGCCCATTCGTAGGCCTAGAATTTGCCTCTTCTCTGCTATCTCTTTCCATATCCACAGCTAGGAGGCATCCCAGCAAACCATTACACAGTGGAGACCCTTACAGCAATTCCTCCAGAAACACAGGCTGCTCTCTAGACGTTTTGCTTATCTAAAATTGTCTAGGCATTTCTCAGACACGATTTTCACCATTTGTGCTCTCACTATTTGGTATTTTTTTTCTGATGTGAAAAAAAAGTATAAATATCTACAGTAATAAAATATCACATGCTATCATACTTCTATCTCATTTTTATATTTCTTAAATTTAAATGAACAAACAGTTTTTCTTATTTAAAATACATTATTTCAAAAAACTCAATGCTGGACGCATGTGTGTAAATATCCAAGATCCTGCGAGGAGAATGGAGAAGGGATTGCAGCGTGACCATCCCCCCTGAGGGAGGATTTCTCATTTTCTGTCTCTCTTTCTCTCTCTGGCGAGCACACGCGCCCTATAGCAAAATCCTCTCCAAATAAATAAATAAATAAATAAAATACATTATTTATACATCATCAAAATAGATATGTTTAAAATTTAAATTGATAAATCTAATTGCTCATTCTGATTTTGCCTTTGTTAGGTCTAAATGTGTCTCTTTAGAAATGAGAAGATTTATCAGAAAAATAGAGTATTAAATTGAAAATGTAGTTTTCTTTTTAAGAAAATCTATCTTTTTTTTTTGTCTCCTTTAGGATTCTTTCAAAGAAAATATTTTATGCTACCTCCAATACCCACTGAAGATGCAAGAGGTCTATAAAATATAGCTGCATTTTGTTGAACTTTTGAGCAGATACAAATACATGAAAACGAATTAAAAATAAACACATCAAATCTTTTGTGTATTGAAATTTTTCAGGAAAGAAAGCTTAATGATGAAAGTTAATCGGATCTGTAAAGCATTATGACAATTTGTATTTATGTGTCTATTGACATTTTTTGTAGAGTATATTCTGCATTACACTGTTAGTACTATCATTATAAGGACCTTGTCAATTTTATTCATGAATAGAAACCCTTGGAAGTGGAACATACTTGTAACAATATATTATAAATGTGTGTGTATGTGTATATACAAATATGTATGTATTTTTTAGAGAAATATATTTTTGTTATAAGGTACATGCACTTGCCAGAGAGACAGAGGGAAAGAAAGTGAAAAATCACCACCCAGAAGTGATAGCCACATCACAATCCCTTATCTATTCTCCTCTTGGGATTTTGGGCACACATGCACTCACACACAGCAAGAGTTTTAAGTTGCTTGGTTTGGGACTCAAAATGCAGTCAACTACATGAGAGTCCAGCAATGTAACCATTACATCATCTGCTGATCTCCCAATAACTGTTCTATGAATAATTTAAAAATACTGATGTAATAGTTTACAAATTCAGTATGCATTGCAGGTATTGCCATTAGCATCAATTACTAACCTTTATGTAAATTGAATTATTTTCCTATTAAACATTTGCTGCTTTATTATTTCATATTTAAGTCAAAAGTTAAGTTTCCTTTAGTCAAAAGTAATGCTATAGTTCCATAATATGTCTAGAAGACTCTATAACTTTTCCTGGTGCAATACATAAAATAATTTTTCTTTACTTCAATTTCTTTGTAGTTCTAAAGCAAGTATATAATGTGATAGAAGCAGATGAGTAACAACCATCAGAAAACTGAAGATGAGGGACCAGCAGTTAGCGTAATGGCTATGTCACTGAACTCTCATGTAGTCAACCGCAGTTTGAGTCCCAGACCCAGTAGCTTAAACTTACACAGGGCGTGTATGCCTGCGTGCCCAAGATCCCGAGAGGAAAATGGAGGAGAAAAGGGATTGCAGCATGGCCATACTTCCTTGGGGGGTGATTTCTCACTTTCTATCTCTCTGTCTCTCTCTTTCTGGTGAGCACACGCTCCCTATAGCAAAAGGTGGCGCACGCCCCCCAAAAAAAAAAAACCCCCAAAAAAAAAAAAAAAAAAAAAAAAAAAAAAAAGAAAGAAAGAAAGAGAAAAGAAAACTGAAGAAGAAATGTTATGGCCTGTGTAGTGGCTCATCTCCAAGTGATACGTTGAAGTCTTGACTGCAAGAACACAAGAATGTATGGTATTTGGAGACATGTCCTTTAAAGAGGTGATAAAGTGAGGCCATCAGAATGGCTTCTAAATGTCTGACTAGCATCTTCACAGAGGAGGAAATTTGAACACACAAAGAGATGCAAAAGATGCACAAACACAGAAGAAAGACCATCTGAGGACACTATAAATGTGGCAATCTACAAGCTAAGGATAGAAGCCTCAGAAGGAATCAAACCTGGAGCCAGTAGCTGGTGTGATGGTTAAGGTTCTGGACTCCCACATGGCCAAATGCAGTTCAAGTCCCAGACCTGGAGGCTTGCTTTCTCACTTCCTTTCTCTTTCTCTTCCTCTGTGTGTCTCCCTCAGGGCACACATGCCCTATAACTAATAATAATAAATAAATAAAATTAATTAAATGATTTTTCCGTTTTTAGAGGGAAAGATTTTTGCTATAGGTCATGCACGCTTGCTGAAGAGACAAAGACAGAGAAAGAGATAGTGATAAATCATCCTCCGGGGGAGATGGCCACAATCCCTTCTCCATTCTCTTCTTGGGATTTTGGGTGGACATGTGCACACATGTGCCTGTTGTGAGATTTAAGCCACCACGTCTGGGACTTGAACTGCGGTCTGCCAAGTAGAAGTCCAGTGCCTTAACTACTATGCCACCTGCTGGCCCCAAAATAAATGAACATTTTTTAAAAAGAAATCAATGAATAAAAACTGCCGATACCTTGATCTTGTACTTCTAGCTTCCAGCAAGAAAAATATAATGTATTTTAAGTCACCCACTAGGGTATTTGATGTGTCAACATTAGCAAACTAATACAAGCATAAAATCAAAAGTTCATCATAAGATTCAGGCATCTGAGAAAATAAGAATAAATGTACACAGGATATAAAGTACTTGTCAAAAGAAGTTATGCATGCACAACACCAGCTCTCAAATATCTATGACAAAATGACAAACTGTGTTCTGAGAAATAAACCAAGTTGTCCTCTGTAGTTAGGTTCTCTAGTAAAAAGCATATGTCCCTTAAAACTAGCCAAATTATTTCAAATAGTGATTCTAGAATAGCAGTTCTTAAATTGGAGGTCTAAGACAAACTATCTAGGGTCTTTGATATTCTCATTTAAAAAGTTTATATACTTAAACTAAAATAATCTTTGCAACTGACTGAGTAAAGAACTGGACATGAGAATCTAGCTGTCTTCTATTAAAGCAGGCATTGAAGAGATTTGCAAAAAGGTAATACACCACCATATTCCCTATTAAACTTTTAGAAATACAGAAATCATAGTTATTTTTAGTAAATATATGTCTTCCTTAATATTGAGTTGTTGAGTTGGGACCACTGGTTGGTTTAATAGCTATGTCACTGGACTCCCAATGTAGTCCACCATGGTTCGAGTCCCAGACCCAGTGACTTAAACTCACACTGGGCACATGTACGTACATGCCCAAGATCTCAGGAGGAGAATGGAGGAGAAGGAACTGTGGTGTGGTCATACCCCCTGGAGGGTGATTTCTCGCTTTCTGTCTCTCTGTCTCTCTCTGTCTTTCTGGAGAGTGCAAGCACCCTAGAGCAAAAACCTTTCCAAAAAAAAAAATATATATATGTATTGGATTGTTGGGAAAGTCATGACACATTTGTGCATAGAAAACATAAAAATACATCATGACTTTCCCAATGACCTAATATTAATATTGATCATTATATCAAATAAATTAATAGACAAATATTTTAACCATTCTCAGTGTGCATATGGCAAATATTGGAATATATAAGCAATATAAACAAAAGCTCCATGGGAGTCCTCATCATTTATAAGAGAGTAATAGATTTTGGGATGCTAAAACTATGGAATGGCTGTTCCAGAAGTTTTTTTCCTACTTTGATTTTTTTATTATTTTATTTAACTTTATTTATTCATTTATTTATTTTAATTTGACCAGAGAGGAACAGAGGGAGAGAAAGGAAGAGAGAGAGAAATTGTGAAAGCAAGCCGTCAGGTCTAGTACTCAAACCACAGTTGGCTGTGTGGGAATCCAGGGATCTTAACCACCACACCACCTACCGGCCCCCCTTCTTTTATATTGTATTCCTTTATCTTAACGAAATTACAAGAGATATCAAGTACCATCCTTAAAATGTATATTTTTCTAAACCCACTTATTACTCCAAAATTATAAGATCATTCTATAAAATACAGTTTTCTAAAAATAGAGGTGTTTATCCTGCACAAGCATAAATAAGCCAATTAGAATCAGCTCACTGATCAGATTGAGCGGGAAAATCATTATAATTAAGAAATTAAAGTATCAAAACTGGAAAAAAATACTTTTAAAAATTCCTAGCATCTCTTTTAGAGTGACATCAGCAAGATGGCAAAATAGAGTTCTATTAAGTTCAAGACTCTTTTGTAAGAGATGATAGGAACAATTTAGTCCATCCTTAAAGAATTGAGTGTCCTGGAATTTAACTGTATCAATGTAGTCTGTTTTACATTACTAATTGGGAGAAAAAAAAATAAAAAGTGCCCTTTAATGATAAAGAAGTCTGGGACCTGCAGGTGGCATAGTAGTTAAGGCACTAGACTCACACATGGTTGACAATGGTTCAAGTCCTAGACTCGGTGGCTTAAAAATCACACTGTGTGCACATGCATGCATGCATGTGTATGTACCCAACATCCCAAGAGGAGAATGAAGGAGAAAGGATTGTGAGCCACCACCTAGGGGGATGATTTCTCATTTTGTCTCTCTGTCTCTCTCTGTGTTTCCTGCAATCACATGTACCCTATAGTAAAAATCAAAAAAGAAAAGAAAAAAGAATAAAGATGAAGTCAGATGAATCCCAACCAGCATTGCCAGGTGGCTGCCCCTTTCCAAATCCGTCTTCTTTAATGAAAAGATTTAGTAGCAATGCCTTGGTAAAAGAAATTCTCATAAAATTTTCCCAGGTAATTTTTCTTCTAAATCTTAGGGTGTCTCAAAACACTCATTATAAGAAGATGTTATGATACTTTAGCCCTCCAGAAAGTCAATGAGAAAAACACCTGAGCATCCCAAACAACTATTGTCATGACCTTTGCTCTTGACTCTTGTTCTGACTGTATAATGTCTTGGCAACCATTGCATTGATAGTGCTTTTGAAGAAACTAGACACAAATACATGGAAACATATTTGTTCATGGATTGGAAAAATTAAGATTGTTAATTGTCCACACTTTCCAAAGTGATGGTATAAGCATGAGCAAACAACTAACTATAGGATGAGAAATCACTTAAAGTAGAAATGAGCTATCCCCTTGGAAGCCATCTAAAGCCAGCTAGCCCCAGGTGATTTATCAAGTGACAGTAGATAGATAAGCAAACCCAACAGGGGTTGACTGACCTAGGCCCCCCGTAGACTTCTGTAAATAATAAATGATTGCTGTTTTAAGCTATTAACATTTTATAGCATGTTGTTATGCAGCAATACCTTATTGATACACCTGTGTATTTTTCAAAGAGTAGTTATTATCATTCACCATCAATCAATCCCTTTGTTTGTAGTCCCCATGACCTTCTACACAAACATATCTCATACTTGTCTCAGGGATTTGCTTCTGATTTCTCTAGCAGCATATCTATCACATGACATTTTTCTGAAGATTTATCTATCACATTCTTCTATCCTCTCTTTTTATATTGCCCTCTTAAGAGGGTCTTCATAACACTTATTCTTTGCCCACATATGGTTATTTTCCAATTTGATTATCCCTACCTGATTGAAGATTGTACATTTACTTTTTCATTTTCTCCATAGTAAGTTCAATTAATAGAGTGACTCCTAATATCTAGGGCCTAAACCTACATGGTAAATGTCTTAGGCGAACAAACCTAACTGAATATAAAGAAATAACATGTTTACATATTTAAGAACTAAACATTAAATAAAGTAGTCCCTCTGTGGTTTTGCTGTCCATGGTTCCAGATAGCTGTAGTCAACTGCAGTCCAATCATACTAATGGAAAAATTTCAAAATTAAATATTTTGTAAATGTTTGATTGCACGCAGTTCTATATAGCATGATAAAAATCTTGTGTCTTCCTACTCCATTCTGCCTGGGACATGAATCATCTTAGTCAAGAGTATCTATGCTGTGTATGCTACCTATCTATTAATCACTTAGTAGCTGTCTTGGTCTTGGTTACAGTATATTGTTATAATTGTTCTGCTTCATTATTAGCTATTTTTGTTACTTTCTCCCTGTGCTTAATTTATAAATTTAACTTTAATCATAAGAATGTGTGACCAGGAAAGTCAAAGTATATATAGATTTTGGTTCTGTAATTTCAGGCATCAACTTGGGACACTGGACCATATCTTCTTTAAGGAAGGGTGGGGTTACTGTACATTATATTACTTACTTGAAAAATAATAACTCATGGTATTCTGAAAAATCACTTTATAATAATGTTAGCTTAAATAAGTACTATAGAGAAATATTTAGCAGTCACCAAAGATGGTTATGACAGATTTTTTTTTTCATGCTTAGGTAGAAATGCACTGTTTTGAAAGAATAATGTATAGACATGTCAAATAGTTGATTTAAGAGTTGATAGATGAGAAAAATAATATTCTAGAAATTAATTTGAACAAATGTGTAACTGAAATTTTATGATTATTCTAAAACATACTTTTTTAAAAAGCAACATACCACTTAAAACTATGCATGCCATGTAAATGATTTTTCCATCATTAGTAAAAATGGTATACAACATGGCATAGTTACTCAATCAGCAATTCCCAGAGGTCACCTTGAATACAGGGTCTGAAATAGATCTGGGATTGCCTTAGTTAGGTATTAAGCTTTATGGAGCAGCAACTCTTCATTTGCTCCCACTTTGTATGAAAAGGACAGAGCTGCAAACGTAGAGCAGTACATTTTCAGCAAACCACCCAGGAAAGTACAGTGATAGCCTCATTAATGTGTGTTAACTGCAATACTTAATCACCAAATATGTCACTCAGTATCTTTGTTACTCAGTTCTTCAAACACTATGTTTGTGACATGGCTCTGGATGAGAACATAGACCCAGTCAAAAACAAGTGGATTCATTAGCAAAATTTAATTCTAAATATTTTTCCCTAACAAATCCATATAGACTCATCAAGCTGTACATTTTGTTTCATAGTAAACATCAAGAAAATGGGAATATAGATATTTTAATTTCACTGCAAAGAAAGAGAAAATGTAATTTTGAAACAACCATATGCGTTTAATTTATCTTTTGTTCTGAACCCAAAACTAATACCGAATATGAAGATTAGTAAAGAAAATTTAGTAAATTCTTATAGCCTTTTATTCAATATACTCTTTCACAGTATTTGGAACACCCAGAATGTCATAATAGCTTATATTCAAAAATTATATTAACAGAATTAGTTTTGATTTGAGTATCTTACAAGGAAATCAATCATAAAATATTAAATAATAAATATTAACAGTTTAAATAATTTGGTTATGTTACTTTAAAAAATGCAAGAGCCTAATAATTGTGGAAATTCAGTGTTTTATTCCATTAGCTTTTAACTTTTAGAGCTAATTATTTTCCAGTCACTATGGTACAATATTTTTCATTAGTGCAGAAGCTATTTCTTGACCTTTTGAAAGTATAAACTGATGAGAGGAAGGAGTTAAAAACTTCTCTAAGTTGTCTAGCTTGGGTGCCTGACCAGGTACCATTGACTGGGATGAAAGGACATAAATAGAAAGGTTGATTTGAAGGACCAGCAGATGGCATAAAGGTTATGTCACTGGATTCCCATGGAGTTGACTATGATTAGAGCCCCAGATCCGACAGACTGAAACTCACACCAGATGTGTGTACGTGCATGCCCAAAATCCAGAGAGAGGAATGGAGCAAAGCAGTGTGGCCATCCTCCCTGAGGAGGGGGAGGTGATTTCTCATTTCCCTCTCATTGTCTCTGTCTCCAGTGAGTGCATGTGATCCATGGTAAAACTCTTAGGGAAGAAAAAGGAAATAAAAATAAATATAAAATAAATGTATTCACCAAGAGATTAAAAATAGCCATTTAAAAGATTTTAGGAAGTGATGTTCTCCTTTTGAGTGGATTATCTGAGGACTCTATAAAACTAGATTTTGTGTGCGTGTGTGTGTGAGTGTGTGTGTGTGTGTGTGTGTGTGTGTGTGTTTGTGATTTTGCCATGTGGGAGTACAACAATGCAATCACCATGCCTTCTGCTGGCCCCAAAACTGTAGTTTGAGAGCTTCATTTAGGTTGAGTTAGGAAGCCATTTCTCTCCTTTACCTAAATGATAACAAAGGCTAAAATTAAGACAATACAGTAAACGTAAAAAGAACAGAGTTGAGTTATAGCTATTTTTAAAAAAATGTCTCAGTTGATCCTAATGTACATCAGCATTGCAAATCACTGTGCAAGAAGCTGTTAGTTGCAGGTAAAGGTTGTATGTCGTGAAAGACCCAGAGAAATGAAAACAAGGTAGAATTTCTAAGTGCTTATTGGGGCAATTAGCAAAGCTTCACATTCGTGAAGCTCTTCCTAGACTTCTTTCCATTTTTAAAAAGTTGTAATTCCTTACTCTTTTTGAGATTTAGAACCAGGAAGAAACCACTATGTTACTACTACAAATTTTGAGTGTTATTTCTCTGGTCATGTAAGCAATGGGTGTGATAACTGATGATTGGGCACACACACACACACACTCATGCCCTTGGCATGATTTTCATGACACCGGATCAGGGACTCAAACCATGGTCGGCCATGTGAGAATCCAGCACATATCCACGATATCACCTACTGTCCCTTATATTTACTTCTCCTTTTTAAAATTTATTTCTTTTTTTGTATATACATTCAATCACATTGTTTAGTTTACAATGTGAACATTTCAATATGTGAACATTTCTCCCCAGTCCCGTTGATCAAAATATCTTCAACTGATAACACCACACTTCCCCATCTCGTAAATGTTCTACCTCCGTATCCCTTCTCCAAATGTCCTTCGTTAGGCCCCACTCCTCCACATACACCTCATCTGACAGTCACACCCATCTCTTATGTTTGTATAACTGTTAGTCAATCAGTTTCAGACACAGAGTGCAGACATTTGGTATATGTTAAGTGGGGGCATACAATGTCTCTCCTTCATAGCCTCGCTTGCCTCACTCAGCAGTAAATCTTCCATATTTTTCCACTTTCTGTCAAAAGCCAGGGTTTTGCTGTTTTTTATGACTGAGTAGTATTCCATAGAGTATATGTGCCACAGTTTTTCAATCCATTCCTCCGTACAGGGGCATTTGGGTTGGTTCCATGATTTTGCAATTGTGAATAGTGCCACAATAAACATCGATGAGCAAGCACTTTTCCAATGAAGAATTCTTCTGTCCTTTGGGTAGATACCAAGGAATGGGATTGCTGGATCATATGGTAGATCTATTTGTAGATTTTTGAGGAATCTCCAAATTATTCTCCACAGTGGTTGGACCAATTTACATTCCCACCAGCAGTGTAAAAGAGTTTCCCTTTCACCACACCCCCGCCAACACTTATCATTTTTTGTTTTTTTAATCTTAGACATTTTGACTGGGGTTAGGTGGTACCTCATTGTTGTTTTTATCTGCATTTCCCTTACGATGAGGGATGTTGAACATTGTTTCATATGCCTTTTGGCTATTCGTTCTCTGATGCTTTACTTTGTGTATATTCAAGTTCTATATCATTTTTCCTCTCTCTGAAGATAATTTTTGAATATTCCTTAAAAAGCAGGTCTACTAGCAATAAGTTCTCTCAATGTTTGTTTGTCTGAGAAAGTCTATCTCATCTTAACTTTTCAAGAATAATTTTTCAGGGTACATATTTTAGGTCATTGATGGTTTTATTCTCTCAACAATTCTAATATTCACACCACTCTTCTCCTATTTACATAGTTTCTGAGGAGAAGTCAATATAATTCTTATGTTTGTTCTACTACAGTTAAGGCATTTTTTCCCTTTAGCTTTTTAAGGAATTTATCTATTTTCTGAAGTTTGAGCATCATATGCTTAGGTATAATTTTAGAAGATGGCACTTATCCTGCATGTTGTTCTTTGAGCTTCTGAAATCTGTGGTTTTGTTTCTCAAATAAATTTGGAGAATTCTTCAGTCATTATTGGTTCAACTACTGCTTTTCCTCTTTCTCTACCTTCTGGTATACCAATTATACATATGTTAGACCTTTTGTAGTTGTCCCATAGTTCATGGATATTCTGTGCATCAAATCTTTATTCCTTTTGTTTTATAATTTTGAAAGTCCAAGTGCAGAAATATATGTTTTTTTTTTCCTTATGTATGTCCAGTCTACTAATGAGTCAATCAAAGGCATTCTTCATTTATGTTACAGTGTTTTTGATCCCTGGCATTTTTGTTTCTTGGAATTTCTTAGAATTTTCTCCGCTATTTACTTTGACCATCTGTTCTTACATGCTGTCTACTTTTTACATTAAAGTCCTTAGCATATTAATCATAGATTTGTCTGAAAGTTTCAATATTCTTGTCAAATAACTCTGATTCCAATACTTGTTCATCTCTTCAAACTGTGTTTTTCACCTTTTAGTATATATACCTTGTAATTTTGTTGTTGTTGTTGAAAAGTAGATATTATATGCTGGGGGGGGAACTGGGATAACTAAGTTTTAGTAACATACTGGTGGGTATGAGAGGGTAAAAAGTATTATATAGTTTATAAGATCTCATTTTTTTGTTGCTGATGTTGTGCTAGGTGTTTTAGGTAAAGTCTCTATGTGTTATCCTCCTACCTCAGCCTCCTGAGTAGCGGGGACCACAGGCTCATGCCACCATTAGTGGCTCTTTCACAGTCTGGTGATGCTATCCACACTGACTGCAAACTCCCAATCTTTCTACTTCAGTCTCCTGATCAGCTGGGATTAAAGTCATGTAACACTATGCTTGGTTTAAAGGGTGAACTGAGACTCAAACCTGGACCTCCAGTGACCTCAGGCTGCCAAGTAGCAGCAAGAACTAGGGCATGAAACTATGGCTGGGCATGGGTCTCAGTTTTTCTATAAGTTTGTACCTCTAGAACATAAACTTCATCAGTGCTTCTCAGTGGCCTCCCTGTTGGGTGGGAAAACATAGCTGGAAGTGACTAGAACTGGGTAGTCAGAACTAGAACTAGAACCCCAGGTAGGTTAGATGCTAATAAACACCAATGGTTTCTACTGAGGGCAAGTCAGAGTTTCTGTCCCTGGGTTTCTACAGTAAGTTATGATTCTCTGTATCCACCTATCTGTCTCTTCAATTTTGGTGGTAGGAGTTTGCCCTATAATCTCACTTCTCACTTCTCTGACACAGCTAAGAAAAATTGTTCATTTGTTGGTTTGCCCATTTCTTTCTTTCTTTTTTTTTTTTTTTACTTGTTAACTGAACAGAGTAGCAGCCTCTAAGCTTCTATTTCATTTCTGATCCAACAACAAAAGATAATCATTTCTTTAATTCTAATGTCTATTAATCTACATTCCACATTGCCACCTATCCTGGATTATTCTCTATTTCTAAAGGCCAATTTTGCAATGAAATATTTACATCATGTAATAGTGTATTCAAGATAGGAGCGGTTTCCTTGACACGCTTCTTTTAAGATAGAGGATTTAATCCTCCTCACTTCCAATCTGCACTAGCCCATGGCTGCTCTGACAAATTGCATGCTGTGGAAGTAATATTATGGTCAGTTCTTGAACCATTATTTGAGAAACCCAGGAGATTCTATTTTACTCGGTCGGGATACTAAGCCACCATGTAAGACATGCTC
>NW_006206449.1:57309-63529 GCF_000334495.1 Tupaia belangeri chinensis | reverse complement strand
CCTGCTGAAGAGCTTATGTGAAACTCCACCAGAAGAGAGAAAGGACTCAGGTAAATCTAGCCTTCCAGCTACTCTTAAAAAGGGCAGACATACGATCAATATTGTCTTAGATCCTGCAGACCAGCCTTTTACCAAATGCTGAGTGACTCTATTCAACGTAATTCGGAGCAGAGTTACCCAGTTGAGCCTAACTAGAATTCTAGGCACACACACACACAAATTTAAAAAGTATAGTAAATGATTATTGCTTTAATATACTAACCTTTGGGTAGTGAATTGAGTAATAGGAACGATGTTCCTTTCGTCCATGTCAGAGGTCAGCAAAGTGTTTCTTTAAATGGCCAGATAGTAAATATGTTAGACCTGCAGGCCATGTTGCTTCTGCAAGTACTCACCTCTGCCACAGTAGAACATAATTATAATAATACGTCAGTAATTGGGTGTAACTGTACTATAATAACATATTATTTACAAAAGCAGGTGACAAACAGATTTGGTACCGGTCATAGTTAACAGACTTCTGATCTACAAAAAAATTGTTGTCTGAACCTAAAGCTCTGAATTCTTTCAGCAAGAACGCTAGACAAAGGTAAACATCAGAAACTCAGGAAATGAACAAAAATATTGATTCAAATTCAAAACAAGTCAGTGAATTCACATACGGTTATGTAAGATAATAATAATTTTGTTTTTCTGAATGGTTTTTACTGTTTTACTAAATGTTAGATTCTGAATGGCAGCATGATAACGTGTAAAAATACAATTGTGTTCTAAACCACATTCAAATACTTGAAGTACTGGAGCCAACATGTGGCATAGTGTTTAAGGTGCAAGACTCTCATATGGTCAGCTATGGTTCAGGTCCTGGAACAGGGGCTTAAAACTTACACCAGACACGTGTATGTGTGCCCTAAATCATAAGAGAAGAATGGAAGAGAAGAGACTGTGGGGTTGTCAACACTTCCTCCAGGAGATATTTTCTCACTTTCATCTCTCTGTCACTCTCTGTCTCTTCAGTTAGTGAATGTGCCCTATAGAAGAAATCTCTTAAAAAGAATTTTTTTAAATACCAGAAAGATCAAAACCATATTAGCTTTATTTTCAATTGTAGGGTATATATGTTAATCATGAATGATTGGATGTGCTTTATAATACCTGCAGTAAAAATTGCAAGCCTCAGTCAAATTTTTCATGATAAATCCCAAAATCTGAAGTGTCATCTCTGACATTCTTCAACAACCAATTTCTTTTTTTAAACTTAAAGCCCCAGATGTACTTTTCTAGACTTGCTTATTCCTCTGAAAAGTGATCGTTGAAACTTTGCCTTACACTGCATATATTGTCCTGTTTCTTTGTTTTTTGGTTTATTCTCCTGGTCAGCTTGAGTATTTGTGAAATATAAAACCTATTTTATCCAAAGGGAGCAATCTCATTTGCAGACTAAAACTCTTGCTAATAGGGATTAAAGACATTTTCTTCTTACTCAAATCTATAGGTTTATTTTAGGACATACTTAACTGACTAATTTCTCAATATTTAAGTTTCTTTTAAATGAAAATAATAACAGACAAATTCCTATGATGTTCACAATGATTATATTCAAAAATTTGTTTTAAAGACCTAATAAAATATTTCAGGTCAATATCACATGAAGTATCAAATATTGGTGGATCTAGGAGGGAATTTATTTGGGTTAAATTTTCATTTTTGATTTTTTGAATTCATGTGTAGCAGAGTGTTTTCTTTTGTTTTGAGCTATAACACACACAGAAGTATTGAGTATTTGGGAATTACAACTGTATGAGTTTAGAAATTTTTACACAGTCATGAAAACACTGCCAAAATCAAGATAGAACAGTTTCCTTACAACAGAATTTTTCACCTCCCCAAACACTAGCTCCTGGCAGTAACTGATATAATTTATCTGCAGTTCTCCCCTCCCCAGAATACCACAGAAATTAGATTGTGCCATATATATATATATAAAAGATTTTACTTTCTTTTTCACTTAGCATAAAATATTTGATTCACCCATGTTGTATTGGTAGTCCTTTCTCTCCTACTGGTGAGTGGTACTCCACTGCACGAATGCACTACAATTTTTCCATTCACTAGATGAAAAATCCAGGAGTAGCGTGCAGTTTGTATGACGCACATATAAATCTATGAACACTCTTATGGACTGAATTGTGTTAATGCACCCAAATGCATATGTTGAAGCCCAAACCTGTATTCAGGATAAGACCCTGAAGGAAATCATTAGGGTTAAACAAGGTGATAATAGTGGGATCCTAATCTTATTGCTGTCCTTTTAAGAAAAGAAATTCTGTAGTAAATTCAGTTCAAATTGGATTTCAAAAGTTAGTAACTTGAAATATTGATCCAAATTACAGAAAGTACATCTAATTTCCATATTCATGCAATGTTAAATTTTCTTTTTGGTGTTTATACCTTTAAAAAAATAGCCAAATGCTTAATGTATGTATGTACAACATATATGGGAATTTTGGGTGGTGGTTCATATCTGAAAAGAAATGGCTTCCTTATGATTAGCCTCAAGTTCTGGTGGAAATGCTTACAGGAACTAGCTAATAAACCAAACTAAGAGAAGCACATTCAAAATACTGATTTACTTTGGTAGAAAATGGTTGTTGACTAATGAAGATAGACAAGACATATTAAGGTAAAGTGGGCTATATCAAATGTACAGATTACATAAAAATTTTATCTATTTTTTAAGAGCTAAGTTTCTATATTCACTGATAGCAATGCAATACCTAATTTATTTTGACTAGAACAAAACAAATGTCCATAAGGAAAAATAGTTCCATTTTATCTAGCTTTACTTTCTGTCACTAGTCCAGTAACATTTTCCTCCCAATACAATATGCCCTCTCTCTCTACAAGACTTTTTCTGGGAGCCTGACAGTTTAGGTAAATGAGGGAGATAAGAGTAACTGCTTGCAGTTTTACATAGACAATAACTTTTTGCTTCCCTCTTAATGTGCTAAGAATTGTGTCTAAAAAAAAAAATTGCAAATCTTAAAAAGGTACCATTTCTGATTTATTATCTGTAACCTTAGGAAACTAATCACATGAAACTACAAAATTAGTAATGTCTTGAAATCTGTATATAAAACATAAATTACCTCTCATTTCAAACTCTCATTTATTAGTGTACCACTCAATCTTAAAAAAATAAAAAAATTAAATAAATCCATAAACGGCTCCAAAGATAGTCTTATACCATTCTTTACAAAAAGAAACTGTTCCTTTTAATTTTACACCAACCTCCCACAGCCCAATTTCAAAGCACATCATTTCATTGTGTTGGTCATGGACATTTGCAGGATGAGATTTTTTATTTCGTTCCCATAGCTTCTGGTTATCAGAAAACCAGTGCTTTCCTTTATTCAAAGAGTTTGGTCTGGCTGATGTGGGCGAGTCCCTCCCTATATTCTTCATCCTCATCTTTGCTTCTGGAGGAATTTCCTCTTCATTAAAAGTCGCTGCTACTAACAGGGTTTTGGAGCAAGAGTTGGAAAAGTGTCTTTCAGCTTGCTTGATCCAAGTTTGATCCAAGTTTGATGGATATGGCTGGTACTTTCTTTGCCATCTGACTACAGATGGCAAATCCAAACTTGGAGATCTTTGTAGGCTTTATTGGGAGGTCTACAGCTTCTTCTTCGGCTGATCACTGTGACTGAACTTTCCCCTCCATTGCTGGAAGAAACAGTCTTAGTTTTTTGAGGGTTTATTTTGAGAGATTTTTCCATACAGGGCATGTGCGCTCGCCAGACAGACAGAGAGACAGAGAGACAGAAAGGGAGAAATGGGGGGAAGGATGGCCATACCGCAATGCCTTCTCCTCCATTCTCCTCTTGGGATCTTGGGCACCCATGCACACGCACCCAGAGTGAGTTTTAAGCCACCGGGTCCGGGACGCGAACCGCAGTCGACTACATGGGAGTCCAGCGACATAGCCATTGCACTAACTGCTGGTCCCATAAACGGTCTTAGTTTTCAAAGGTTCTTCTGCTGCTTCTTCAGATTGTTGGGCAGCTCCAGCTTCCTGCGGTTTTTCAGGCTTCTTCTCCGCCATTTTCCCCTCCTGGCCTCCCCTGTGGGTCACGGAGATTTTAACTTCTAATGAATCCGATGGGTTTGAAGACTTCATTTGTCCCACTGAAAACATTTTTATAAAATAAATCACCTTTTTTGGGAAAATGGCAGAACAACTAAGGAACTGAATAAAATACAGAGTTGTTTTTTTTTTTTTTTCTTTCTTTGGAGAGGTTTTTGCTATAGGGCAAGTGCGCTCGCCAGACAGAGACAGAGACAGAGAGACGGAAAGCGAGAAATCACCCCCCCGGGGGGATGGTCATGCCACAATCCCTTCTCCTCTGTTCTCCTCTCAGGAACTTGGACACGCACGCACATGCGCCTGGTGTGAGTTTAAGCCACAGGGTCCAGGACTTGAACTGCAGTCGACTACGTGAGAGTCCAGCGACATAGCCATTACGCTAACTGCTGGTCCCAGTATTTTTGTTCCAGAAGAAAAAAATTCTAGTTATATTGCAAGGAATATTTATCTTTAGCACTGATATTTCATTTTCTGAAGATGGCTGTTAATACAGAAATCAAGAGATCTTATTCTTTTTAAAGAAATATATCTCCTTTTATTTTATAATAATATTGATAAAAAAACCCATTCATGTCGATGAAAATGTATAACTGGTTCAGAAAGATGTTAAGGCCATAAATAGGTTCTACCTTATTTGTTTTCATTTACTAACATTTGAGACACCCATTGCAATTCTGAGACTTTTGTTAACAAGGATTAACATTGTCCTTCTTTAGATATTACATGCAAATAAAAATTAAATATACATTCTCAGTCATGCTTTGCTTATAATCCAAACAAAAGTAGCTGTAGACTGTGGTAAAGGGGTTATTACAAAAACCAAGCATATCTTCCAGATAGATTAAAAGAGCATATCTATTATTAATCCTAATGTTACCAAGCATATTAAATGTTTTACCTGCTGCAAATTATTCAACTTGTATAACCACTGTATGTGCAAATACTGAGAATTAGACACACTGTTGATTAATGCAGTAGATGGCTTGAGGCCTCAAGCAGTGCTATAAACTTGCTTATACATTTAAACATAAAAGTAATATATCAACAGTTTTGTAGCCTTAGTTTTATGTTATCCTTCCATGTATTTGTTCAGAACATAAACATAAGCAGTTGTTTACACCTGAAATATAATTTATCGTTATGTTTTTGAAAGGAAAATTCACCATTTTATTTAATAATTGGTAAACGTTTTCCTAAGTTAAAAATTTTTCATTTGTGTATTTATACAGAAAATCTGAATTGAGCAATTATTATAAGCTTAAACGTTGTAAAGTTAAAAAAAATAGTTTCTAGCTTTCAAGAAATACAATTAACATGAAAGAAATATCACATCACTAACCCAGACAAGATACGTTAAATGACTTTAGAAAACTAAAATTCTGCCACTTAGTTTTTCTCATCTATAAAATAAGATCAACTTTATATTTTTTCAAGTTTCAAAAGTGTTACCAAATTAGTGCACTAGACATGAGTACCATCCATCATCTATGGCTGAAAGAGTAATGACTGTTAGTCCTTCGTCTATAAAAGACATGGCGTTTTATCATTAGTAGTTCACTCATTATTCAAAGAGAATATAACATTCTAAAAATAATATAGATAGAAGATAATTATATATTTTTAAATATAGTTCTAAAACTATAATTTTAGATACTTAAGTAGATTTAATATCACATTATCCTACACTGGTCAAAGCAAACCTAAGTATGGTAACATTTGTTTTTCATTTAATGAAAGACAACATTATTAGTGGTGAAGCCACTCTCAAAATTTCACATAAGAATTTGGTCACAGGGCCAGCAGGTTGCATGCTTGTTAAGGGGGTAGATTCCCACGTGGTCAACTGCAGTTCAATTCCCAGACTCAGTAGCTTGAAAATCACACTGGAGGGACCAGCAGTTGGTGTAATGGCTATGTCGCTGGACTTCTGTGCAGTCGACCACAGTTTGAGGTCTACACCCGGTGGCTTAAACTCACACCAGGCACATGTGCATACGTACCCAAGATCCCTAGAGGAGAATGAAAGAGAAGGGACTGCGGCCTGGCCGTCCCCCCTGGGGGGTGATTTCTTGCTTT
>NW_006206449.1:0-57181 GCF_000334495.1 Tupaia belangeri chinensis | reverse complement strand
GCATCTAAGACATGATCATCCTGCTGAAGAGCTTATGTGAAACTCCACCAGAAGAGAGAAAGGACTCAGGTAAATCTAGCCTTCCAGCTACTCTTAAAAAGGGCAGACATACGATCAATATTGTCTTAGATCCTGCAGACCAGCCTTTTACCAAATGCTGAGTGACTCTATTCAACGTAATTCGGAGCAGAGTTACCCAGTTGAGCCTAACTAGAATTCTAGGCACACACACACACAAATTTAAAAAGTATAGTAAATGATTATTGCTTTAATATACTAACCTTTGGGTAGTGAATTGAGTAATAGGAACGATGTTCCTTTCGTCCATGTCAGAGGTCAGCAAAGTGTTTCTTTAAATGGCCAGATAGTAAATATGTTAGACCTGCAGGCCATGTTGCTTCTGCAAGTACTCACCTCTGCCACAGTAGAACATAATTATAATAATACGTCAGTAATTGGGTGTAACTGTACTATAATAACATATTATTTACAAAAGCAGGTGACAAACAGATTTGGTACCGGTCATAGTTAACAGACTTCTGATCTACAAAAAAATTGTTGTCTGAACCTAAAGCTCTGAATTCTTTCAGCAAGAACGCTAGACAAAGGTAAACATCAGAAACTCAGGAAATGAACAAAAATATTGATTCAAATTCAAAACAAGTCAGTGAATTCACATACGGTTATGTAAGATAATAATAATTTTGTTTTTCTGAATGGTTTTTACTGTTTTACTAAATGTTAGATTCTGAATGGCAGCATGATAACGTGTAAAAATACAATTGTGTTCTAAACCACATTCAAATACTTGAAGTACTGGAGCCAACATGTGGCATAGTGTTTAAGGTGCAAGACTCTCATATGGTCAGCTATGGTTCAGGTCCTGGAACAGGGGCTTAAAACTTACACCAGACACGTGTATGTGTGCCCTAAATCATAAGAGAAGAATGGAAGAGAAGAGACTGTGGGGTTGTCAACACTTCCTCCAGGAGATATTTTCTCACTTTCATCTCTCTGTCACTCTCTGTCTCTTCAGTTAGTGAATGTGCCCTATAGAAGAAATCTCTTAAAAAGAATTTTTTTAAATACCAGAAAGATCAAAACCATATTAGCTTTATTTTCAATTGTAGGGTATATATGTTAATCATGAATGATTGGATGTGCTTTATAATACCTGCAGTAAAAATTGCAAGCCTCAGTCAAATTTTTCATGATAAATCCCAAAATCTGAAGTGTCATCTCTGACATTCTTCAACAACCAATTTCTTTTTTTAAACTTAAAGCCCCAGATGTACTTTTCTAGACTTGCTTATTCCTCTGAAAAGTGATCGTTGAAACTTTGCCTTACACTGCATATATTGTCCTGTTTCTTTGTTTTTTGGTTTATTCTCCTGGTCAGCTTGAGTATTTGTGAAATATAAAACCTATTTTATCCAAAGGGAGCAATCTCATTTGCAGACTAAAACTCTTGCTAATAGGGATTAAAGACATTTTCTTCTTACTCAAATCTATAGGTTTATTTTAGGACATACTTAACTGACTAATTTCTCAATATTTAAGTTTCTTTTAAATGAAAATAATAACAGACAAATTCCTATGATGTTCACAATGATTATATTCAAAAATTTGTTTTAAAGACCTAATAAAATATTTCAGGTCAATATCACATGAAGTATCAAATATTGGTGGATCTAGGAGGGAATTTATTTGGGTTAAATTTTCATTTTTGATTTTTTGAATTCATGTGTAGCAGAGTGTTTTCTTTTGTTTTGAGCTATAACACACACAGAAGTATTGAGTATTTGGGAATTACAACTGTATGAGTTTAGAAATTTTTACACAGTCATGAAAACACTGCCAAAATCAAGATAGAACAGTTTCCTTACAACAGAATTTTTCACCTCCCCAAACACTAGCTCCTGGCAGTAACTGATATAATTTATCTGCAGTTCTCCCCTCCCCAGAATACCACAGAAATTAGATTGTGCCATATATATATATATAAAAGATTTTACTTTCTTTTTCACTTAGCATAAAATATTTGATTCACCCATGTTGTATTGGTAGTCCTTTCTCTCCTACTGGTGAGTGGTACTCCACTGCACGAATGCACTACAATTTTTCCATTCACTAGATGAAAAATCCAGGAGTAGCGTGCAGTTTGTATGACGCACATATAAATCTATGAACACTCTTATGGACTGAATTGTGTTAATGCACCCAAATGCATATGTTGAAGCCCAAACCTGTATTCAGGATAAGACCCTGAAGGAAATCATTAGGGTTAAACAAGGTGATAATAGTGGGATCCTAATCTTATTGCTGTCCTTTTAAGAAAAGAAATTCTGTAGTAAATTCAGTTCAAATTGGATTTCAAAAGTTAGTAACTTGAAATATTGATCCAAATTACAGAAAGTACATCTAATTTCCATATTCATGCAATGTTAAATTTTCTTTTTGGTGTTTATACCTTTAAAAAAATAGCCAAATGCTTAATGTATGTATGTACAACATATATGGGAATTTTGGGTGGTGGTTCATATCTGAAAAGAAATGGCTTCCTTATGATTAGCCTCAAGTTCTGGTGGAAATGCTTACAGGAACTAGCTAATAAACCAAACTAAGAGAAGCACATTCAAAATACTGATTTACTTTGGTAGAAAATGGTTGTTGACTAATGAAGATAGACAAGACATATTAAGGTAAAGTGGGCTATATCAAATGTACAGATTACATAAAAATTTTATCTATTTTTTAAGAGCTAAGTTTCTATATTCACTGATAGCAATGCAATACCTAATTTATTTTGACTAGAACAAAACAAATGTCCATAAGGAAAAATAGTTCCATTTTATCTAGCTTTACTTTCTGTCACTAGTCCAGTAACATTTTCCTCCCAATACAATATGCCCTCTCTCTCTACAAGACTTTTTCTGGGAGCCTGACAGTTTAGGTAAATGAGGGAGATAAGAGTAACTGCTTGCAGTTTTACATAGACAATAACTTTTTGCTTCCCTCTTAATGTGCTAAGAATTGTGTCTAAAAAAAAAAATTGCAAATCTTAAAAAGGTACCATTTCTGATTTATTATCTGTAACCTTAGGAAACTAATCACATGAAACTACAAAATTAGTAATGTCTTGAAATCTGTATATAAAACATAAATTACCTCTCATTTCAAACTCTCATTTATTAGTGTACCACTCAATCTTAAAAAAATAAAAAAATTAAATAAATCCATAAACGGCTCCAAAGATAGTCTTATACCATTCTTTACAAAAAGAAACTGTTCCTTTTAATTTTACACCAACCTCCCACAGCCCAATTTCAAAGCACATCATTTCATTGTGTTGGTCATGGACATTTGCAGGATGAGATTTTTTATTTCGTTCCCATAGCTTCTGGTTATCAGAAAACCAGTGCTTTCCTTTATTCAAAGAGTTTGGTCTGGCTGATGTGGGCGAGTCCCTCCCTATATTCTTCATCCTCATCTTTGCTTCTGGAGGAATTTCCTCTTCATTAAAAGTCGCTGCTACTAACAGGGTTTTGGAGCAAGAGTTGGAAAAGTGTCTTTCAGCTTGCTTGATCCAAGTTTGATCCAAGTTTGATGGATATGGCTGGTACTTTCTTTGCCATCTGACTACAGATGGCAAATCCAAACTTGGAGATCTTTGTAGGCTTTATTGGGAGGTCTACAGCTTCTTCTTCGGCTGATCACTGTGACTGAACTTTCCCCTCCATTGCTGGAAGAAACAGTCTTAGTTTTTTGAGGGTTTATTTTGAGAGATTTTTCCATACAGGGCATGTGCGCTCGCCAGACAGACAGAGAGACAGAGAGACAGAAAGGGAGAAATGGGGGGAAGGATGGCCATACCGCAATGCCTTCTCCTCCATTCTCCTCTTGGGATCTTGGGCACCCATGCACACGCACCCAGAGTGAGTTTTAAGCCACCGGGTCCGGGACGCGAACCGCAGTCGACTACATGGGAGTCCAGCGACATAGCCATTGCACTAACTGCTGGTCCCATAAACGGTCTTAGTTTTCAAAGGTTCTTCTGCTGCTTCTTCAGATTGTTGGGCAGCTCCAGCTTCCTGCGGTTTTTCAGGCTTCTTCTCCGCCATTTTCCCCTCCTGGCCTCCCCTGTGGGTCACGGAGATTTTAACTTCTAATGAATCCGATGGGTTTGAAGACTTCATTTGTCCCACTGAAAACATTTTTATAAAATAAATCACCTTTTTTGGGAAAATGGCAGAACAACTAAGGAACTGAATAAAATACAGAGTTGTTTTTTTTTTTTTTCCTTTCTTTGGAGAGGTTTTTGCTATAGGGCAAGTGCGCTCGCCAGACAGAGACAGAGACAGAGAGACGGAAAGCGAGAAATCACCCCCCCGGGGGGATGGTCATGCCACAATCCCTTCTCCTCTGTTCTCCTCTCAGGAACTTGGACACGCACGCACATGCGCCTGGTGTGAGTTTAAGCCACAGGGTCCAGGACTTGAACTGCAGTCGACTACGTGAGAGTCCAGCGACATAGCCATTACGCTAACTGCTGGTCCCAGTATTTTTGTTCCAGAAGAAAAAAATTCTAGTTATATTGCAAGGAATATTTATCTTTAGCACTGATATTTCATTTTCTGAAGATGGCTGTTAATACAGAAATCAAGAGATCTTATTCTTTTTAAAGAAATATATCTCCTTTTATTTTATAATAATATTGATAAAAAAACCCATTCATGTCGATGAAAATGTATAACTGGTTCAGAAAGATGTTAAGGCCATAAATAGGTTCTACCTTATTTGTTTTCATTTACTAACATTTGAGACACCCATTGCAATTCTGAGACTTTTGTTAACAAGGATTAACATTGTCCTTCTTTAGATATTACATGCAAATAAAAATTAAATATACATTCTCAGTCATGCTTTGCTTATAATCCAAACAAAAGTAGCTGTAGACTGTGGTAAAGGGGTTATTACAAAAACCAAGCATATCTTCCAGATAGATTAAAAGAGCATATCTATTATTAATCCTAATGTTACCAAGCATATTAAATGTTTTACCTGCTGCAAATTATTCAACTTGTATAACCACTGTATGTGCAAATACTGAGAATTAGACACACTGTTGATTAATGCAGTAGATGGCTTGAGGCCTCAAGCAGTGCTATAAACTTGCTTATACATTTAAACATAAAAGTAATATATCAACAGTTTTGTAGCCTTAGTTTTATGTTATCCTTCCATGTATTTGTTCAGAACATAAACATAAGCAGTTGTTTACACCTGAAATATAATTTATCGTTATGTTTTTGAAAGGAAAATTCACCATTTTATTTAATAATTGGTAAACGTTTTCCTAAGTTAAAAATTTTTCATTTGTGTATTTATACAGAAAATCTGAATTGAGCAATTATTATAAGCTTAAACGTTGTAAAGTTAAAAAAAATAGTTTCTAGCTTTCAAGAAATACAATTAACATGAAAGAAATATCACATCACTAACCCAGACAAGATACGTTAAATGACTTTAGAAAACTAAAATTCTGCCACTTAGTTTTTCTCATCTATAAAATAAGATCAACTTTATATTTTTTCAAGTTTCAAAAGTGTTACCAAATTAGTGCACTAGACATGAGTACCATCCATCATCTATGGCTGAAAGAGTAATGACTGTTAGTCCTTCGTCTATAAAAGACATGGCGTTTTATCATTAGTAGTTCACTCATTATTCAAAGAGAATATAACATTCTAAAAATAATATAGATAGAAGATAATTATATATTTTTAAATATAGTTCTAAAACTATAATTTTAGATACTTAAGTAGATTTAATATCACATTATCCTACACTGGTCAAAGCAAACCTAAGTATGGTAACATTTGTTTTTCATTTAATGAAAGACAACATTATTAGTGGTGAAGCCACTCTCAAAATTTCACATAAGAATTTGGTCACAGGGCCAGCAGGTTGCATGCTTGTTAAGGGGGTAGATTCCCACGTGGTCAACTGCAGTTCAATTCCCAGACTCAGTAGCTTGAAAATCACACTGGAGGGACCAGCAGTTGGTGTAATGGCTATGTCGCTGGACTTCTGTGCAGTCGACCACAGTTTGAGGTCTACACCCGGTGGCTTAAACTCACACCAGGCACATGTGCATACGTACCCAAGATCCCTAGAGGAGAATGAAAGAGAAGGGACTGCGGCCTGGCCGTCCCCCCTGGGGGGTGATTTCTTGCTTTTTGTCTCTCTGTCTTTCTGGAGAATGCACGTGCCCTATAGCAAAAACCTCTTAAAAAAAAGAAAGAAAGGAAGAAAGAGAGACGAAAGAAAGAAAGAAAGAAAAAGAAAATCACGCCCTATATGTGTGAGCAAATACCCAAAATTCTTAGAGGAGAATGGAGGAGAAGGGACTGCAGTATGACCATCACACCTGGAAGGTGATTTCTCACTTCTCCTCTCTCTGTTTCTGTCTCTCTCTCTCTCCAGCAAGTGCATGTGCCTGATGGCAAAATAATCTTAAAAAAAAAGGAAAGAAATGGGCCATAAAAGATATTTAAGAAGATGTAAAAATTAGTTCTTCAGTCAGTTAAAGGTTATCATTAAGAAGTCTGAAGAAATAAATGCTGCATAATCACAAAGACTTAGAAAGATTAGGACTATATATATATAAAATCTTTGTTTTCAATTAAAATTGTCCCATCAAATATTACTTCTAAAAAATCCTTTAATCAAGTAATTGTAGAAAGCAAGGAAAAATCAAACATTTGTAAATTTCAAAACTATTTATTGAGTCTTCATTATGTAGGCATGATTGATCGCATCATGGCCCATATGACTGAATTCAATCTCTAACTCCCTTCCCTCAATCCTGAAGTCAGAGTAACATTATCGGGCTCTAAACCCTAATCTTCCAATCACATTTCTGGCCTTTCTGTTGTGACCAATCCGCAGCCTAAATCATTTTCATATCATATATCAAGGATTATCCCCTCCGCCTAAACTATCAGTTGTGATCTGAAGGGCCCAACATAAATAGCAAAGAATCATTTGGGAAATTCCAGGGTTTTTTTTTGAGAGGTTTCTTTTTGGGAATGTGGAGGATATGTCAGTTAAACTCTTTATATCATGTAAAAAGGTACCTATGAATAATCAAGAAAGCATCTCATGAAAGAAAGCACCACTATTTATTGGGATTACCAAGAGGAAGGATTTCAACATCAGATTGTACTGGCAACATCTTTATGCTCAGTTCACAAATTGTATTGGACCGACTATGCATAGAGAAAGTGAGGTTGAAGGGGGATAAGGATGAAGGAGGATTTATAGCTTTTTTCCCCCCATGGCTGGTTTCTGAGCATTGATTTATCAGGAAGTGATGAGGAAGAAGAGACATTTTAATGGAATAAGAATGTACAATTCATTTATATTGGACTAGGTTATTAATTTCTGAAAATGACATTGAGAGTGACTGGGAAACTTTGTCTTCTACCTCATACTTTCCCCAGGGCCAGAGACAAGAAATCCAATATCGTAAACTTAAAAGAAAATGGTGGGGAGAACAAATAAAATTGTTTCATAATTTTGACTTCTTGTTCCAACTTGTTCAATAATGATCTGGGAATACATTTCAATCCCTTAGGAAATCAAGAGTTAACTTTCACTAAGATCAAACATGCTATATGTGGGGAAGAGAAGAGGATTATGGTAAGACAATTCAATTGTCTTGATTTCCACTAGACTTTTCAGTTTTCTTTACAAGGGGAAAGTCAGAAGGCGATCAGATCCAGGCCTCGAGTCACAGCTGGCCATGTGGGAGTCCAGCACTTTAACCACCATGCCACCTTCCCCCCTCCCCCCAGTTCTCTTCACTCTTGATTTTCTATTGTCAGGTTCAGGATGAACGTATCACTGTGATCTGGTATAGAGGGATTCATAAAGGTCATGACATGCTCCCTCCATTTAGTATCCTTTGATACTAAAATTCATACTGCCATTGTATTGAAACTGAATTTTAAAATCATATAGTCATGATTATAGCAAACATTTATATGTCACCCACCATGTCAGAATATTTTAAATATTTTTTCTATTTTAATTCATTTACTTCTCTCACTAAGCCTACAAATTGGATCTTTTCAGTATTAACATTTTACCAAATAAAGAAACTGAGACACAAAAAAGGTTAATTAAATTTTCTGAAGGTACAGACAGTAAGTCTTAGAACCAAAGTATTTATCCAAATATCCTATCTCTAAATTCTGCATAATTCAGCACTAATATGCTGTGTCCAGTGTAATAAAAGTTATCTTTTGAGTATAAGACAGCTAATGACTAGTCTATTTCAAATTCCTCGTTATATGGACGAAGCCAAAAATTAAATAGCAAGTTAATGAAAATAAGTTCAGTGTAATAACCCCAAACATGTTTCTTCCTTTACAACCCCAATCACAGGGCTATTTTACAATGCTCTTCTGACTCATCATTTTAAAACCTTTTGTTTTGTTTTGTTTTAATTCAAGAAAACGTTTCTTCATGTGAACTCTTATTTAAAATCTGCTACATAAAACTGAAAGTACTACTGAGCTAAGTGGAAAAACCAGAACCTTATCTCCTCTCTACCATCAATTCTGATCTAGTTTGAAATCTCTGTGATGTTTATGCTTCAGTTTCTAGAGTTACCTTTCCCTTAGGCTTGTGATACAAAACCTGTCTAATTCTCATCTACTTCGTAAAAACTTACTATTTACCTTATTTTTGGGTGAAAAAAACCTGCAACCCTTCGGCTGCTCACACTTTGTATATAAGGTGATATTTTAAGTGACAACACTGTGTGAGTAAAGAATTGAGCAAAGGAAGTTTGTAATGTTTGAAAAGAAACTTGAAGACGAGTGTTAGTTTAACAACGAGGAGGAAATGGATAACCAGACTATCTCAGGGAAATGAAGATACACAATAAGGGCTAATTTAGTTTACTATATTGTTGAATTGCAAAGATGAGGGAGGACCATTTCTATTGAGTTAAATAGCACATACCTTCCTTATTAATTAAAATGGTATTTTTACTTTCTATACTGCCTATCAACTTAAGAGTTACAGGTTTCCCAGTAGGACTTAAAATATTTTTTTAATGAAAGAAAGAGTCACTGTACCTAATTAACCTATCATTAGGAATACTAGAGAGATTCAAGAATCTATGTACTTTGTAATTGGGACAGAGAGAGAGGCAAGGAGAATCATTTTACCATTTGACTCTGAGAGTAAGTATAGTATAACGACTAGAAACAAATGAAAATTATACACAGGACTACTCGATGTTACTTTGCTCATCTATGCAAATTTGAAGTGGACACAATTCAGGTATTTTGGGGCAATGATAGTCAAGCATTCTCTCCCTCCTGTCTCTTCTTAAGCTGCACATAGACTTAGTGACTACATCCCAAATAGTCTCATTTGATTTTTAATAAAACCAATGTAAAAGCACAAAACTATGGGAAAGATTTCTACTTAATTACTAGACAATAATTAATTAGAGGACTTTCAATTCATCTAAACTGATCAGGCAAATAAGAAACATGAGACTAGAGAACCTGGATCCAAGTGTGGAGGCAGAGCTATAAATTACCAAGTATAAATATGCATATCAAACTACATTGGTTTGAAAAAGTCCCCCTAAAATTTATGAGATATAATTTGGTTGTGACAGGATTAAGAAGGTGAAAACTTTATGACAGTAAAAAGTCTAACCTTTGGGAGTATAAGACAGCTAACGACTAGTCTATTTCAAATTAAGGTCATCAGGGCAGGGTCATCAGGGCAGGGTCCTCTGGTTGAGTCCCAATGGGTTTATAAAGAGAGAGAATGAAGCCGACACATGCTCTGTGCATGCTCTTGTCATTTGATTCTCTGCACCATCTAAGGACTTGATAGAGAGCCTCCACCAGCAAGAAAGTCCACACCAGATGCTGCCACTTGACGTTGGAACTCCAAAACCATGAGCAAAATACACCTTTATTAGTTGTAAATTTTCCACAATAATATTCAGTGACTAGCAACAGAAAAACAGATGAAAACACCAATTAGTAAGACAATTATAATCTTATTAAATATATTTATGCATCTCTAGATTGTATTTTCTGGAATTAAGAGCATTAAAATATAGTCACTAGATTTTTCTATAACAGTGAAGATATTCCTATATTACCTGTATATATTATGTTAATATAGTACAACAATGCCTCGGAGGAATTCTTATCAAATATCTGGGTATGAACAGTCTCTCAATATAATGACCTCCTACTCCATTAAAAACGATTGGGGCTATCAATAATTATAGAGTGGCATGGGGGTGCCTACACATTTACACCTGAGTCAATTAGGTATATGATGTGTTATTACAGTTACAGGAAAGCTTCATTATGTCACAACTTCATATAAAACAAACATTATTATTTAAATTATTGGTGCTACCAGAAAATTGCCTCTTGCATTGTATCTTAGAGAAGATAGCTCATATATTCGCTAAAATGGAAAGATGTTTTTAAAAAGACAATAATCAACTTTGAATAGCGAATCTTAGAAATATCAGAGTAGGAAAAAAAAGCAAAATATATATCTTGGCACTGGATCTCTATGTATAAGGTAAGACACTGATCTCGATTGTCAGTATGGATATTTTTTGTTTCAATTTATAAAGACTGAATTCACATTTTTGAAGTGAGTTATTATTGCATATCTTCATTTAAGGTCAAGCAAAATTTTGAACGTGTTAATCAAAGAGAATACTTATTGTCATATCTCACTTCTGACATTTAAGAAAAACTCTTCATGCAAATTAAGTATGTGACTAAACTACCAAAAGAGTATATCAAATACTTAACACAGAAATACAATGAACTCCTCTATATTGACTGAAGTCCTTCATGTGCTTCCTCTCAAGTGCAAATTAGACTTAGATTTCTCCTCTTTCAAGTACGTTACCCTTGTACAAATGCTTAAAGCATACTGATGTTTATCATGAATCAAAATTAAAGTATCTCTTTAAAATATTTCCAGGCACAGGCTTTTTATTTTTTATAAAATTATACCCAATCCAGAAGAAATGTTAAATTCATCAAGCTAACTTTTTTTTTTGTAATTTCTAATAGGCTTTTTAAAAACTTGAAATAGTTCCATTTTTCCTAAGATAATTTACTTCAAATACTTGTCTTTCTTATCACATCAGAATTTAATAATTAGCTACCTATTTTGCTCTAAATTACAGACTCTCTCTATTTATTATACAAATTGTACTTCACCAAATAGGAACCTTAATTGGGATAGAATTAAGATGGAAGCATTCTTACTTAGTTTTATTATTCTTAAAGGCAAAAGATAGTAGTAAATAGCCCTAAAACCCACAGCCTTCTCTCCCCAGCACCACTCTTTTTTCAGGGGACTTGTGTGAGATGTGGTAATTGCTCACTCACACAGAGGTTCCATTGTGAAAGTGCCAAGGAATCCTTTTTTCTTAAGAATTATTTATATATTTGATTCCATTTGTTATTATTATTATTTTTTAATTTGAAGAGAGAGAGAGAAAGGGAAAGTGAGAAAGCAAGCCACCAGGTCTGGGATTCGAACTATAGTCAGCCATAGGGGAATCCAGCACCTTTAATTACCACACCACCTGCCAGCTCCAAGTCTAAAATTTTCATTTATTAAAGTACCCAATGTTAATAGTTCACAGAAGAAAACCATACCTTGTTTAATCAAGAGTGTCTTCCCAATACTCAAATAAGTAAAACCAGAATGTTAGACAAGATTAGGACAACACAGAGAACAGGACCAACTCTATCGTAGTTTAAAAAATACTTGTTTTGTTTTATTTTGTTCTTGTTTTTTGTTGTTGTTGGTTTGTTCTACATGTGCTTGTTGGAAAGAGACAAGGGGGGACAAAATAAAAAAAATCACTCCCAAGGGGGAATGGCCATGTTGCAATCTCTTCTTGATTCTCCTCTCAGGATTGTGGGCACATACGCACATGTTCCTGGCATGTATTTTTAGGTGCCAGTTCTGGTACTTGTTGAACTGTGCAGTTGGACATGTGAGATCCAGCTTCCTTAACCACTGTGCCACCTGTTGGCCCACAAATATTTATTTAGCTTCCTTTACATCCCATCATAATGCTGCACTTTTGACTCAAGAGTGAATAGGACATGGGATCTGACCATGGAGAACCTTCAGATTCTGCCCTACTATATGGCAGAGATATATCTTTGATCACTTCAATTTTATTCACTCTCTCTTAACTTCAAGTTTAACTGTGTCTGGAGCCAGGTGATGGTGCAGTGATAATCAACTGGGCCACATATAAAAGTCTGAGGTTTGTGTCACAAGGCCTCTCTGAACATGCTGGGCATATGTACGTCCGTTATACCTCAACTGAAAAGGGGGGGGTTAGTTTGGAGGTTTTCTCTCTCTCTATTTTTTTTTATGAAAGTAGTATATCAATAAACAAAAAAAATATTTTTGAGAAAAATAGAGAACATCATACACTTCCTTTTCTTCTCTTCTTTTTTTTTTCTTTTTTTTTTTTTTTTAGAGAGAGAGATTTTTGCTATAGGGCATGTGTGCTCGCCAGAGAGATAGAAAGTGAAAAATCACACCTGGGGGGGGATGGTCATGCCACAATACCTCCTTATCCATTCTTCTCTCGGGATCTTGGGCATGCAAGCACACACATCCTGTGTGAGTTTTAAGTTGCCAGGTCCAGGACTTGAACCACAGTTGACTACGAGGTAGTCCAGCAACATAATCATTATGTGTCCTGCATCATGCACGTTCAAGGACAAAATATTGTTGCTTGGTTCTATGGGGTCATATCATTAATTTGTTGCTTACCTTTGGTATATTTATTTTCTACTATGGTTCAATAAACAGAAATGTGCTCTTGTACTTCAACTCCTAACTTCATTTCTACCAAATATCTTATTAGATTCTAACATTTTTGATGTCAGAATAAATCATTATTGTTTACCCAATAAAAACTTGTGAGACAACTGGAAACTTTCCTATGACACAATGATATAGAAAATGTTATTACATTTCTACAAACAAGCTGTACACATGCTACTGCAGGTCAGGTTTTCTGAGAAACACACACAGTATGGAAAGTTTATTAGGGAGTGCTCTCAGGGCCAACTCTTATGTCAGGACCGAGTAGGGCAAAATCAGGCTGCTGCATGCCCATAGCAAAGGCCTCAGTTGATACTCTCGGCAGCTCTAAAGCTAAGATAGTCTGCAAAACCGGTAACAATGAGGCATGGACGCTGGATCTTTATATATCCCAATATCCAGTCATGGATACACGCAGTCATAGAAGAGGTGATGTCAACATTTGGGCAAGTGAATCTCTTCAATGGACAATCATCGGGAAGGACAAGACTGTGACCTGCCATCAACACCTCAAGCATCTGGAGAAGCATCAACTTTGATTCTGACAGGACGAGGGGAAGTATTGGGATAGGACCCTGTGACAACTATTCATATCAAATGTATCTGGACTGAGCAATTTTATTTTCACTTTTTAATTTAAGAAGTTGGGACACAATTGTTATTGACTATCTAAGTACTTCTTTGGATGTCACATCAGGGATCTTGGTGCCCTGATAACACCAAGGTATGTAGTACATGAAAATATTATATTCTATCCTTTTCCTTTGTTCTCTTCCCCTTATTCTTGTTCCAGATTTTATTTGTGTATTTTGTTTGAAACAGATTTCTGAGCAGTGATTAAAGAAGCACTCAGTTGGTCACATGTCTCCTGTTAAAGGAAGGAGGGTGTTTCTCTCAAATCAGAGGGTATTTAATCAGGTAGACTTTGAATAGCTACCCCAATTTTGGAATCTTGGCAGCAGTGAGACTGCACGCAAACCACACACTGGCACACACACTCCCCTTTTTTTGGTAGACTATCAAATACACTTATTTCTTTTTTCTAGTTTAATCCAACTATTTTGGCCAATTGTATAGTGGTAAACTGATTTATTTTCATGGGTAGTCTTTTACTGTAAAATAGACAAGTGGCAAAAGCAGAACGTGAGTCCCAGACCTGGCAGCTGGCTTTCTCACTTTCTCTCTCTCTCTCTCCCTTGTGAGTGCACATGCCCTGTAGCAAATTTTAAAAATGATAAGACCCTGGCATTTGATAGAAAGTGGACAAATAAGAAAGATTTACTGCTGAGTGAAGCAAGTCAAGCTATGAAAGAGAGACATTGTATGTCTCCACTTAATATATGCTAACTTTCTACTCTATGGTGGAAACTGAAAGACTAGGGGATACAGAAATGTGGAAAATAGTTATGAACACTGGAGAGAGTGTGGTAAGTGGGTGGGAGATGGGGGGAGAGTGAGAGGAAAGGAAGCAAGGAGAAAAATAGAGAAGCAAAACATTTGAGGGACACAGAAATGGAGCATTGTCTATTGATGGTAACATGTATATTTTCAACTGGACTGGTGAGAAGTGTGTTCATGTTGGGTAAATTCAGTTTACAAGTTGAAGTGATATAAAGGAACTGAATGTATAAAGTAAGTTAAAATAATGATTAAAAATAATCTATGTAATTAAATAATTATTTTAAAAATTTGAAACTATTAAATTGACCATATAATAAAATGTTGAAAAGGAGTTGAAAATAAGATGGAAGAAGCATTCAAAAATTGTTATCTTCCATAAGAGATTCTACTTAGTGGAGAGCATCAATAGGCACTTTTGCTAAGAAAATCTTAAATCGCGTCTGAATAGAGGCAGGGTGGGATTGATGGTAAGAACCCAGAGCCCTGCATATCGAGTCAGATGTCTAAAATATGTCACAGGTTTTATTCAAAGCTGAAAGAATTAGAAATGGTCAATAAAAGCCCAAGAATAAGATCAATAATTTTCTACTACATAGGACAGAATGAATAATCAGAAGTCGGTGATCAGATATGAAGCCCATGATCAGAGACCCCCAGTGAGTCTGACTATGAAAAGAATAGCTAATGCCGCAGGGAGAGAAAAGGTGCTGTGAAAGCCCAGTTGCTGTGGTGCAGCGGTAGCACCAATGCCCTGAAGTGCAGGAAGCGATGTGGTGACCTCAAATTGGAATCCCAGGTCGGCCTGAAAACCTGCCAGGCAATTGGTTAGTGCCTGGAATCCTAAGGAGATGTAGGACAGTCTCACATGCCATGACCCCCTGTTGAAGGTGCTTCTCTCTTCACCTCTCTCATGTATGTGCATACATGGACTTTTTATCATAAAAAGAGAGGTTAAAGCAAAAAAAGAAAAAGGAAGGAATTGTGAAAGCATGATTACAAATCAGGAAAAAAAAAACAAAACAGCATCTAAAATGTTTCAGCACTGAGGTGTGACAATTTTTCAAAATCAGTTTTCAAACGTGTGGAGGAATACGTGAGGTCCGCAAGAAGTTCATGGAAAATATGTATTTTTGAAAAACAAAAAAAGCATGAGTTTCAAAATTTTTGAACCAAAATAAACTCTACTTTAAAATCTATTACTCTACTACCTTTCTGAAGCTCCTTATATAAGTTCTTATCTAAGGAAAGAAAGAAATCAGATTTTTTTAGAGTATACCTATGTGTTAAGTATTTGCTAAGCATGCTAAAAATAAAAATAATATAGGCATAATCAGACTCATCTTAGACTTGAAAAAACAGACTTGAGAAAGTAAAGTAATTCACCCAAGTGGACACAGCCATTGGCAAATAAGCCAGATTCTAATCTGGGAGCTGATTAGATCTAGAAATGTGATTCATCGGGTCTATGAACTTACAGTTTTTCTTTTCTTTTTTTTTTTTCAGTTTCTTTCCTGTTCTTCTGAAAATTGTCTTTAAAACAGGCACATAGCATAATAAATGTTTTGTTCCATCCCAAATTATAACATAACTTTCAACAGGTTTACAACCTACAACATTATTACTATTCTTATTTTTATTTAGATTTTTGCCATAGGGAGAGTGTCTCATGGGATAGAGTCAGCGAGAGAATGGGAAGGTGAGAAATTCTCCCCAAGGTGAATGGTAACCCCATAATCCCTTTTCCTCCATGCTCCTCTTGGGATTTTGGCATGTAATCACACCACTCCCTCATGTTTTTCAACTGCTGGATATGTGACTCCAGTCTCCAAGTGGTCATGTGGGATCTAGCACCTTAACCACCATGCCACCTGCTGGCCCAGAATTGAAGTCTTTTTTTTTTTTTTAACAATATCTGTAACACTGTCTGTTTGTTAAAATTTGAAGTAAATGTACCAAAATGACATAATAATTATGGCAGTAGTCTTTTTGTATATAGGGCCCAGTTTATATCAGAAAATAGCATTTCCAAAAAGGCACATACTCATTCATTTCCATATTAATTTGAAAACAAAAACTATGGTACTATTTGGATGGATTGCATGAAACCAGCAAAGCTAAAGGAAAATTTCCAGAGGGTGTGTGCACTCACCATAGACAGAGTCAGAGTGGGAGAGGGAGAAAGCATCCGAAAGAGGCCTAGTCATGCTGCAATCCCTCCTCTTCCACTCTCCATCTTGTTGGGATTTGGGGCACACATGCACACACACCTGGCTTGCTTTTCAAGTTACTGGGGCTGGAATTCAAACCATGATTTAAAGGAATCCTCTCCCTTAACCACCAGGCAATGGAGCTAGCCCTACTAAAAGTTTCCATGTGAAGCATCTTTCAGAATCGTTAGATGGATGGCAAATCAAAAGAAGTTGCTTGCTATCAGAGAGATAACTTTAGATATCCTGGAAATAAAATAAATTTGAATAGAGAAAGGAAATAGGAGTTCCCTCTCACTAAAAGGTGTTCTAACTTGTGAACGAGTTATTTCTTCAATATTTGTAAGTAGGGCACAGTAGGTTTCTCAGATCTCCCTCTTCTCAGACATACCTACACAAGAGTATTGTTACTGCTCAGTAACTCAATTTCTAAGACTCGATTTAAGTTCATTTTGAGTATTAAAAAAGAATATATATTTTTTAAAGCTCCTTTAGAAATAAGGCAGTTAGTAGATTCAATAGAGGAAAAATATTTGGTGTTGTAAATGGAAGACACAAATCTAGATGTCTTTTTGACTAATGGCTTTATATGTGAATGTCCATGAGCATCAATGCCTTTGTAAATGAGACAAAGATGTATTTTCCAATAGGCAAAAAGCTTAACCTTATGACCACCCTCATGAAAAATGTTTTGATTAAAGAAATCTCTGAAGAAACTGTAGGATGATATACAAGGGGGGTTCATAACATTTGTGAACAGATAGAATTAAAGTATAAATTTATGGGAACCAGCAGTTAGCGTAATGGCTATGTCGCTGGACTCTCACGAAGTCGACCGTGGTTCGCGTGCTGGACCCGGTGGCTTAAAACTCACATCGGGTGCGTGTGCGTGTGTGCCCAAGATCCCGAGAGGAGAATGGAGGAGAAGGGATTGTGGCGTGACCATCTCCCCAGGGGGGTGATTTCTCACTTTCTGTCTCTATGTCTGTCTCTGTCTGTCTGGAGAGCGCACACGCCCTATAGCAAAAACTTCTCCAAAAAAAAAAAAAAAGTATAAATTTATTTTGGTGCAAAAAAAAAAGAAAGAAAGAAATCCATAGATAGTTTTCTCATAATACACATTTTTCATGAACTTTTGGAATATACTCAGTGTCATATTATTGTCTACTCTGTAGATGATCAGAAGCTTTTTAAAAATGATATGTATTGGGGAAGCGAAATACATAAGAAACAAAAAATAAAAAAATTATTTGTTCACAATAACATATATGGTAATACCCTTGATTGAGCCAATATATAGTGTATTCTGGATGGAAAATCTCATTTTATATACTGTATTGATGTATAGTGAATGAATATAGATAAATAAGTTTTTAACATGATATGCCTTTTAAAAGTTGCTCAATCTCAAAATAATTCAAGAGGAAGAAATGCGTTCAGTGGCTCACTGTCTTGGATAATTTTGACCATTTTTATGAGAACCTTCTATTTAAGAAAAGACCCTGGGGTCACCATCATGGATGGTGTTAAAAGGGCCAGGTGGTCTTTTCCATGCTGCTTCTTTGGAGAGGAAATAGCTCAATTATGCAAACTTTGCAAAGCTGGGAAAAGCACTTCTTCAAGATGGAATTGATAACTACAAAGTCTTGTCAATTTCTCTGTGGACAGAAATCTCCAGATACCTGAAAACAAAGAACATTTTAAAATATTTCCTTCAGATGACTTTAGAATTGAAATGTGGATTCATAATACCTTTTTGCTAATAGAGACAGCATTCATAATGCTGCCCTAACCAAATCGACTTTAGCAACAAGGATATGGGAGAAAGGAAACAGTGTGACATTAACCAACTCAAAAAGTCATAAAGAGTGCCAGCATTATTTGACACAATTCTAAATTTATCTGTAAAAAGAGTAGGAAAGTTCTGAGTATATTTGAAGCTATTTTATATTGTGAGTTAGGTTTTAAATTTCCAAAGTCATAAGCCAAGCAAATGTTTGTTTATAATCATTGTTATCAGAAGTAGGAATTTACCTCTAGCAAGGTATCCAAGAAAATGGTTACTTAATATGATAAAAACACACAGACTTACAGGAATAATAAACACACGTATAACAGTTCATAATTTCTAATAATGAGTTTTGATTTCCACCTTGAAAAAATGAGAAATAAATGACTCCTCTTGATCAATTAATTGACTTGTGTAGGGTAACACAACTGGTAAACAGCAGATCCAGGATGGAGATAAACGTTTTCTAACTCTAAAGTATAGAATTGCTTTGCTTTTCTTGAATGAGAATAAATAAAGGGCTCACAGAGCCCTCAGGGAAGGGTTGATTCTACAAGGTCCCAAAGAAAAGGTTTTGAATTATATTCTTTACTTCTATTATTTTCTAATTTGTCCAGAAAGGAAAGTGAGAAAGCAAGCCACCAAGTCTGGAACTTGAACTGCTGTCAGCCGTGTGGGAGTCCAGCACCTTAACCACCATGCTACCTGCAAATTCCAACACAGGAAAGGTTTTAAGTGAAGTCAGTATGTCAACTGGGCTTAACACAAATAGAAAAGGAAAAGGCATTCAATTATGCAGAGGTGTACTTGTGAAGACAGGCTAAGTCACCTGATCCAGCTCTTCACATGAGATTTTGGAAAATTGTCATTATGCTGTCTCACTTTGAGAAATTAGAAAAAACAGCCTAGGTTTTGGGGATTTCCTGTAGCTTGTTAAAAATAACAATTTGAATAAAACTAACAGAGATTAGAGGGTACATGCTTTAGTTTTAGACATCTTTGGTCTACAATGTTCGGTGAAATAGATACAATTTCTGAAAAAGGAGAAATACTAAAATTTTGAAAATGATTCATTTTGTCTTAGTATGTTGGCTATGAGGTGATAACTATTAAGTCCTCATTTTCACCAAGTTGAGTCATTAGCAGGCATTGCTGAGAGGTCCTGAGTAGCCAAACATTCCTTTTACACTGACAGAGCTTGCTTTCCCACCTTTGTAAGACTCTGAGGTCCATCTTTTTCTATGTAAGTTAATCATAAAGGTCTCATAAACCTAGCAGTTATTTATTTAGGCTGTGGATATTTACTGTAATCATGGCAAGTCAACTGGTACTACAACCTTTCCCCTATAGCAAAAAGTTCTCAAAAAAAAAAAAAAAAGAAAAGAAAATTATGAAATTAAGGACCAGAAACTTGGGCCCTGGAAAATGGCATGGACTCCCCGAACCACCAAGCCTTGGGGATTCTCATTTAGTGAGCTAAAATATATTCTTTATCTTATAAGGTAGTTGAATTAGAGTTTGCCATATGAATTTAGAAAGCTTGATGTCAATGAGCTAGAAACCCTTTCTCCTTACAATATTAAAACAGATTGTCATTAATTTTATGTTTAAATTATAAAGTTTTCAAGATAATCCAAAACACCAGATGAGTAATTTGGTATTAACAATAAATCTAAAAGAAAAATAAATATTTTATACCAAGATGGCAGGTTCAGGATGGTAATTAAGATTTTTCAATAATAGAACATTAGCCTGCATTTTGAGAAGCTAATCCTGATAGAATTTCTGTAGAATGGCACAAAATTGGTAAAATTAAAGATAGATCAGGAATGTCAGATTAAAGATTATCTCTTTCTTTGTGGCCACAGGAAATACTAGTGAACATTTTTAACATTCCCCAAGTGAGGAAATACCTACTTCTCCTTCACTTGAGTCTGTATTGTCTTGTAACTACTTCAACCTATAGAGTATGGCAGATAGTGGACACCATGGCAGTTCTGAGACTTCCCCTTAAGAGGAGTGGCAGCTTCTTGCTCTCTTGGAATCTTTTGAGTTGTCAAGTCAGAAATTCCCCTTTCTGGGGACCAGCAGTTAGCATAATGGCTATGTTGCTGAATTCCCATGTAGTTAACTGCAGTTTAAGTCACGGACCTGGTGGCTTAAACTCACACCGGGCACCTGTGTGTGCATGCCCAAGATCCCAAGAGGAGAATGGAGGAGAAGGGATTGCGGCGTGGCCATCCACCCGGGGGGTGATTTCTCATTTTCTATCTCTCTGTCTCTCTCTGTCTTTCTGGCGAGCACATTTGCCCTATAGCAAAAAAAAAAAAAGAAAAGAAAGAAAGAAATGCTCCTTTCTGGTAAACCACATGAAGATGCTTTGAACTGACTTTATGAGGCAGAGTAAGAAGAACCCATTCTTCCAGGTATATGCATGCCAAATATCAGGCATATGAGCGTTGTAATCTTGGACTCTTCAATCAAACTCAATAACAAGTTCTATACGATCAAGGAACCCCAAAGGAAGCCACACAGAGCAGAAAACTTACAAAAATTCTTGATCCCCTCAAAAAAAGACAAGATAAAATAGCTATTTGAAGTTTCAAAACTTCAGGGCCTTTTCAAAAATTTTTGAAATAGATACAATTATCAGTTCTGAGGTTAACGTGGTAACTTAAATCCAAATTGCCAATAAACTTAATTAAGTTATTAAGAATAGAAAATAGGGGCTAGCAGATAGCATAATGGTTACATTACTAGGCTCCCATGTAATTGACTATGGTTTGAGCCCTGGACTCAATGGCTTAAAGCTCACACGAGGCTCATGTGCGTGCATGCCCAAAATCCTAAGAGGAGAGTAGAGGAGAAAGGCCATCTCCCCTCTGGGGGTGATTACTTGCTCTATGTCTCTGTCTCTCCTGTAAGGTCAAGTGCCCCATAGCAAAAAAAAAAAAAAAAAAAAAAAAAAAAAAAAACTCTCTAAAAAAAGAGAATATTAAATAGACAAGGAGAAAATGAAAACAGGAATGTTTGTAATAAATGAAATTTTGATAATCCAATGAAGGAGAAGGAAATGTGCTCGATAATCATTTGATAATAACTAACCCAAAAGACAGGAAATACTTTATTAGTTATCGTAACCAGTATTTGAAACTGAGTAGAAAGAAAATACTTGTAGGGAAGAGATTTCAAATAAGTTTCACATTTTCTGTATAAACTTGAGGATTAGGTTGGACAACCTTGGATACTTTAGAGTTCAGAAGAGAAATAAAATTGGTGATCTCATTGAGAAGTCATAAGCAAAGCAAATTGTCCAAGCTATATGAAGCACTGGTAATATCAGAGAGTGGAGACTGAGAAAAAGAAAATAGAGAGGTGAATAAAACTTTAAAGTCAGTCTTAATTTGAAAGGATTATACAAGTTGCAAAGCTTATTCAAGTATTTCTCTGTTAAGTAAAATTCTACTTTTTCTTACCATACCAAGTTGTAATTTATCCAAGGTCCACAAATTTCCCGATAAGGATCATATAGGACAGATTTTTCTAAGGTTTAGCAGAGCTTCAAAAAAATCTTTAAATTCTGGGAAGTCGTGAAATGATTTAACAACTCTAGGTCACTTCTCATGTATGAGGATGAGCCAAAATATTAGATTAATTCTTGAAGAGTTCATTCAGAGTAAACCATTTAAACTGTTTTTGTACTAAAAAAGTATATAAATAAGGACCAGTAGATGGCGCTGTGATTAAGACGCTGGACACTCCCACATGGCCAACCACGGTTTGAGTCTCTAACCTGGTGGCTGGCTTTCTCACTTTCCTTCTCTCTCTCTCTCTCTCTCTATCTCTCTCTCTCTCATCTTTCTCTGGTCAAATTAGAATAAATGAATGAATAAATAAAATTAAATAAATTCTTTTTAAAAAAACTATATAAATAACAATAAATATAAACATGAATAAATTACTCAATGTCTGTTTCCTTTTTGAACACACGTGACACCAAGCAACGGATGTGCATTGCAGGCAAATAACTTGTTAAATTCTATTTTAATACATGCTTAAAGGAATGGTTGAAGAATTTGCCATGATAATATAAATAGACATTTTGTACTCTTTCTTTTTAAAAAAATTTTATTGAGAAGAATATATTTTAAAAATTTACTGTTAGATCTTATCTAAAAACTGAAAAATTTCATTATATGTTTAATTTTTAATATACAGAAAAATAACAATAAAATAAAAAGGTGAGGTATGTAACTTAAATTAACTCAGTTGAAATATGTTTGCTTTAAAAATAAATGTTTTTAACTTAGGCTGTTATTTACATTATTTATAAATGTATACCAAATCTATAATTATGCATTTCACTGTATTTCATTTTTTATGGACATAACATATTTCTATAATAGTTAACATTTCTCCATAGCACAGTATTTCACAATAGTACTTAGTTTAATATCGACTGAACTATGCCTTGCTCAAGAATATTTGAATTATTTTTCTAAGAATAGATTCAGACAAAAGTATGATTCTATGATGAATGTTCTTTCTATGTAAATAAATCATACTATAAATGTAAAAGAGCCTGTAATTGAAGTAAATTACCATTTCAATGTGTCCTTGAAGCCTCAGCAATTTCATGGCTATATCTATAGCTTGGAAAAATGTAAGATTTTACAAATATTTTTGATGATTCTGGGCAAGTCGGTGTGAATAGTGATACTAACCATCAGAACAATAGGTCTGGAGGGGAAATAATATTGTCATCGGTGACACCTTAGAGCACTAATGAATAGGTATTCCTGGAAAGGCTGTCTATATCAGAAATGTAAAAAACAATGTAAGTCTATTCTACAAGCATTAATTTAAGAATTACCTTTGTAGGATTTTTTTTCTGACTCCTTGAATGCCTCTCATTGTATTTAAAACAGAATCAGCTTCATCCATAGGTTTTTCTGCATAAGATTTTTTTATTCCTCTTTTTTTTAACTTGAGTTCACACACATGCAATCAAATACAAAATGTGACTAGATAGAATTCATCATATATTGTCATTACAAAATTAAAAATAAAGAATGTATGCTATATACAGAGATGGATATTGATGTAGATATATGTACACATATATGTAGTTATGCACATATATAGTTTTATATAATTTTTAACTTTTTCATTGTAATGCAAGGAATAGAATATATATATGTACATATATATGGTTATCCAGTCATATCTATATTCATATATAGATATAAATTCTTTCATTAAACATAAACATATATTCATTTTAAATAATCCACTACAGATGAAGCTTCCTATCCATTATGAAATTTAAGACCATTTGGGACCAGCAGTAAGCGTAATGGCTATGTCGCTGGACTCCCATGTAGTTGACCGCAGTTCGCGTCCCGGACCAGGTGGCTTAAAACTCATGCCGGGCACGTGCGTGTGCATGCCCAGGATCTTGAGAGAATGGAGGAGAAGGGATTGCAGCATGGCCATCCCCCCTGGGGGGGTGATTTCTCGCTTTCTGCCTCTCTGTCTCTCTCTGTCTGTCTGGTGAGCACACGCGCCCTATGGCAAAAACCTCTCAAAAAAAATAAAATAAAAAAATAAATTTAATACCATTTACATTAATTTATTTCAAAATAACATGAGAAGTATACTTTTTTCCTGCTAATGCAAAAATTACACGATGAGCAGTTAGATGCCTGTAAAAGTAATTCACAGAAGAAGTTGAGTGTATGATTCAAAGGGCCCAACTTCTAGAGCTATTTGGGCCATCCTAAATGCTAGCGTCATCTACTCTTGGTATATGGATTCACACCAGAGCCTCTCCTATAAAGAGAATGGCATTTGGTCTTAATTCTTCTACACTCAACAGTGACTCTAAAGCTCCTGACTCCAGAATCTCTCTGTCTTTAGGAGAGTGGTACCTGAGTTTTCATAGAAAAGATGAGCAAGTTTTGGAGATGCTTCAAACTAACAGTGAGAGGAGTGTGAGTGACAGGCTAGTGGTCAAGGGAGAACAGAATGGATCTATTCTCCCATGCAGCTTCTTGGGGGGCATTTGGGCCAACTGCCATTTTAGGGTGCTATTAGACAAAAGGGAAATGCAGAAAAGTATTTCCAGAAGCTACTCCAAGATTTCAAGACAGGGTAAGGAAACTATTAAATTATAATTTTCAACGTATATTTCTCAACTACTCATTCTCTTGGTTTGTCAAGGATGGAGAGGCCTATCAGGACACAGGAGTTTCAGTTCCAACGGCAGAAAAGTACTGGACAACCTAAAGATATTGGCCACCTTACAGTGACACAAATGTTTGAGAAGAAATAATAGCTATGAAATAACCTAGGTTGAATAATATGTCTGCAAGCTGAGGTCCCAGGTTGGATTCAATTTAAAGACTGAAATTATGGGGAGCTCTCTAAATCTAAGTGCTGCAGACTGAATTGTGCCCTTCCAAAATTTATATATTGATGCTCTAATTCCAACATGATGTTATTTAGACATGCACCTTTGGAGGTGATTAGGTGTAGATAGAATCATGAGAATGGGGTTCTCATGGTGGAGTTAGTGCCCGTATAAGAAGAGACACCAGAGAGTTTGCTCCAGCTCCTTCTTCACCATGTGAAGACATAGTAGGAAGAGCCATCACCAGGAAATGGATTTGTTGGCACTTTGATCTTGGGCTTCCAAGCCTCCAGAACTGGAAGAAGATAAATTTCTGCAGTTTAAGCCACCTGGTTAATGGTATTTTATTATGGCAGTCCAGGCTGATTAATACAACAGACTTTAGAGATTAGTGTTTTAACTTTTCTTAGTGTCAGAGTTAAAATAATTTCACCAGAAATGAGGTCTCAAATGCTTGGTCTATATTTGGCAGGACGATAAATGTAAATTGGAACTGTAAGTGTAGATATAAAAGAGAATTAAGTCAAAGACAGATTTAATTGTAAGACATATTAAAGCAGTAAGGAATAATCAGAGACATCGAGATTTCTCTACTGCAAATAGCAGGACATTAGAACTGGGTCTAATGTGGTAGAGTTAACGTACATTGGACTAGTTTGAGTGCACTTAGGAGATCAGTCTCAGAAATACTAAGATAGAATCTGAAGCATAATCTGGGTTTATTGATGCTTTGCATTCCCATGACTGAGAAAACAGGGAGCAAGCAGTTAGGAACCCTGGGGATTTAATCACCCTTAACTTTGAGAGTTCCAAATTCAAAGTGACAAGAGATGTATGGAAAGTGCAACCGAATGTAATTGAGACCAATGTATGGATGTGAAGAACAGAGTCCATGGTACCTTTATCATGTACCAAAAGTGTTATTTCACACATTGGAATCTAGGCATTGCACATCCATCCGGCGATGGTCCTGGAAAATACGTATTTTTTAAAAGTTAGCAATAAGGGACAGAAAGGTGGCATGGTGTTTAGGGCGCTGGACTCCCACGTGGTCACCTATGGCTTGAGTGCTGGACCTGGTGGCTTGGTTTTTCATTCTCCCTTTCTCTCTCTCACTCTCTGTCTCTTGTCAAATGAAGAATAACAATAAATAAATAAAACTCAATAAATAATTTTTTAAACCAAAAAGTTAGCAATAAAAAGAGATTCGAAAATATACATTTAATATTAAGCCTACAAAATACACGTCAAGAAGTTTAAAAGCAGCTAAAGAGAAAAACAAGAAATGACAATTAGAATGAGAACAGTCATCCAGACAGTAGTATATTAAACCAGGAGAGTGTGAAATTATACCTATAGGATACTGAGGCCTTTGTTATTAATCTAGAATATTAAAAAATCACTAAAATTTCATTCGAGCAAAGAAAAAAACTAAAACTCAGATATATGTTGGCATTATCTTCAGAAAATAAATTTCTAAATATTATGCTACATGAAGAAGACTATTAAAACCCAATATACCTATATTCATAAAAAATTAGGAAACATAAACAAGTTTAAAAATTTATTCTAACAAATAAATGAAGGGTAAAATTGTAAATTGATAAAAAAATCTGCTGAAGATTAGAGAAAAGTGGAATACTGTACAATTCATTTTATATTGGCTATAATCTTAAAAAACAAAGAATCCTAAAACAGTATAAGAAAGTAAATTAAGACAGGTTAGACTAAGCTATTGCTGACAGGATTAAAGAGAAAACAGTAAGGCCTCAGTAAAATAAATGTGATTTTCTCATTCAAGCACCATCCGTCCACTGAGGGTTTGGTTAGTTTTCTAGGCCATCTGTCCCCCACTCAACATTAAGGGCTACTTTCAAGATGTAGCTTTCTAGACTCAGGAAAAGAAGGATACATAGAATTTTGACCTGGAAGTGACTCCAGGGGGCGTCCATAGCCTACTAGCCTACATTTGTTATGCATTCCAGCCTAACTGCAAGTACTTTGGGAAGTGCCAAGGCATAGACTTGGAGCATTTGGTGAGTATTACTGCCTCTCACACACCAGGACAAGACTAAATCTGGTCATGAATTTACATGAAACAATCCTGAGTTTCCTCTTATAAGAACTGGCTCTTGATTAAGATTCTTCAGCATAGAATCTTAATGACCCAGTGGTAAAAGGCAATGTTCTACAAATCTAACCCACATGGCAAATATTCCAGTATTTCATCTGGAGACCTTACGGAGAATGCTGGACATGCGGGGACCCATGATCCAGGATTGAATTGTGGCATCAAGAACTATTTGGGGTATTTCTCTCTCTTTCTTTCTTGAAATAAATAAACTTGAAAAAAGATTCTTAAGCACAGAGATCATGTAGGGCCTATGAAAGATGAAGAACATACATTTAGAAGAAAGCTACAATTCTGTTGGGCATTTTCTAACCCTCTGGCATATGTTAAATGTTTTACATATGTTCTCTCTCCTTCAATCCTCAGAGCAACCCAATGAGATAAGTGCTGTATAATTATTTACTGATTTTTTTTTTTTTTTTTTTTTTGAGAGATTTTCACTGTAGGGTGCGTGCGCTCGCCAGACAGACAGAGAGAGACATAGAGACAGAAAGCGAGAAATCACCCCCCAGGGGGGATGGTCACGCCGCAATCCCTTCTCCTCCCTTATCCTCTCGGGATCTTGGGCACGCACGCACACGTGCCCGGCGTGAGTTTTAAGCCACCGGGTCTGGGACACGAACCGCGGTCGACCACGTGGGAGTCCAGCGACATAGCCATTACGCTAACTGCTGGTTCCCAAATTATTTACTGTTAAAATAAGAAAACTCAGGCTCAGAGATTTTATAAGTTACTTACACTATGTCCCACAAAGCACAGAGAGAACTAAAACAGTTATTTCACTCAAGAGATGACATTTACAACAGTGAGATGAAAAATCCCGGCTCCGCTCCTTTCTAATTGTATAAACTTGGGCAAGTAATTTAACTCTCCCAATCTTCAATTTCCTCCACTGTAGAAGGAACTAAGTATACTAACAAAAGGGGTTTTTATGATTATTAAGTGTAGGTAGTTTTCAGGATTACACGCAATAAAAGAGGAGGATTAAATCCATATAAAATGTGTAACCCAGAGTTTAGCATATAGTGAAAAAATATTAAATGTGGTTTATTAATACATTATTAATGTATGAACTCTTTATTATTGTGCTATACCCAATACTCTAAACGTGGGTTGTTTATTTTTTAGAAAATCAAATATATTTTGGCCAGAATGTTTATCCAAAGTGATTAATAGACCATCTAATAACATGAATCTCTGATATTTCCTAAAGAGGCTATAAACTAAGTTCACACTGCCTAGTTTTCAGCAGGGCTGGGCAATTTGTGATTATGTTAGTACCATCCAGATCAGATTAACAGTCTGTTTTCAAAATGCTTTTTGTTTTTGTTTGTTTGTTTTTTAAATTTTTGCTTAGAAAGTACCTGTCTCGTCCGAGAAAGACAGAGAGGAGAAGATAAAGAACTTTTCAATGGAGAACAGTCATGCAACAAGTCATTCTTTATTTTTCTCTCTTTTTGAGATTCTGGGCACATAGGTAAATCCACTGGCATGTTTGTCAAGCCACCAGGTCTGGGACTTAAACTGTATGGTTGGCCATCTGGAGTCAGACTGCCTTAATCACGAGGCTATAGAGCTAGCCACAGAATTTCTTACTGTAGGTATAAGTGAATAAAATTATATTGTTGCAGAATGGCCTGAGAGAAAAGGACACTTCTAAAGATACGGGCTGTGAAACTGCCATTATCATTGGCTTACCTGTGCAATCATTATTCTTTCAATTAGGTAAATTTCACACATGACTAGAGTAATGATGACTTAAAAAAATGTATATTTTTCTATGTCAAGAATCCAGAGGATTTGTAGAATAAAATGAAGAAAATGCAATTCTTTTTTTTTTTTTTTTAGAGGTTTTGCTATAGGGAACATGCCCTCACCAGAAAAACAGGGAGAGAGAGAGAGAGACAGAGAGACAGAAAGAAAGAAATCACCCCCCTCAGGAAGGAGGGCCATGCCAATCCTTTCTCCTCCATTTTCCTTCTGAGATCTTAGGCATACAGGCACTCACACTCGGCATGAGTTGCCACCGGGTCTGAGACTTGAACCACAGTCAACTACATGGGAGTCCAGCAACGTAGCCATTACACCATCTGCTGGTCCCAAAAATGCAATTCTAAGACCATGGAATCCTAAGCTTCATATCTGAAAACCACATACTTGATTTCGTTTGTTAATATTTTGGTACAGGGTGTGTTCACTCACTGGAGAGACAGAGACAAAAAGAGAGAAATCATCCCCTGGGTGTGATGGCCACACCACAACCCCTTCTCCTTCAGTCTCCTCTCCGGATTTTGGGCACTGACATACACAAGCCATTGTGAGTTTTAAGCTGTCTGGTCTGGGACTTAAACTGAAGTCCACTACGTGGTAGTCCAGTGACATAACCATTATGCCATCTGTTGGTCCCAATACTTGATTTGTTTTACTGAAGGATAATCTAAGGTCATAGGCCATAAAGGGGTGGGGGGGAATCTTACTTTGTAGAATCCAGTTTATGTAAACTGACTCCACTAAGGAAAAAAGTGATAATATTAAGAATGTGTACATAATAAAGAAAATATTTTATTTACATAAATTGTTAAAAACATTAGAATTTTATGGATATCTTTAAAATTTGAATGCATTTCATATAGCACTCAATAATTCTGATGGCTTGGGACCAGCAGATGGCATAATGGCTATGTCGCTGGACTCTTGTGTAGTCGATCACAGCTCGAGTCCCGGACCCGGTAGCTTAAACTCACACTGGGCGCATGTGCGTGTGTGTCCAAGATCCCAAGAGGAGAATGGAGAAGAAGGGATTGCAGCATGGCCATCCCCCCTGGGGGGTGATTTCTCACTTTCTGTTTCTGTCTCTTTGTGTCTTCCTGGTGAGCATATGCGCCCTATAGCAAAAAACCTCTCCAAATAAATAAATAAATAATCCTGATGGCTTTTTCCAAACTACATTTAACTCAGCTGAATCAATAGAACTGCTACCCTGGACAAATATCCTTGATCACCTTTTAAATAAAGAGTAGGGTTTAGAGAATCAAATTTAAGTCACGGCAGCATAGAGAATTAGGGTTTAAAGAAATAAATCAACATCTGCATGATCTTGCCTCATCTCATTCATGTTTTGCTTGCTGTTCATTATCCAAACTCTGCTGCCATGATAATTATTTATGCTGTGAGTTATTGTCATACTGTTAAATACAGCTATGAGAATGATGAGACCAATCTTTTTTATTTATCATCAACCAATCATCCTGCCTAGAGCCAACACAAGTAAATTATAATTCTGTTAAGCATTTATTGAAAACATTGTCTATTATCACTCAACTTCTTTGAAGAGGGGAGCAACTGGGAAATTTCAATATAGTGAATAAAATGGTCAAGATTCCCTTTTCTCCAATGCCATTATCAGGGTACATGCATGCCCAGGATTCTAATTACCTGAGGCTGGGGATGGATTATAGCATAAAAGACCCTGTAGAAATTCCTGTCTCTCTGTCTGTCTCTTTCTGCCTATCTGTCTCTCTCTAGGAAGAAATAAATATACTCTCAGAAAATAAAAAATGTATGTAAGAAGTGTCCTATAAGTAACAAGAAATGAGTTTCTGATCTTCGTTCCTATACTTATATTTTGTTAAGATTTTCTTACCTCTGTTTCTCTTTTACTCCATAACTGAACTCTTCCTTACAAATATCCAGTCTCTGACTTCTCACCCACTGCTCAGCTAACCCCCAGTGTAAATCACTATTTTTTCTATATAGATTATCTCAGTAACTCCAAAACATGTCCCCCTCATTTTACCTCCATCATGTTCCATGCATCCTCACCTTGGTGGGCAGAGTATTAACATTAAAACAAAACTTTTCTTGCAAAAAACTATCTAACGACCTCATAGTCCTAGAGTGAATACATCAACTTAAAAATTCACAAGACCTTACAGGACCCGGTTCTCACCCTCTAATAACTTTCTGTCCTCATTTCCCTCCTTGTTTGCTCTGCTCCACATGTATTGACCTGTCTGTCCCTCAAAAATGCACTTGTTTTTACTTCAGTGGGGATTTCTCTTCATTTAGGATACAATCAAAGCTCTCTACCCTCCTGGACCTCCTTTAAAATGATTGCCTCATTTGAAGTCTTCCTCGTTAACACTTTTAAATTTCGCGTTCATGCTTATTTTCCCTCATAGTGCTTATTATTATCTCATTAGTTTCTATCATTGTACTTGTTCATTAGTATGCTCTTCCTATTTTCACAACTTAAAGACAGACATTTTTTCCCATTTTATTCACTAATAAATTTCTAGTACCAAGTATAGTACCTGACAGGAGCTGACAGATGGCATAGTGGTTAAGGGTGCTAGACTCCCACATGGCCGACTAAGGTTCGAGTTCCAGACCTGGAGGCTTATTTTGCACTTTCCCTCTCTCTCTCTTCACTCCAACCCTCTCTGGTCAAATTAAAATAAATGAATAAAATAAAGTTAAATAAAATAATTATTTAAAAACAATTTTTAAAAAGAGAAAATACCTGACACATATTAACCACTCAGTACATGTTTCTTGAGTGAATAAATAAATGAATGAATGCAAATGTGCAGCAAAAATTGATAACCTCTCTTGACCACACTCTTCTCAGAGTGACCTGTGTCACTTTCCTTTATGAAACATACACATTTGGGACGAGCAGATAGGATAATGGTTACATTGCTGGACAATGGTTCGACTCCCAAACCTGGTGGCTTAAATCTCACACTGGGTGTGCGTGTGTGTTCATGCCAAAAATCCCAAGAGAAGTACCAAGAAGAAGGGATTGTGGCATGGCCATCATCTCCTCCCCCTGCTCCCCCATGCAGGGGGTAATTTCTCACTTTCTGTCTCTGTCTCTCCTGTGAGCACACATGCCCTAGAGCAAAAATCTCTAAAAGATGAACGAAAGAAAGAAAGAGAAAGAAAAAAGAAGGAAAGAAAAGAAACATACAAATTTATCTACATCTTCTCCTACTCATGTCCTGTTATAATTTTTCTTTGTTGAAGTCAATTACTCTACTCTTGTTAACACCCATAAGTGTTTTCCCACATAGGAATTTTAATCTTTTAACTTTTTTTTAAAGAATTATCTTATACCACTTTATTTTTTATTTATTTCAATTTCACCAGAGATGGACAGAGTGAGAGAGAGAAAGAGAGAGCGAGAGAAAGTGAGACAGTAAGCCGCTGGGTCTGAGACTTGAACCATGGTCCACCATGTGGGAGTCCAGTGTCCTTAACCACCACACCACCTGCTGACCCTGAATCTTTTAACTTCTAAATAATCCCATTTTTTAAACTTCTTTTAGTTTTCTACTCTTCTTCATCCAACTTGTATTACATTATCCTACTTTAGCAAAACTTTTATCAATAATCCAACTTCCCTGCCTCTCTTTATATACCCATCTAGTAAAACTGAATCATAGATGAACCTGTTCTCCTGGTCTTCATCCAGGGTTGAATCTGGGTATTATTTAAAAATTCATTCACTCATTCGTTCCGGCAGTGTTACTGTAAGACTCAGGTCAATTATGACCAACTCTGTACTATTGATAGATCTTTCTATTTGCATGTCTTAAAACACAAACATGTAAATTAAAGCATAACAAACATTTAGGGAAGTCTTAAGATATTTCTAGAGAGGCCCAGTAAAGGAGTCAAAATTAATTTCGAACAACAATAAAACAGGCCAAATCTATCTTAAAGACATCTAGAAAATCCTAAGGAGTCTCCTGTATGACTTTTCTCCTGGTTAGAACATTAGTTAGTCGTAGAACTAAAATCTCATAGTTGACATTCATTTGCTGTTAAATCAAAGAAACAAAAACTAGAAAAAGAATCTCAAGCAAATATATGTATGATTTAGCTTATAATCCAACATTAATCAATATAACCAAAACTAGTTTATTATTATCAAGTCAAAAAATTCAGAGAAAGCATACTCATTAAATTCCTAGAAATAACTTACATTTAAATATTTCTGTAGCTGAAGCTGACTTTTTTTTCCCCTGGCAAATCTTTTATGTTTAATAACTCACCAATATTCCTCAGTGCCAGATCATAGGGACTTAACCCTCGAACAGAGGCAATCTCATAAAAATTAAAGGCCAAAGCTCACTGCACTCCGATTGTGTGTCATATCCCTTGGGCACCTACGACTTTATTTCTCAAACTCAATGTCTGTTTTGTTTTTATTGTCACATCCCATATGACAAAAAACAGTCTAATCAATAAAACATAATAAAATACATTGTTACTATTTAGTAAGTGGAAATGAAAACAACATTAGACACAAATTGAGGGTTGCATGCAATCTCACTAATTATATGAAAAATCTGATTAATAAAATTGGATTATTATCAATTGATATAACAACTAATAAAATAAAAATCTATTGAATTGTTGCAAATTTATGCCAATTAATGTTGTCCATATTAAGTTAAAAAAGCTTAGGCTTCCAGAGCTTTGCTTACTAACTAATAGTTTGGTCAAACTTATAGAATAAGTTGGCAATAAGACCTAGCTAGCCTCCCACCTAATTTGAATTTCTATAGATTGTCTTAAAAACTTCTTCAAGTAAATAATAAAATGCTATCTTAGTCCATTCTACCAAACTACCATAGTCTGGGTGGTTTATATACAACAGAAATTTATTTCTCAGAGTTTGGGAAGCCTGGAAGTTCAAAAGCAAGGTGACGACAGATTAAGTGTATCCTTCCTGGTTCAAGGGCAGCCATCTTTTGCTTTAATTTCAAATGGCAGAAAGGGTAAAAGATCTTCCTAGAGTCTCTTTTCAAAGGGCAGTAATCCCATTCATAAGAGCTCCATCCTCATAATTATCTTTTAAAAGCCCTATCTCCTGATACCATCACCTTGGGATTTAGGATTTTAACATATGAATTTAGGGAGACATAAACATTTAGTCCATTTATTCTTCCGTTGCTTTCTCAAATTCATGTCCATCTCACATGCAAAGTACATTCATTCCCTCTCAATAACCCCAAAAATGTAAACTCATTTCAGAATCAACTTTTAAGTATGAAGTCCAGAGTCTCATGAATATCATCTATAGATGAGACAAGAAATGATTCATCTTGAAGTAAATTCTACTCTAGAGGCAAGCCTGTAAAATCCAATGTTAGTGCATATGGGTGTTAAGTACAGGACAGAGATTTTCATCCCACAAGAAAGAAATAGGAAAGAAGAAAAAGTTAGCAGCTTCTCAGCAAGACCAAAACCTTAGGACTAGAGAATAATCTTTGCCCAATTGTCTGCATTTTGAAGCTATGACTTCATGACTTAGAGTTTTTCCAGGTCAAAGTTGAACTCCCAGGGTTCTCAGTGGCCCTGCCCTCACGCTTTAGGTGGTTTTGCTGGGTACAGCCCACAGTGCTGTAGATAACTCTTACTGGTTGGAGTTGGCCCTCCTGAGCTAGAATTGTATGCCAGTAGCTCTACCAACCTTGGGTGTTAGAGGTAGCCCACCTCCATGGCTCCACTCGACCTTGCCCTACTGGGTCCTATCTGTGGTAGCACTGTTCCTGCAAAGGTTCTTTGCCTGGGTTATTTCCCTTTAGATTCCTATGGCTTAATTCTTAAAAATCTAGCTGTAATTAACCATGTTCTCACAACTATGTGAGCTCTGCACTGGGAGAGAAGGAACCACACACCATACAGGTGCTGCCAAATACCTTCATTCACTTTCTGAAGGGAAATAACACTAGAGGCCCATTGGAGCCACATCAGAGTCATATCTGAGAGAGGAAATATGACCCAAGGGTGTGGGGAGTAAAGGCTGCAACGTGAGACAGAACCAGGCAACATACACCCAGGTCCCAAAGATACAGTTGGTCCCTGCTTTGGAAGTGCTCTCATGACCTCTGAAATGGTTTGGAGTAGAGGGGAGTCATCTTTTCACTTTTCTTGGACAGTAGCTCCTGGCTTCTCTTTTGATGGCTCCCTAATAATCGCTTTATCTTGTGGTTGTTTGGCCATAGCTTGTGCTAACTCAAGAAAAGTCTCTCTCATTATTTTCAATATGGATAGGCACAAACTGCTAAAATCCTTTAAGTACTGCTTCTCTTTTAGTTAACAATTTCAACTTTAAGTAACTTCCCTCTCTTCTCACATTTTTCCACAAGCAGCCAAAAGAAGCCAAGTCACACCTTCAAAACATTGCTTAGAAATTTCTTCAGCCAAATGTGCAGTTTCATCACTTGCAAGTTCTACTCTCATCAAACATTAAAACACTAAACAATTTGGCCAAGTTCTTTACCATTTTATAATAAGACCTGCTTTTCTTACATTTTTCTATTCGTAATTTCTTAAAACACCTCAGTATAGTGGCCTTTACTATTCTACCAACATTCTGATTAGAATTACTTATTTTTTTTTTCTAAGACTGAGGATGTCTCTACAATTTCTTTTCTTTCTGGACCCTCCCTCACTGAGAATCACCCCTACTGATATATTCCATGGACTTTTTGGTTAAGAATTTCAAACTATTTTTCTCTTCCAAAGCTCCTTCTATATTTTTATGTATTTGAAGGCTCTTTATTATGAGCAGCACAAACCCTTCTCAATACTAATTTTCTGTCTTACTTTGTTTGAGCTGCTATAGTAGACTACTACAGACTGGTTGGTTTATAAACAATATAATTTATTTTTTACTGTTCTGGAGGCTGGGAAGTCCAATATAAATGTACTGCCCTATTTGATGACAAGTGGCAGTTCCCTTCCTAGTTATAAGTGACCATCTTTTACTATGGACTCACACAATAGAAGGAGTGAGGAATTTCTTCAGGGTCTCTTTCATAAGAACATTAGCCTCATTAATAAGGGCACTATCTCAAAATACCCCCTCTCCTAACACCATAACCTTAGGTGTTAAGATTTCAATATATGAATTTAGGGGACATATACATTCAGTTCATTGTACATACATTTATATTGCTGATTACATTTTTGAAACATAAAGGGAAAATCATACAAATAAAGAAGAAATTTTAAAATTTTTCTTGGTAAAAATAAAGAAAAGTATTCTTTCCTCTGTTCACTGAAAAAAAACTTCCATTTTGTTTCTTTATAAAATAGCAAAAGAACACATTATGTAAACATAGACCTGTATGAAATAATTAAAACATGCCTTTATAATTTTACTCTTTGTATTCCTAACACTCTTGAATTTGTATGTATGAATTCTTATTGTATATAGCTATTTCTATTTATTCTGATACTAGTTCATAATTTATAAAAGCCGAGTGTGTTATAGCTGTAGTAAACTTTTATCTCTGATGTAAGATTAAAAAATTCTTCTCTGGTCTTATCTCAAAACAACTATGTTTAGAAAAGTTTTATTTATATTAAGCTACTTTAAGATTTAATATTGTGACTTTTTCACATATAAAGGTTTTCCATAACCTTGAGTATATATATCCTTTTATAGAATTATGAGGCTCAGATTAAGTACAATTCTTGTCAATGTCTTTAAGTGACATGTCTGTCAGAAACTCAAATATAAAACAAAGTTCACAAGTAATAACTTTTGCTGTTCTATGCCTTTTCTATAGCCTTCCTTCAGAGTTCTGTGTGGAATACCTGATGCATAATACAATGAATTGCTGCTTTCTGTATTTGGAAAGTAAGGAATAACAGCTTTCTTCCCGAGTGATCTTGTGTCAAGCATGAACACTGGTTATAATAAGGTATTTAAAACCATCACTTCTGAAGCCAGAAGGTGGCATAGTAGCTAAGATACTGGACTCCCACACAGCCAACTATGGTTTGAATCCTAGACCCAGAAGCTAGAAATTCACACCAGGTGCATGTGTATTCATGCCCAAAATCCCAAAAGGAAAATGAAGGAGAAAAGACTGGCATGCCCATACCCCCCTGGAAGTAATTAATCACTTCCTCTCTATGTCTCTTTGGCAAGCACACATGCCTTATAAGAAGAATCTCTCTTAACAAACAAATAAACAAAAACATGGATTCTAGCAGAGTCCCAAGGTAGTGAATTAGGTCACCTGTCAGCTAGGTCTGCTATGCTGCAATCACAAGGCTAATTGAAATTCAGCTCCATGATCATCATGAAAGGATTATATTCCCCAGCTACAGAAATGCTGAGAAGGTGGATCAAACCACTGACCTCTATACAAACACAACAGCAAGTAACAGAGATCACTCCAGGAGCTGATATCATGGTCCTTTTCCCATGAATGGTTATCTGCAACGTAGCTCTAGGGCCAAGTATTTGCCAAACTGTAATGTTGTTTATTAGCAGGCTCTGACACTACCAGCAGCAAATCTGGTGCTTCCCAATCTCCTGATCTAAAAAGTCCTTCCTTTGTCTCCAAGAGCCTGATGATGTCTACACCTTCTAGGTCCTTGTGCACCTAGTAAGAATGTAATGTGAAGTAGAAGAATGGAATATCTGCTGTTTCTCCTGCTTTTATAAATTTACCCTGGCAAGCATGTGCCTAGCAGACCCAATGATGTATGTGTTGTAAAATAACTTGTATTTTCAATAAAGTGGCAAGACCATGAGAAGCCATTTCTAGTTTCAGCAGAGAAGTTCACGCATCCTTTAGAGGTCCTAAACTTAAAGATGAATAAAGCGGCTAGATAGAGCCGTGAGTTGTATAGCTGAGGAAGGGAGTGATTGCAGTCTATGTGTGGGAATAAGTTCACACAGATTTCTGAGCACCAAAAGGATGACTTTTCACTGGCTGAAACACCATATTTATTTTACCTTTTTTTTTATTAAGTAGAACATTAGGTGAGAGATGTCGTCCCACTTAGGAGCTTCCTCATAGGTAGGGGTGGTCATGTAACTAATCTTTTCAAAGGAATGAGAGCAAAGGTATTGAATGCTTTTCTCAGTTGTATGGTTTCAGATGCAAAAGTATTGGACTTGTGAGGTGGTGCAGCAATAAGGTACTGCTCAAGTGAAGGTGGAGTGATTCACACGGAAGGTTGAGAGTTTGGTTCCCTAACTGCCTTGAGCATGTTGAGCATGTGTGCCCAGGATCCTGGGTGACTGGAAGACTTGGGAGTTGTTTCGTGTGAGACCACCAAAGGGATTTATCTTTCTTGTAATCTCCTGAAAGAAATAAACCAACCAACCAACAAAAAAAAAGATGCAGGTACCTGTCTGAATAACATTTTCTCTTCACTTTATTGAAATGTTCAATAACGAGACTCTAAAAAAATGAGTCTATACTCATATCCTGCTACACTCTGCAATGCTGGAGGCCACAGAGAAGATCGGGTTCTGTTCCCAGTCCAATTTGTCCATGGCCCTGGCAGACCGAAGGCTGTGGAGAGGACTGTGGTGTGAGACCCTCTTGAGGATGCTTCTCTCTCTCTCTGGCATGAAATAAATAAACTTGAAAAAAGAAAATAAGTAATGGACTCACGTAAATGAAGACTGAGTCACCATAAGACAGTGTAGAAAAAAACTGCCCCTAAATATGAATAATGTCCTAGAATTATTATGCAAGAAATAAATCTATACAGTGTTGCATCTTTACAACCCAAATTGTGTCAATTTTTTGTTTTAGCCCAGATGATAGGCTGTTAAAATTCAAGTTATTTGAAAAATAATAAATCTATTTATTTCCTTAAGTGTGCAGATTCCATATTACTTATAGTGTCTATTGGAACACTAAATTATTCATATTTATAAACATTAGAAAATATTCTTTTTTTTTTTCTTAATAGGTTTTGCCATAGGGTGCGTGCTCTTGCTGGAGAGACAGTGAGAGGAAATCGTCTCCCCGGAGGCGGATAGCCCTGCTTCTCTACTTCTCCACTCTCCACCTAGGATTTTGGGTTTGTATACACGTGCACTTGGCATGATTTTCAAGTCGCCAGGTCCAGGACTCGAACTGCAGTCAGCTATGTGGGACTTCAGTGCCTTAACACCCTCGCTACCAGCTACTGGCCTCTAGAAGGGTAGTCTTAAGTTGGGTTAAATAAGAAAACATAGGGAATCAGCAGTTAGCGTAATGGCTATGTCGCTGGACTCCCACGTAGTCGACCACGGTTCGCGTCCCGGACCTGGTGGCTTAAAACTCACGCCGGGCGCGTGTGCATGCGTGCCCAAGATCCCGAGAGGAGAATGGAGGAGAAGGAATTGTGGCATGACCATCCCCCCGGGGGGTGATTTCTCGCTTTCTGTCTCTATATCTCTCTCTGTCTGTCTGGTGAGCACATGCACCCTATAGTGAAAACCCCTCCAAAAAAAAAAAAAAAAGGAAAACATATAGCATACCCTGGTAATATATCATGGGACTTCCAAAAGATTGTATGAAAATGGAATTAAAGTATAAATTTATTTTGGTACCAAACAATTTGAAAACAATGTGTAGTTTTTTTTCATAACATGTATTTTCCAAGCATTTTTTTTTTTGAGAGATTTTCACTACAGGGCGTGTGCGCTCGCCAGACAGACAGAGAGACATAGAGACAGAAAGCGAGAAATCACCCCTCAGGGGGGATGGCCACGCTGCCATCCCTTCTCCTCCGTTCTCCTCTCGGGATCTTGGGCACGCATGCACACGTGCCCCACGTGAGTTTTAAGCCACCGGGTCCGGGACGCGAACCGCGGTCGACTACATGGGAGTCCAGTGACATAGCCATTACATTAACTGTTGGTTCCCCCAAGCATGTTTTGAAGACACCCTTATAAATTAAAAAATATATACGAATTAAGAGAGGGTTAGTACAACTACTAAGAGGGAAATAGTACTAGAAAGTAGCTCCTATTCACCGATATTCTGATTTTCCAAAACATTAGTTTGTAACAATGTCTAATGATGAGATAATCTAGCTAATTTCAATATTAGGTGTACTTTAATATGTGTGCCTTTGTAAGTTACCAGCTCATTAGTTCTCACTAATATGTTACATTTTAAAGTCTTCAATTAGGTCACAGTCTAGGATAGCTAGTATGTCTCTTTCTCTCTCCTTTGTTTCTCTCTCTCTCTCCTCTGCTTGTTTGGACATACAGTTGAGTAGGTGTCACACATTAAATGGTCTGATCTCCCAGGATGCCCCCCTCTATTTGGTTTCTCTTGCAGCTCTTCAGCCTGGATTCTCATCTACAACCACTGTGCCCATCCAGCTCTACGATCTCTCCCCTCTACTGTCTTTTGTTTCTATGATGACTGTGGCTCTGCAGTCCCCTGGTGTCAACCTGAGACACTGCCTGTGAAATTGCTGGTCTTCCAGAACTTCATGATGGCTACTGCTGCCAATGTCCCCTTTGAGTAGACTAATCATGCTAATGCTCTTGCCCTTATATGCCACTATAAATATTTCTAATGATTTTCTTCATCAATTCTTGTGGAAGGCCTTCTCAAAATAGAAGTTATTGACCAACCCTTTGTTACAGTCTTTTAGCAAAACCTTCCCGTTCTGTTACAACAAAAACAAACAAACAAAATGAAACAAAACAAAACAAAAACCTCACAAGGAAAAGGAGGGAAAAAAGGAGAGTGGTTGTGTCAAAAAGCACTTGGAGGTATTATTCCCAGAACCTCTGACCTGCATTCAAGACTGATGTTCAGTCTGTCTTGACCAATGCTATTTCTACATGTTCCACTATAGGAAACAAAGAAGTCTAGATATAATCGAGATTTGTGAGAATTAACAGCAATATAAAAAGCCTTTTCAAGTCCATTAAATACAATGACTTCAAAAAATATTGTGGAACCAGCAGGTCAGTCTGAGCCTGGGACCCAGTGGCTTGAAACTCATGCTGGGTGTGTGTGCATGTATACCCGAAATCCTAAGAGGAGAGTGGAGGAGGAGAAATTACAACGTGGTCATCTCCCCACCTCCAGGGGATGACTTCTCATTTTCTGTCTCTATGTCTCCAGTGAGCATACACACCTTATAACAAAAATCTCTTTTAAAAAAAATGGCCAGAGGGTACATGTATTTCCTGGATTTTTAGAGAGAGAGAGAGAGAGACATGGAGAGAGAAGTAAAAAAGAACTCAGCACTCCTCCTCCCCTCCAGAGAGGATAGTCATTTCACAATCAGTTTTCCTCCATTCTTTTCTTGGGATTTTTGGTTCACACACACACACACACACATGCGCATAGTGTGTTTTTCAAGCCACCAGATGTTTTGCAAACTGCCAGGTCTGGAATTCGAACTGTGAAGTTGTTCATTAGGAATCCAGCTGCTTTAACCACCACTGCTGGCTCAAAATTTTTTTTTTTTTTTTTTTTTTTTGCTGCTGTAGAGCATGTGAGCTCACCAGAGGAAGAAAAACATGAGAGAGCAAGCTGCCAGTTGTGGAACTCAACCACCATACCACCTGCTGGCCTCTGAAAAATGGTCTTTTAAAGACTGCATAAATGAGTGTGTCATTTATTTTATTATTTGGAATGTGATTATTTAATAAAAAAAAACCAGTTGTGGAGCCACATTTGTCTTTAAATGTGACACAAAACTCCTATATTGCAAAAACATTTGTCATTTAGCATTTGATTATGCTAACTGGGTAATGTGTAGTCACACAACTGGCTTATACAATGAACAATGTGCATGACTAAGGGAAATACGTAAAGACAAATAACATTAATACTAGGCACGTGTTAAGTGGTTTGTATTCATTTTTTTCCCTTAATTCACTACTTTCCATGAGGTTATACATGATCACCATTTTATGAAATAATGTACAGTGATATAGAAAGTGTGTGAACATTTTCTTAAGTCAGGTAGACTATAAATGGCAAAGGAGAGATGTAAAACCTATTTGTCTTATTCCTAGACCCATTTTCTCTAAATAAAATGTGCTTTATAGTCTTTCCTTAAAAAAATTATTATTTTATTTGTGCATTTGAGTTGAATATATCCCTTAAAATATATTTAGTACAGAATGGATGGTAAACTTGTAGTTTGGGAAGTAAGAAGAAAGCTCACTCAAATTAATAGCACTTATATGTGTCCCTATAAATACATAATTTAATAAATAGAGCAGTGAATTAACCATTTTATCTTGCTGTGTTAATCTTTTCTAATTTGGTGATTCTATAATTTTTCAGTTATCACCTTTTAGATGAGAAACAGATGACACCCAGAAAAGAGAATTTGACGTAATTTGATCAACGCAATATTTACACTGTTGGGAGCAACATCCAAGGATAAGGGATAATAAAGAAGGCTATGATTAGAAACAGGTGTTTTTCAAGCAACTTGGATTGCAGTCATAGTCTGCTGTGTGAGATCCAGCTCCCTTAAGCAGCAGGCCATGGGGCCAACATATAAATATCTAATTTCAGAAGTGAGCAAGCACAGTTTATAGATTGGTCATAAATGTTCATAAATGTTTAGCTTCATTTATAATGGTGTTATTTAATTGATTAAATTGAGTACTATGTTGGCATTCAGTGGATACAACTTTGATTAAATATATATGTATATTTAATGATTTAAAAGAAGTTCCATGAAACTGTGTGCACAAGATATTTAATGCAGTTGGACATCCCTTGTAATAAGCATTTGTCATGATAGTTATGCTACAATTGCCTAGCAATTTGTGGTGAAAGAAATCTTTCATTATTAAGCACCTATAGTAAAAATTTAAAAGTCCTGTGAAATTTATATTTAAAATTTTTTTCTTTAGTTTTCAAGCCAGACGATGGAAATAAATCTATTAATATTCATTACTATGCATTCAAAAATCAGATAAGTTCACTTTTTAAATGATCAGAATGCAATTTTTAAGTTTTTTTTTTATTTCAAATGCTTACAAATATATAAGGCAATTTAAATAACATGCCTTAAAACTTATTAGGAAAAAAATACAGGAAGAGTTCATACTTCTTATAAAATAGTTTTTAATACAATTATGAATTTGCTCTCATTTTGATTACTTTGAAGGTCCTGTTGTGATATGGAGTGGATGAAGTTATTTTGTTTCTCTCCAATTAGATGTCTACAGCCAATCTAATACATTAAAAAGTAAAGCGCATCCAAAAAAAAAAAATACCCCGCAAATATATCAACGTTGCTATTAACAATCTCTTTTGAGCAGTGGTCATAAGTGTCCATGAAATCCTAACACAGCTTCCATGTATATAACATAATCCCTGTACATGTTTTTAACGATCTAATAAAATAGTGTCAGAATTTTAGATATTTCATGAAAAAAAAAACAGAAAAAAATCATTTTTGTGTTTTTGTCAGAATTATGTAGTTACCGTCCAAAGATTCCTTTAGAGAGAAGGGACTGTAAGAAGGCTTTTCATGAAGTTTGGGGAACATGTATATTATGAAAAAAATATGAATAATTTTCCATTTTTTTGCACATATCTTAATTCCATTTTTTTTAAAGTATCAAAAATTTCTTTCTTTCTTCTGTGAGAAAGAGAGAGATAGGAAGACAACCCTAGCAGAGATTTCATGCAACGATCCATCCCCAGTGTCAGACCATAGGCAAACATGCACATGCTTGGTGTGCTCAGGGAGGTTTCACGTCATGAAATCAGGACTTTTTCCATGTGGGTCTAGTTGTGTTACTGTTGCAACAACACCTGACCCATTTATTCCATTTTTTCCACAAACTTTTTGATATCTCTTGGTACAGTATCTTAATATTATTTAAGGCAATAGTCATATTTTCTTCCCAGGTATTTTGTTTGTTTGTTTGTTTCTAATAGTCAAAGTAAATGTTATGATCTATGAAAATAATACAGAATAATGAATAAAGCTAATGAATATATACATTATTTTGAATACTTTTATTTTTTGCATTTTGCAATTTCATAGTCTGGCTCACTTCACTTGTATGTTCCCACTTAATAAATACTGAATGTCCGCACTCTACAGCAGAAACTTAAAGATAGGAAGGGACACTAGCAGGTGGGGCAACTGAACATCTCAGAAATAGCATAAGAGGGGGTAGGTTACAGCAGGAGGGAGGGAGGGCATCAGAGGGAAAAAAATTAATAGAAACAAAAATGAAAAGTGTGGTTTCATAGGATTTTTTTTTCTATTTATACAAAAATTATATTGGATTTTTAAATTTCTTTTGCTATAGGGCACATGCATTCAATGCAGTGGGGGGCAGGGAGAATGTACCTCCCCGGGGGGGGGAAGATCATGCCCCAATCTCTTCTGCTTCATTTTCCTCAGAATTTGAGGCATACACACACATACACATATCTGGGACTCAAAATTGCACAGTCAGCCATGTGGAATCCAGCCAGCTTAATCACCATGCCATCTAACTGCACTAGCATTGGAATTTTAATAAGAATTGCTCTGAATCTTGGGACCAGCAGAGGGCATAATGACTGCAGTTTGAGTCCTGGATGCAGCAGCTTAAAACATGCTGTGTGTGTGTGTGTGTGTGTGTGTGTGTGTGTGTATGCAAAAAATCCTGAGAGGAGAATGAAGGAGAAGGGATTACATGGCCATCCCCCTGGGGAGCATGATTTCTCACTTTCTGGCTCTCTGTCTCTTTCTCCGCTTTGTGAGTATATGTGCCCTATAGCAAGAATCTCTCTCTCAAAAAAAAAAAAAAAAAAGAAAAGAAATGATCTGAATCTCTAGATTTCTAGATTGCTTTGAGTAGTATGAATATTTTATTTGAACATTTTTAACAATATTAATTATTCCAATTTGAACACAGAATGTCTTTTCATTTATTTTTGTCTTCTCTAATTTCTTTCATGCATATTTTATAGTTTTCCATATACAAGTATTTCACCTTCTTGGTTAAATTTATTCACCATTTTTTTTAATATACTAATTGTAAATAGAACTAGTTTCTATTTCCATTTTTTATTCTTTCGGTTTATTTTTTGGAACATTTGTTTCTGATGCACAGAAATACCACTGGTTTTTGTATGCTGATTCTTTATCCTGCAACTTCGCTATACTCATTTATTAGTTTTAAAAGTTGTTCTTTTGGTGGAATCTTAAAGCATTTCTATACATAATATGCCATCAGCAAACAGTGATGATTTCATTTCTTTCTTTTCTTTTTAGATGGCTTTGTTTTTCTCTTCCTCTATTCCTCTGGCAAGGACTATTAATAATATATTGAATAGAAATTGTGAAAGTGGTAGGTTCAGGGGCTAGAAAAAAACATTCTACAGTAGCTTTTAGGGATTTCAGATTTTCTGTTTGTGAAAACACAAAATAGGATATATACCTAAATTTTAATTTTTCAGAAGTTAAAGGGAACAGCATTTTCCTTGATCAGAATACAGCATAAATTTGAGGCTCAGGTACATAGGACTATTACAGTAATCTTAGGGAGTAAATTATTTACAGAAGTCCTGGATAATAATCCATCAAACTACGTAAGAACAATTTTAATATTGGGTAACAGCACTATCTACAAACAGCATATGTTTTGGGATTCATTTTCTGTATTCCTTCCCTAAAACATGGAAGAAGAGCTGAGCTCTTAAGACTGAGTATGTAACAATACTTGAACAAATAAGAAGAGGAAAGAGATACTAGTATTTATGTTGTTAAGGGTCAGTGGTGCCTAAGTGTTTACTCAGAAAAGTAAATGTGAAGCAATGTTATCTGAGTCCTGAGGTTATAAAACACACTACAACTTTATAGTCTATTATACAAGGTATTCTGTCATAGCTGGCTCTGATTTAATTCAGCAAATGTTTATTGAACATCTATTATGTATCAGATATTTTAATTTTAATAGCACTATGTAATCTATAAAAGATTCTGTCAGTCATTTTTCACAGGCAAATACCACTAATATGTTCAAGGTTAGGTTAATTTGTGTGAACATAAACTTCTATTCTAAAGCAAAGTATCTAACATGCTTTAACAATGCTTTTTAGGGTTAAATTGACATCCAAATACAGTATAGATTTCTATTCCCTATTTTCTAGACTCTTTAAAACGTCAACCTAGCTATGCTCCATTATTATTGTCTTAAGAGGGACATGAGTTTATGAAATATGCGCTCACCCATTATTAGAGATGCTTCTTGTATCCTTATAGAATACACCGAGATTATGCCAACATGACATCAAATCCTTTGAATAAAAAAAGAAACAACAAATGCCATTGTCCAGATGTTGAGCTAAAATAATACAAACTTCTGGTGTTGCCAAAAAGGTTTCTTGAGTCTGCAAAGCTTTCAATTGAGAGACTGGAGACTTAAATGTCAGACCCAAAATATCTCTTAGCCTAAACTAGCACACAAGGATTTGTGATACTTTGGAAAAAGTCATTTCAAGAGATGGGCTTACAAAGAAATACGGAGCCTGAGACTTTAGAGCCACATCCAGAGAATCATTCTATCACCATACAAGCAAAGAGATGTTCACTTAAACAGTCTGCCTATCAATTATTATTTTTGTCCATTTTTGGCCAATGGTTTGTTTTACCCACTCAAATAAGTTAAAAAGTCTTGCTTATTCTGTACTCAGTCTGATTATTAATCAGAGAAATGTAAATTAAAACCTCAATTATCTATAGAAAGTGTTCTACATGGTTTAAAATTAAGTCTATTATTAGTAAGCATTAGTGAGAATGAAGAACAGAAACTTCCATAACACAATGCTTGTGCATATAAATTGATAAGTCTACCTTAAAAAAAAAAAGTTTAGCATTATCTAGCATAGTTGAAGGTACACAATGTATATGACCAACATTTTCACTCCTACATATGAGTCTATCAAAAATGTGTGCACACATTATTCTTACATGTAAACAATAATAGCTAACAACTATAAACAACCCAGATGTCCATCATCAGGTTGATGTTTAAACAAATTGTGGTATATCCATTCAATTAAATACCATGTCATAGAAAAATCATACAACCAACAACAATCCAAGGGAAACTCAAAAACCAAATATTGAGCATAAAATTAACATAAAAGAATAGATGAGTCTGTTTATACAAATTTCAAAACAAGGTAACACTAAATTATTGTTTTTAGGGGTGAATGTGTAGTTGATAAAATGAAAAAGGTAAGCAAGAAAGTAAGAATCTTTTGAAGAATAGAGAGTAGATATTGATTCCATGGAGAAATAGGTTAACTTCCCAATGCTGTTTATATGGATGCTTAATTTGAAATAATCACTTTATCTGTACACTACTATTAACTTATCAGAAAAGTTATGACTCATTTTTGCATGGAAAAAAAACAGAAAAATACATCATGATTTTTCTGACAAGCCAATATTTTGACCAATTTTCTATTAAGTGTTTATCACTCATGATCAGAAAGATATAAAATATATAAACCATGAATTTAAATTTTGTAAAGAATTCAGTAACCAAGTCGTGGTTTTGTACCAACTGAGAAATTTTCCATTTAACTAAATGAAAGCACGGGGTAATATTTAATACCTAAATAATTAGAGATCTAGTCAAATGAAATTATATTACTGTACAATTCTAGCACTGGAAATCTAAATCTGCAATGTACTGTTATCTATTAGAATAAAAAAAATATTAAAAATATCCCATGGTTGGGGACAGCAACATCCATCTTCATGATTTGCTAAAGTGGCATCTGCAGAAATTACAGTTCAAGGTGACGCAAGTTGGCAGCATTTATCTTTATCTTACTTTTTCAAATTAAGTTTCAGCTTTAACATCAGGAGCATCTCCTACTCAGAGGTAAACGATCTTTGTTCCACACAACTTACGAGATTTTTCACAACACATAACAGCCTTTGACAGGCATTTTCCATTCTGTCTGCTTTAAGCCACACCACCCTCTCCTCTCTGTCCCAATCGGCTGATATCACACCACTGAGTAGTCTTCAGATGCCTGCATTTCACGTCATCATGATGTTCCCTGCCCAGAGTAAGTCAGTAAGTATTTTTATGGTGCTGACTTGAAAGCTGAGTAATCATATTTTAAAAGCAGCTTAAAACACCTTTGGTGTTTGGTGCTTTTGATGTCTACTAATGGATGGTATTTTTCTGTCAAATTCTGCATAATATTTTTAGGGAATACATATGAATTTTTTATGTGAGAACAATTTGGGAAGTTAATTTTAAAACTTTGATTCTGAAGTCTTGGTGCATCAAGAGAAAAAAATTCACTTTGATCTATTTCTTCAGATTAAAGTATTAATAAAATCAAGATAGCAAGTTTGAACTTTAAGTTGGCTCATTTTTGCCTATTACATTACAAAATTGTAATTTTGTGCAGTGAGAGGAATTAGAGAGCTGGAAGGGCAGAAGGCCTTTGAGAGGTAAAGAAGTAATTATTCTGGCAAAGCCTAAAAACCAGTGAGATGAGGAAAACAAAATCATTATTGTCAAATTTTGGAATCTTTGGCTTTTAGCCCTTCCGCAATCTTATAGTAAGCAAAGGATCACCACTATTAAGCCTTTCACTATAAATTTGCCTGGCTACTTATACTTTTGTTTTAAAGTTTACTCACTTACTTTTTGCATGAGAGAGAGAAAGAGTCAGAGAGAAGCAACATCAGGATAGGCCTTGACTCTGTGATCCACTCTCAGCCTAAGCCACCCCGGATAGGCAAGGCATGTGCCTGGCGTACTCAGGGGGGTCTTCAGATATGAACCTGCTACCTTCTCATGTGCACTTTGCAGTGTCATGTTTATCAGCTGGGTCACCGTCTGGTTCCAGTTACCTCTACTTTAGTTTTTAAGTTCAAGTGAGACATCAAATGTAAACTGGCCCTCCCCCAGTCTCCATTACACTATCATTGGGACATTAGTATGTGACATTATATTTTTCATGATTTCTATCACTAACATCTAGCTGACTTAATTGCTCATTGGTTTATTCTCTGATGCTTTTCAGGAATACGGTCTGAACTCCTGGTTTCCAGTTTATATTTTCTATTCTCTTAATCCGGTGATAGTCAACTTCTTACTGACAGTGCCGCAGGTAAGATCACAATATTCCCCAAGTTTTTGAGGCCAAGGCACATGCCATTTCTCTTCCATACTTTTGAGGATTTCTCAGTACCATTCTGCCCCCCAACCTTCCTTCAGTGCCACACTTAATTAATCTCTTCTCTCCCAAAGCTACTTCTGTTTCCCTCCACTTCACTAGCCACTTCTTTGGACTTCCTTTGCAAAATCATCTTTTTCTACTTGAACTTAAATGTCAAAAGCCTGTGAATCCCAACCTAGACCTGTAATCTTCTCTTCTGCAAGTTCTTTCTAGCACCTCTAGGTTAATATATACATTTACATTTGAATGTTCATACCAACACATTTTCTCACAATTTTTCTTTTTTTGTTTTTTTTTGCCACAAGGCACAAGCACTTTCTTGAAAGAGATAAAGAGAGAAAAACTGAGAAATCTCCCCTCCCCTCCACAATGATCATGTGATCATGTCGCAATCCCATCTCCTCCATTATCCTCTTAAGATTTGGGGTACGCATGTGCACACACAAACACACACACACACACTCTGTGATTTTTAAGCTGCCAGACCTGGTACACTAACCATGGATGGACATGTACGAATCCAGCATATGAACCACTATAGCACCTTCTGGCCCCCAAAAGAAAAATGAATTGTTGGGACCAGCAGGTGGCATGGTGGTTAAGGTGCTGGGCACTCCCACATGGCTGACCATGGTTCCAGTCCCAGACCTGGCAGCTTCCTTTCTCACTTTCCTCTCTCTCTCTCTCTCTGTCTCTTTCTGGTCAAATTAAAAGAAATGAATGAATAAATAAAATTAAATTTAAAAAAATGAATTGTCATTCATTCTTCACTTACCACTCCTTTTTAAGATTTTTGTCTATTTGTTCTGAAGGATAACCATACATAACTAATTTTAAAACCAATTGAATTTATAACATCAAATAGACTCCCTTCTATATTCACAAGGGAGCGGGGAATGGTCTGCTTTTTGTGCTCTTCTATGGGTAAATTCCAGAAATCATGTTCCAGTTTCCCATTTCTCTTACTGTGTAGTCTAAAGTTTTCTGTCTCTATCAAGGTCATTTAACTCACATTATGATACATTCTTTTTTCATTTTAAGAATTTTTTTTTCTTTTTCTTTTCTTTTACAAACAAAACAAACGAACAACAAAAGCCACAGAGCACAGATACTCACTGGAGAGAAACACAGAGAGAGAGAGCAGGAGAGAGAGACGGAAAGCAAGAAAGTACCCCCCCCCATGAATGGCCATGACACAATCCCTGTTTCTCAACCATTTTGTCAAGATTTTGGGGCATGTACCCACACATGTCTGGTGAGTTTTCCAAGCTGCTAAGTCTGGAATTCAAATTGTACAGTTGGCCATGTGGGATCCAGCCACCTTAATCCCCATGTACTGGCTGGCCCCAACATGAATTTTTAATAATGATTTTCAGATTACTTTATACTTTTCCTTTCATTTCAATGAGTTTACCTGCTTATTGATGTTATTTTGTGACATTTGACGTTTTTCTTATATATTTTGCTTACATATTTAAGTTTTGCTTATATATTTTTTTGCTTATAGAATTTTGGTTTTCTCACTTGAGTGGAGTATATTTTTTCTCTCTGCCTTAGCGACTTTTTTTTCCCTGTTTTTCTTCAAGAACGTGCAGGGTCCCTAGTCCTGAACCATCTTTGCTGTTTTTCTCCTAACTGAAACCATGGTGCAGTCAGAAGCTAAGGGAGCCGCCTAGCCCGGATGAAGTCTGCAGCCTACTTCTTCGTAAACTGCTAGGTACACTGCACTTATGGAAGCCCTGGTTCCAGTTAGGGCTCCGGAGTGACACTTTTTAGCTTCCTTTCAAGGCCAGAGGGACTCTACAATAAATCATTTTTTTTTTCTTGGAGAGGTTTTCGCTATAGGGCGCGTGTGCTCACCAGACAGACAGAGAGAGACATAGAGACAGAAAGCGAGAAATCACCCCCCAGGGGGGATGGTCACGCCGCAATCCCTTCTCCTCCATTCTCCTCTCAGGATCTTGGGCACGCATGTACACGCGCCCGGTGTGAGTTTTAAGCCACCGGGTCTGGGACGCGAACCACGGTCAACTACATGGGAGTCCAGCAACATAGCCATTACGCTAACTGCTGGTTCCCAGCTACAATAAATCTTCAGGCAGCATGTTTGGCTCTGGTTCGAGTCCTAGACCAGGCTACTCGCTGTCTCAGTTTCCCTCTCTCTTCATCTCTCTCTGGTGAGTGTGCATGGCCTACTGCAAGTTAAATAATAATAATAACAATAATAATAAATAAAATTAAATAATTCTTTAAAAAATAAACTGCATTGTTCTTCAAGAGAAGAAATTTGTGCCACTTTCTCTTGCTTCTTTTCTCAGAGCAAATTGGCATATCTCATTTCCCTTTTTTTGTCTGTTTCTCCTCTGCTTATCGTCCATGTAGTTCTTACTTTCTGAAGGAACTTTTTATTATGTTTATTGATGCCACACGTTTGAAGCAGAGAAAGAACTCAAAGTGGGAGCCTGCAATGCCATCTGGGTCAAGAGTTTAGCACCGAAGTCTTAAACAAGGAGACAGTACTGGTTTTCACCTTTCCTAGATTTCACGATACATCATGCCCAGTGCTCTTGAGAGGAAGAGCCTTCCCTTCTGTGCAAACTGTAATTAAGGAGATTTCTCACTACTCAGAACTTTTTCAAATAGGCCTTTTGAATGCAAAATATGTGGACGATAAGACTGGTTAATAGATAAGAGTCAGGAAAACATATTTATTAACTTGCATTATTTGTTATATTTAAACTGCTGTACATTTCTGCTAAGGTTCTGAAAGTTCCATGGTAGATGTTTTACATTGTTTAACATTCTTCTTTAACTCAAAAGTGCTAGCAATGGCCTTATCATGACTCCATTTGTGTCGTCTGGCTTTGTTTATACGAATAGCCTCAGGATTTGTGCACGTTTGAGGTTTTGACAACTTTAATTATTCTACACTTTTGACCGGTGAGAATTTAATTATCCTACTATTCCCAGAGGGCTGATTATATGGGTGAGATTCTTTTTAAATTAATTGATAAATGAAAGTATATACAATCTGTACAATCCAATTTGTCGTTAGGAATATTTTAGACCCCACATAATAAACCTTACTTTAAATCTCTATTTTGCAATTCTCTAATTTTAGTGTGTCTCATTTTTGCATTGGAAAAGATGTCATGACTTTTCCAACAGCCCAACACACACACACACACACACACACACACACATACATACATACACACACACACACACACACACAAATATACATATATTTATTTATGAGAGAAAGACAGCATGAGGGAGAAATTTTTTTACAGAATCTCATGACACTAATGACTCTTCTGCCCCAGGTTCCCAGTCAGCTACAATCACATGTGTGTGCCACTGTGTCCAGCCTGTTTTCATGGGGCTGGGAACCAAACCACAGACCTCCCGTATATTTCAAGCCACTGGGCTATGGAACCCTCCCATCTGTGCCATTATGGTTGGGCCTGGTCAGAACTGTATTTATTAATAATCATATCACTCATAAAATTCTTTAAATAGTCACCTTTGCTCTGATGATAAAGGACAAAATATTTGGCCAACATGACCCTGTGTGATATGCCCATGTCCACTACCCTGCTGTCTGTCATGTGTCATCTTGTTAATAATTTGTCCATCTTTCAAGTTCTCAAGCATGCCACAGTCTTTCCAGCCTCAGAGCCATAGTTTGTGCCATCCTCTGTTTGAAGCTCTCTACCCATCCAACTACTTTCTGACATGGTCCCCACTCACACTGCAAAGTTAGCTCATAATTCAGTTCTTCTATTAAGCCTTCCCTTACTATCACCCTCTACTTATCATTAGCAAAGCAAATGGCATAATGGTTACGCCGCTGGACTCCCATGTAGTTAACCACAGTTCAAGTCGTGGACTTAGGCTTAACACTCACACTGGGCGTGTGTGCATACATGCCCAAAAATCCTGAGAGGAGACTGGAGGAGAAAGGATTGTGGCATGCCTACACTCACCCTGGGGGGTGATTTCTTGCCTTCTGTCTCTCTGTCTCTTTCTGACTCTCCAGCGAGGGCATGTGCCCTATAGCAAAAATTTCTCTCTCTCAAAAAAAAATATATATATATAAATACAGCGTTATCAGTTGTTTATGTTTGTTTTAACTTCTATAATTTGACAGGGACAAGACTGCTAGTGTCCCGTTCAGTGCTACGATTCTCCTTTCAGTACAAATTTTCCAAAGTGGTTTTTAATAAATGTTTGTTGAAGAATAATCTGTATTTTGTATTTACTAAAGTGAATATTTATTTAGAAATAAAAGAAATGCCAGTAAGTTAAGCATGTTTAAAAGCTGACAAGTACCAAACAACACAAAATACAGAAAAGAACATTTTTATTACCTTTCTGACATACTGCTATAACACTTTTTAGTCCCACCTTTTGTAAACTCTGATTACTTCTTCCCATGACAATTTTGCATTTTCCATAGAGACAAAGGAAAATTATTCTTTTTTTCTAGCATAGTGCATTAAAACTTACTTTAAAAAAAATTGGTAGCTGGGACACACAAAACATGGGATTTCACACACAAGTGTATTTACTCCTGTCAGATTTAGGTTTTTAAACAAGGCGTTCTGATGAGTTATATTCACATAATCCTCTCTGAAAAATGTGCTACAGTTATATACCTACATATACCCCATTAGTGCTTATACTTCTGACACGAGAACATTTCCCTTCCACTTTGTTTTCAACTTTATGTGTTCGTAATTGGAAATATCTCCAACCTAGGCTTCTCTTTGATCCCATACTTCTTGTTCTGAATGTCACAGTATGTGATTAGATAATAATATGACCATGGTCTTGCAACTTTGTGTCATGAGACTGTCTCATTAGTACATTGGTGGTAGCAGCGTTTTATATAGCCATTGGTAGTTTTAGCTGTTACAGGTGGTGACAGTTTAATTATTGGTAACTCTATAAATATCCCAATATTCCATCCCAAGCTCAATTTACTCTCAACTCAATTCCCTCTTAGTCAAACCCTTAAAATTCTTTTCATGATATAATTCTACCTCTGGAGGAAAGTCGAAATAGGAACAATACTCATAATGGACTCTGGTAAAGTGTCTTTCTTTTTGTTTTTGTTTTTTTGTTGGACAGATGGTGATGCAATGGTAAAGCAATGCTCTGCGATAGAGGACCCATGTGAGAAGGTTCCAGGTTCACATCCTGAGACTTGATTGTACATGCTGGGCACAAACACGTGTGCTCATGATCTGGACTGGCTAAGGCTGAGAGTGGATGGTGGTGTGAAGACCTCTGTCTCGTCTCTATCTCCTTGATAGATAGTGTCTTTCTATTACTTTATTTCTCTCTGTCTCTGTCTCTCTCTCACACATACACACACACACACACACACACACACACACACACAGAAGGAGTAAATAAACTTAAAAAATATTTCTTTTGAAAAAACGTTAAGCATATGGACTTTGGAAGATGCTTACTTTGGAAATATAGGTTACTAAAACATAATTGTGAGATTTAGGTAAATTTATCTCATTATATCTCATTATTTTGGGAATATTTTCTGCTATCTTACTCAAATGTTAAGTAAGTAGTCTAAAATTTTATTACTTAGAATTGCCCTTTAAGATGAGTAGGTCCTTTTGTGTCACTGGTTTTCTTTCTTTTTTCTTTTTTTAGAGACCCAGTGGTTTTCTTTTTTCTTTTTCTTTTTTTTATTGAAGAATAAGCACATTTTAATTTTATTCTTTAAATCATTCATTTAATTTATTTATCTATCTATTTATTTACTTGTTTACTCAGTTATAATTTGACCAGTGAGAAAGAGAAAGTTGAGAAAAGAAGCTGAAAGGTCAGGAACTTAAAACAGCAGTCTGCCATGTGAGAGTCCAGCACCTTGTCCACCATGTCACCTGCCCACCCCAGCACATTTTTATTTTAAATTATTGTGTTAATTTGCTTTTTCATAATTCTTCCTTCCTAAAGTCTACTCCTTGTTTCTTTCTGCTTTCCTCTCTATTCTTTCCTCTCACTGAAATGAAAACTGCTTTTTGTTTTCATGGAAAAAACCAGCACCCTGTGTTACCAGGCCTATGCAGTATATGGTGGGCTTTGAAGGAAGGTCACCGGTCATCCATAATCGAGTGTGAAACACTGATACTTCTGAGACTAGAGCTTACAGAGAGACGCGACACAAAGTATTTACAGGCAGGAAAAGATGACTGTTTTTGTTAAATGAAGGCACTTTATGATGGTCTTCTGAGGTTTTAACTGATTTGCTGTCATAATTCCAGCCTTTGAACTATATGTGTGCTGAAGTTGCTTTGTTTCAGAAAATACCCAAGCAAGATGTCTTCATTTAAAGTCAGCACTCTTACCGTTAGTCTCACAGTGATTTTTTTTCTTTCCTTCCTCTTTTCTCATATTTTTGTAGCTATTTTTTAGGATTTTCGCCTTTTTTTTTTTTTTTGAGAGGTTTTCGCTATAGGGTGTATGTGCTCAGCAGAAAGATACAGAGAGACAGAGAGACAGAAAATGAGAAGTCATCCCTCCAGGGGGATGGCCACCCCACCATCCCTTCTCCTCCATTTTCCTCTTGGGATCTTGGGCACACACACACATGTGCCCAGCGTGAGTTTAAGCCACCGGGTCCGGGACCTGAATCATGGTCGACTACATAGTATTTCAGCGACACTGCCATTATGCCAACTACTGGTCCCAGGATTTTTGCATTTATTTTTATTAAAGATATCACTCTATCAATCTCTAACTTTATATTCTTGCAATTTCTTTGCCAAGGTTTTGTTCTTTATTTATTTATTTTTTTTATTTATTTTATTTTATTTTATTTTTGAGAAAGAGAGAGAGCTTTTTGCTATAGGGTGCATGCAATCACCAGAGAGACAGAGAGAGAGAGAGAAAGTGAGAAATCACTCCCCCCCCCAAGTGGGATGGCCATGCTGCAATGTTTTTTTCTTCATTTACCTCTCAGGACTTTGGGAATACATTCACATGTGCCCAGCTTGGGTCTGGGACTTGAACTGTGGTCAACCACGTGGGAGTCTAGCTCCTTAACTATTATGCCACTTGTTGGCCTCCTAATTTTTCTTTTTTTAAAATCTCAGTTGGCTAGCCTGCCTCAGAAAGTTAAGAAATGTTTCCTATTTGTCCTTTTCATGAAATAGAAAGGATGGATTTTTTTATTAAATAAACAAAGCTTATATACTTTGCACAAAATATGATAGGTGGTCAACAAATGATTATTGATTTGAATTCTTGCCAGCAGCCTCCACTTTCTTCAGTTATTTTATTCTCTCCAAATTTATGCTTTTGCATTAGTGTCATTATCTTATCTCTAACTTTACAGCTATTCTTAATAGACTTTGATGAAGCAATTTCCTATTCTATTTGACAATGCTGTCTAAGAAAATGTTATAGGTTGATTTACTTTCTTTTTCATAGATACTTTGAATTTCAGTCGTGAAGAAGGAAATTACCTGGTGCAATTTTAAGGACTATATATAATCATTGAGGGAGAATGATTGTGTGCATGTGTGTGCATGTCCGTGTATGCATGTGCAGGGAGTAGGTTTTTTTAGCAAATACCTTCTGTTGCCTATCTGGGGTTGCAGGTGGTAAATGCCACCTTGTCTTCATGAGCCTTGCCCTATATGTTACCCCAAACATAAGTATAGGAATTGACCTAACTTAGGATCCAAAGATGTGATGAAAAGATGATATTCTGGGGATGTAAACAAGGTTGCTTTTCTTCTGACCTAGCTCTGTTCTCCATCAACAGCAGAAGAGAGCTTGCTTTCAGAGAAAATGCAGAAGGAAAACTCACAAACTCTCATTTCCCCCAGTACTTTAGTACTATTATACAACAGAGATAACAAATACAAAGTCACAACAGAGGTAACAGATATAAAGATTAATTAGAGCAGTTTTAAATGCAGAATTGAGAGTAAAAAAGTCAATTTTATTACTTCTAGTTTGTATTTTTTCAAAGAAAAAGCTTTCAAACAGACACTACATTTTGTATTTCATAAAGTTTTGTTTTTTAAATGTTATATATATAGTACCTATTGCCAAGAAGACTATATAAGTAAGTAAAGATATGTGAACTTATTTGATTATGTAAATATAAACAAACATTTGGCAAATCCACTATTCTCTGAAAAAGATTTTGTCATCATTCCCTGAGAGAGATGTTTATAAGCACTTTACATAAATATAGTGAAATGACATGTTTACACTCTTCCTTAGATATCATTAATAAAAATCCATTTGCTTAAAATTTGATTATGTAGTGTTTGTGGTTCTTTGTTTTTTTTT
>NW_006206448.1:0-628 GCF_000334495.1 Tupaia belangeri chinensis | reverse complement strand
GTGTGTGCCCAAAATCCTGAGAGGAGAGAAAAGAGGGAATTGTAGGATGGCTATCATCCCGGGGGGGTGGGGGTCATTTCTTGCTTTCTGTCTGTCTCTGAAGAGCACACACTCCCTATGGCAAAAACCTCTCTAAAATAAATACACATACCTACATATATATTCTGGACTATGAACAAATTGTCTTAATTGAGTACAATTGTGGTGTTCCCTCCCCCAAAGCAAATTTTAATTGGGCTCAAACTCATTTTATAGTATGTATTCAAATTTAGTGTTTTTCTAGCTGAAAGTTGTAAGATAGTTTATTATGCAACAAATAAAACTCAATTAGAAAATGGGAAAAAAGATAAAAATTTAAAATGTAAGCTTTAGAGCCCCAGGTGGCATTTGTGGTCAAGGTGCTAGACTCCCATATGGCTGGCCCTGGTTCAAGTTCTGGACACTGAGGGGCTTGTGTGTGCACACCCAAATCTTGAGAGGAGAATGGAGATCTAGGGATTGCGATGTGGCTACCCTCTTTAGGGGTGATGTCTCACTTTCTCTTTCTCTGTCTCCCTCTCCCTCCCTCTCTCTCCTTGTCTCTCCCTCTAGTGAGTCCATGTGCCCTATAGCAAAACTCTCATTAAAA
>NW_006206447.1:0-2185 GCF_000334495.1 Tupaia belangeri chinensis | reverse complement strand
TTAGAAATCACCATCTCTGACCGTCTTGCTTGGACACACATAGAAAATGGTAACTCCTAACAACTAACTCCTTTATACCTGATTAAAAAAAAATTGTCATAGGTTGTGTATAATTGTGTATACTTGCTTGGAGAGAGAGGAGAGAGACGGAGAGAGAGAAAGAGAAGGGGGGAGAGAGAGAAAGTATGTGAGAGAGCAACCAGCAACCCCAGGGGGAATGGTAACACTGCAATCCCTTCTCCATTCTCCTCTTGGATTTTTGGTATGCACACACATGCAACATAAACTGTCTATGTGGGATCCAGCCACCTTAACCATCATGCTACTACCATGGACTGAACCCTATGACTACTTTCATCCTTTTCAAAGGACATTTTGAAACCTGGCATGTTATTGATTATTCCTTTTCAACAGCTTTGTTGAGTTTTAATTGATATACAAAAGACTACACATAATTGTGTACAATCTGATAGTCTTTATATAGGCAAATACATATGATACCTTCAGCTGAAGCAGGTGGCTAGACATTATTTTCTTATCTGCTTGTATACATAAATATCTATCATTGGGGATGGAGGGGTTTTACCGTCAGTATTCTAGTCACTGCCCAGTCAGTGTCTATATCATGATCACCAAACAATATATAATACAAAAAAATTTCTCAATTAAACCATAGACTATGAGACACCTAGAGGAAAAGGGTCAGTGAGTAGAAAAGGAATTCCTAAATAGTAATGGTTCTTCGAATTCCCTAAGCAGTGTATATCAATAAATAAAATATAAAAATTATTATGTTTTGGACTAGAAAGTACCAATTGCAGCATTATAACTATATCAATGATGCAAATTTGTGTAAACAGTGATAATTTTTTTTCTCTTTCCTGATAGTCACATCTATCACATGGAGCCTGGGAATAACACAAACATTTTAGAATTTCTTCTTAAGGGACTTTCAGAGGAAGTAGATTTGCAGCCGATCATATTTGAGCTCTTCCTCTCCATGTACCTCATCACTATATTTGGAAACCTGCTCATTATTCTGGCTACCATCTCAGACACCCATCTACACATACCCATGTATTTCTTCCTCTCCAATTTCTCCTTTGTAGACATCTGTTTCACCACCACCACCATCCCAAAGATGCTGGTGAATATACAGACACAGAGCAAAGTCATAACCTATGCAGGCTGCATCACCCAGATGTACCTTTTCATCCTCTTTGTGGGGCTGGACAGCTTCCTCCTGGCTGTGATGGCCTATGACCGGTTTGTGGCCATTTGTCACCCCCTGCACTATATGGTTATCATGAATCCCTGGCTCTGTGGGCAGCTTATTCTGGCATCCTGGATCATAAGTTTCCTGCAGTCCTTGTTACAAAGCTTAATGGTGTTCCGCCTGTCCTTCTGTACACACGTGGAAATCCCCCAATTTTTCTGTGAACTTAATCAGGTGGTCCACCTTGCCTGTTCTGATACTTTTCTTAATGATATGGTAATATATTTTGCATCTGTGTTGCTGGGTGGGGGATGCTTAACTGGCATCCTTTACTCTTACTGTAAGATAGTTTCTTCTATATGTGTAATCTCATCATCTCAGGGAAAGTATAAAGCATTTTCCATCTGTGCCTCTCACCTCTCAGTTGTATCCTTATTTTATTGTACAATCATAAGTGTTTATCTTAGTTCTGCTGCTACCCATGACTCACAGTCAAGTGCAACAGCCTCAGTGATGTACACTGTGGTCACCCCCATGCTGAACCCCTTCATCAACAGTCTGAGGAATAAAGATGCAAAGAGGGCTCTGAAAATATTCTTTGGAGGGAAACTGTAAAAGCACCAATTATCCTGGGACTAAGGAAGCTTCCATGATTAGAGGGCCCAAAACTTCAGTCAGACATGGTATTTGATGAGATTATGAAATTAGTACTTGTTCTTACTATTTATCCCTCTATGTACTGCTTTTATTTTAATCTGTATAATTTAAATAACTTTCTCTACTAATTTCTAGTCTCCTTGATATCCAGTCATTTTTCATGTATCATTTCATACTTTCCCAAGATTATCCTTAACTTTTATCAGAGTTATTTAGAGATTCATCTCTATCTGATAGCATAAATGAATTTCTTGAGAATAATTTTTTATCTGTGCGAACGAAATTAAGTAGGAAGCATCTCACTTCCTGGCC
>NW_006206446.1:0-1106 GCF_000334495.1 Tupaia belangeri chinensis | reverse complement strand
GATTTAGTTTGGGAAGTTTTCAGAATCATTTTATAACCATGTACTATAGCAGAAAACAGGCTTATGAATATCTTGTCCGAAAAGGCTACTGTAACTTGTATTGCATTCTTTCTGTCCTCTTCCCTTAACCTTCCTAAAGTGGAGCATGACTTGATCAGACTTCGCATTTTTATGCTACTTAATTCTACCGGCTGTTTTCCCCTGCTGCCCTTGCCAGTGTCCTACCCTCAAGTGTCACTGACTTAATGACCCTGATCCTGTCACATCAATTTCAATTTTCTAGACCTGAAACATTGTCTTATTATAGACAATTATTTTCTCAGGTTCCAGTCATCTATTTTTCTGACCATCATAGCTTCTCTCCTTCTGCCTTGTCCATCTGAGTACACTTACCTCCAAGCCATCAGTGGGGTCCCTGCTGAATTCCAGAGGACATTTATGCCTCCCTTCCAAGGACAACATTAAAGATCCTTCAAGATCTGACCAAAAGTTAGCAACTCTTTGTGTATACTCCATGTCGTAACCAAAATGGCATCATCACAACCAGTTGACCAATTCAGAATTTGTAGCATACTTGAGTGGTCTCTGAATGGGTCATTCCAGAGTCTCATCCCCCCATTTGATTCCATTTCAATTCATCATCAATTCACTTCTCCCCATAGTCCAAGTCAACACTTTCTATCTCCTGAACATCTCTAACAGACTCCTCCTCTGGTTTTCCTAATTCCATCTTTGCCTGTGGCCATCCATTGTCCTGAAAACAGTTAGGCTATTTTTTCCAAAAAGTGAATTAGATTATAGTTTTCTTCCACTAAAAGCATTTTGGGCCACCCTTACTTCTCTGAGGTAAAATCCAAGATAGTCAATAAGATTCTGTATATCTTTTTAATCTTCTCTTACATTCCTCTCCCTCTTTGCTACTACATTTCATGCAGATGGACCTTACTTCCTTTTTATATTTGCACCAAAATTTGGTTATTGTGTTCTTTGCATAACCTTTTCCATCATTCTCAAATACTGTTCCTCCCTCATAACTTGGTTAATTGTTACTCTTCCCATGTAAATTCTTCAGACACCCCAAAGTGTGCTTGGTGTTGTGACCAACT
>NW_006206445.1:0-1759 GCF_000334495.1 Tupaia belangeri chinensis | reverse complement strand
CATCTCATTTAGTTTTCTCACTATGAGTATGTAGAAGTCTTTATCAGACATTTTCAAGGTTGATAAATGTTGTCCAGGTTCTATTGCCAAGAATGTGTTGTCCAAAATGCCTGCTTAGTTTTTAAAGATGGAACTCCACCCTTTGCTTGTTTTTAAATATGTATGGAATGTGGAATGTTATGATAGGACACAGTAGTAGTGGTGGTCAGACATGGAAATGGTGGGGAGACAAAAATATACATGTGAAATAAACTCAGTATTTTAATAAAGTAAAAAAAAATGGCTTCTTGTCTGAATAGTTTGGGAGTCTAGGAGATGGGTTTAGAGCATGGCTTCACTGAACACACCAGGACACAGCTAAGCTTTAAGATGGCTTTTGAAATTAACAAGTGAAAGAAAAGGCCCAAGTTGAGGAGAGATGCTTGAAAACTTTTTAAAAAAATATTAAAAATTTACAGAGAAAGAGAGAGAGCACAAGATAGACAGAAATGGAGAGAGCATGAGACAGACTCATTTAAGTTTGTAAACTGTTCTTTCTGACATGGAGAAAGAGTATCTCATATAGATTTCTTCACTATACTTAGCCCCATTTATTGAAGTACTGTTCTTTCCTTAGTCTATGTTCTTGGCATCATTTTTGAATTTCAGAAGCCAGCAGTTGGCATAGTGATTGATAGCACTGGACTCCCACATGATGGACAGCAATTTGAGTCCCAGGTCTGGTGTCTTGCTTTGTCACTCTCCCTGACTCTTTGTTCAAATTAAAATACATTATAGCCATCAAAATAATACATTAAGTTAAGGAAAGAAAGACCATTCTAGAAGAAAGCGATATACAAACCAATAAACACAAACCAATAAACAAGATATGGAAGTAAAGACATTATTCCTGACTATATAGAAGTGAAAAGCTTTCTAAGTAACATAATATATACTCAATAATTAATAAAAATTTGCCATTAATTAATACCTATAATGTAAGAAATACCCATTAATCTAAGATGCTAACCATAGTTGAAAGCATAACTGTCAAAGATTAGATGCATGCTATGACTATTTTAAAAATGAATTTAAGAAGTCAGTCATTTTAAATTATTTTATAAGAATATAAAGGCAGCACCATTTTCACTCAAAACCCTAAAATTGTGATACATTCTCATAATATAGACTTTATACTTTACTTGGGACCTCTTCTGTTTTTTAAACCTTTCCAAGAATTCTTATCATGCCTTATCAAAATAATATAGCACTTGGGGGCAAAGATGCAACCTAGAAGCCTTGCACTGGAGGCCAAAATTGAGAAGACCTCCACAGCCACCATGAACTTCCCCTTGGTGCTAGTGGTAGACGAGAACTAGTGTGACCCAGTCACTGCAGAACACCAGCATGCAAAATGTGAGGAACTTGTCTTCATTGAATGTATCAGTCAGGTTACTGGTGAAGAAAGCCACCATGAAGCTTCCCAGAGCCAAGAAGCTCAGGTAGCTTAGGACGCAGTGGAAGACAGTGACTGAGCCCTTGTTGCACATGATGAGGAGGTTTCTGGGCTCAGAATGTGAGTCTATGTCAACAAAAGGGGGAGAAGTTCCCAGCCAAATTACACAGATAATTATTTGGAACACAGAGCAAATGGGAATGACAGAGTTGGAAGCCCCCGAGAGCATCAAGCACCTCATGGTTTTTCCAGGCTTCATGGTTTTAAATGCCAGAATCACAATAATGGTTTTAGCCAAAACAGTGAAAACAGCCACAGTGAACA
>NW_006206444.1:12740-15062 GCF_000334495.1 Tupaia belangeri chinensis | reverse complement strand
AGACTCCTAAGGGATTTTTCAAGTCCCCGGGAAAAAAAGCTTTAGTATAAAGGGAATAGCATGATTTTGAAATGCAATTTAATTTGAGTCCAATTTTCAGTTTCAGCATATTCACTTTTATTTCTGAATATCACAAACTTCAATCAGAATACTTAAAAAAAAATCCTTGCATTTAACAAATCTGACAAAAGAACAAGTATCCAATTGATATGCATTTCAACTATGAAGTTTTAACTGAATTATCAATTAACATACTTAAAATTAGGTACAGGTAACAAAAATATGCAGGAATCAGATAACATCCTACAACTATGTACATGTTCATGTAACACTACCTAGTAATCCACTGTAACATCTGGAGGCAAACCAGACATAGACATTGCTTTGTCATCCCCCCACACCTTTTTTATTATTATTTCATAAGCATTAAAGAAAAAAACCTGTCACATTTCTCTCCCTCTTCACGTAAGCAGTTCTGAAATAAGACTCTTCAAATTTTACATTTTTTCCATTCAGGCTCATTCTTTGCTTCTTCATCAGATTCAACCTGCCTAAACATAGTTTTGGGCTGAGTCTTGGAGTATGCTGGAGAAACTCAGTATGGATTGTCTTCTTCTGCTTGGCATGTTGCAAAATGGCTTCCTGGGAATTACTGTCATCAGTCTTGTCCAAAGCAATGTTCTTCACAATGTAGGATGACAGAGTACCCCCATGGGTTCCAACTCAGCCACCACGACCTGGGCCTGCTAGAGGAGGTTCAGGTTTGTGGGATTTCAGGGGATCCAGCCTGTCCTTCAGCTGTTTCCTTGTACTCTGTTGGTGGGGCTGGCGGAACACAGGCAGAGCATGAGGGGTGATGATGTATTCTTGGGTTAGTCTCTGCTTGCTTTGTTTTCTGCTGGGTTTTAACCACACACAATTTTGCTCCCCTCTGACTCTTGTTGGAGTCATAGTAGACTTTAGCCAATCCATTTCCAGTTCCAACCATGATCTGGTTGAGTTTTGGATGCCAGAGGCAGCAGATGATGCTCGCATCTGTAATGTTTATTTCATACATCCTTTGGAAAGTCCTACGCCCAAAGAAAACAAGTTTGCAACTGCCACATCCTCTTTGAACAGATGTACCGGTGACTATGAGCTTATCATCGGGACTGAAACAGCAGTCAGTCATTGGGAACATGGTGGGAAGACCAGAGGCTGAAAAAAGTGGCTTATTAAGTTGTCAGGTGTCCCATAACTTTAACGTGTCATCACCTCCAGGAGAAGCGAAGATGTTACCATTGTAAGAAAAAGCCACACAGGAAGTGTCTGTGCCTGGGTTATGAGCCTGTTTGTAGTGGAATTTGGGTTGAACTGTTAAACATCCGTCCCAGATCTGTAGACTTCCATCCTGGCAGGCCGCTGCTACGAGATTTCCATCTCTACTATAGGTACATGTAGTCGGAATGAATTTTTTTCCCCTGCATGGGCTGTGTTAAACACATTCTTCTGCTTCTTTGGATTTTCCACTTCCCATAGCCTCACAGTCGCATCGTCTGAACAGGTCACAAACTCTCCATTCTGGGATGCTATGAACCAGTGTGAAGCATTGCTGTGTGACCCTTGGTGTTGGCCATGTCCACAATATACTGGTCCCCTTTTATGCATTCCATTACTACAAAACCATCTGTCAATCGCCTTGGCCTGAGTGCTCCCAGATACAAGAATCATGTCTCCTGTGTTGTAACGACTTAATCTGATGGCACACACAGGGCTGAAGGGATCTAAAGGGCTTAAATGAAGCATCTATTCCCGCTAAATCCCAAAACTTATTATAATCATATCCTCCAGTCACCAAACGGGCGCCTGAGGGATTGAGACCCAAAGCAGACACTGTTCTTGTGCCGTGCTTCAGTGTAACCTCATGCGAGTCAGGAATCTTTTGGACAAGATTCTCTTCCTCTTCGGAATCTTCATCTTCTCCTTCATGAAGAGGGGAGGAGGTAAAGGAGGACCGATTAGTTCATCAGAATCAGAATTCTCTTCCCTTTCATGGCTGGTTGAACCTCTGGAAGATTTTGAACAATCTCAGATGGCACTTGGACCTGATGATGTTGGTTCACTATCTTCATTTTGCTGTCTTAACTCTTCCTCTTTGTTCATTTCTTTTTCTCTTCCAGTGTTTTCCGACTTCTTTCCACAGCTGTTTGAGTTTGTTCGAATATTAGTTCTAAGTCAAATGTGCGAGCTTTTCTCCCGAACCCGGTGAAGCCCAGGGTGGCCACCAGCTGTGGGTCTCCTCCCGGTGTCTCTGCACCTGTCACTTTACTAGCCCCGGCCACC
>NW_006206444.1:10558-12290 GCF_000334495.1 Tupaia belangeri chinensis | reverse complement strand
GGCCATCCAAAGAGGCCCCAGGGCGGGCCTGGGGGTGGGGCTCGAGGAGGTGAGTTGCAGCTGCGTGTCAACGCCCACCGACCTGTCTGGGGGCGGGGCTCTAAGCCACCATTGATAGGCCAGCAGGTGGTGTGGTTAGAGCACTTGACTCGCATTTTGTTGACTGAGGTTCGAGTCTTGTACCTGGCAACTTGCTTTCTCACTTTCATTAAGCGCACATAGGAATCTAAAAAATAAATAAAATTAGATCACTTAAAAAGTATCCTCCTGAGGGGAAACTGCACCTTCCCTTCAGCTTTGTATGGTACTTAAAGTACAAGAGAGAGGACCAGCAGTTAGCATAATGGCTGTGTTGCTGAACTCCCATGTAGTCAATGGCGGTTCGAGTTCTGGACCCAGTGGCTTAAACTCATGCCAAGCGTGTGTGCATGTGTGCCCAGGATCCTGAGAGAAGGGATTGCGGCGTGGCCATCCCCCCGGGGGGTGACTTCTTGCTCTGTCTTTCTGGTGAGTGCATGTGCCCTATTGCAAACACCTCTCAAAAAAAAAAATAAATAAAGCATAAGAGATACTGACTTTACTGTTGCTGTTATGGCCTACAACTTATACTATGGGCAGTAATGAACTTGACCTTTTCTGCCATCATTCACTTGTTACTATGGTCGTGAGAGTAACTACTAATATTTAAATATCACTTATAGGAGCCAGCAAAAAGACTCCTTTTGAAACAACTTTTAGAACTTCCCTTGAAAAATCCTTATGTTGGATAATGCTGCCTCCTGTAGGTCAGAGTGAGTAGTTCTCCTGCCTGCTTTGGGTTCACCACCTGAAACTCAAATGTCTGGTAAAATGAAGCCCCAGGACCTCACCTCTTTCATTAGAGAAGTTTAAGTTGCCTTTAAAATGCTAATGTTAACCCTTACTCCTTTATATCAAGTTCTTGGGGGGGGGTGTTTGAGAGACTGAGGCCCATGCTATCCCAAAAGCAAGGATCAACCCTGGCTTCAGTCTCAAGCTCTGTTCAAAATGAAGTGAGAAATTTTGCTGGCCACACAGGGAGCAAACCTGCCACTGTTCCTCCTTGCACCCATGGCAGACACTGCTGATCCATCACAGCACATCTCCACTAGGAAGGCAAGTAGGATGGATGTGGAATCTTCAGTACAGAATTCCTGTGCCTGGAAGATCTCAAAGCCATTGGCCTGATTCCCCTTCAGATTTCTTTCCATTTCCCCTGTACCCATCCTAGAGCAAGGATAGCCTCTTCCTTCTAGCCAGGGACTTGCTGTTCCTTTTGGAATTGCTTCCTAACCTCTCTCATCCTCCTTGTGAGAGAAATGGAGGCCACCAGAAAGACTGCCTGTACTTGTGCTGGTCTTTGAATCTCACACTGTCAGACGTTCAAAGGATCCCTGAGCTGGGTTTGGGGGGTAGGGTGGTCATACAGTGCTGGTAGCTTTGTATATTGAAATGTGTTCATTTTCAAGGCGAGATGAAATTCTAGTTCAGTGGTATGTGGGCTTTGACAGGGTGGGAAGGATTGTGCCTTAATCTTACATTACTTTCCTAAAACAATTTAACTTTATTATTTAGACCAGAGAGACAGAGGGAGAGTGAGAAAGAAAGTCTCCAAGCCCAAGCCCAGGACTTGAACCGTGGTCAGCCATGTGGAAGTCCAGCACCTTAACCACCATACCACCTGTCAACCCAGCCATAATATTTAAATTCATTT
>NW_006206444.1:4073-10415 GCF_000334495.1 Tupaia belangeri chinensis | reverse complement strand
ATATATATATCTTTAAGTTACTTATGGAAATAAAGGGAGACCGCATGAGCATTGCCTATTTGATGAAAGGAGGAATGGAGAAGGGCCTGGTGAGAATAGTCAAGGTCCATTTTTGATACTCTGAACCCCATTTGGGAGCTACCCTTCCAGTACCCCAGAAATGTCAGCAGGCATTGCACACTGCCAGAGCTCCTCTACCTTAAAACAATAGAAGGGTGACCTCTTGTAGCCAGAAACAAAACAAAAAACAGGGTGATTCTGGGTTGGCTACTTAGTCACCACCTCCCTTTATCTGGAGACCCAGAATAGGGGAATTGTTTATCACAGTAATCTCTTATCTACTCTTAGTACTCCCTCTAGTTAGAGGCACCTCTGTCTGCAAGGGGCAGGGACTTTGGATGTTTTACTAAATCCTATGTGTGCTAGCCCCTAGAACAGAACAGGTTTGTCTTAGCATGAGCTGAATACTGCGAAAGTGTTCCTAAAGCCTCCCTCCAAGAATCCTCTCCCATTTGAGCCTTAAGATATGAGATCTTCACTATCCTGGAAGCGCTGTTTTTTTTGGGGGGGACCCTCTCCTGAAGTAACGCCACCTGGTGCTCACGAAAGGCAAAGTTAACCCAGACCTCATAACCATTATTATTTCCGGGGTATGACCTCACACTTGTGAGTGGTAGGTGCTGTCAAAAACCATGCTTATAACTTGGGAGGTACATTCTACCATAGTGTAGTGTACTGAAAAGGCTCATACTTAGATATTTAGGAAGTGAAGATTTACCTTAAAAAAAGGCAATGGAGTGGTTTTAGCTACAAAAGCATCCTCTGAATATTCAAATAAGACTCGATGTATAAGGGAATAGGTCTCAATATACTGAGACAAAACACCATCGGAATAGATGGAACCTCTCCTGCATGCATTGAGTCTCGACAAGACTCTCTGTAATTGAGGTGAAGGGTCCAGTCATCTGGTGGTCTCTGGAGTGTTAAATCTCTATTGATGTTGTATCGACTGACTTAGCGGAACATCTTGCACATAAAGATCATTATTCCAGCCTCTTGCTCATTGGAGCAAGTCTGGCTTTGAGTGGGGGCTGCATTGCTTGTCAGGTTACATTAGGATGACACCCCCAACTTCCTGGAACTTAAAGTATGCTGTAAACATAAAGCTTTGCTTTAGAGCTCTCAAACCTGAGCCTGCCTAGGGGCCAGATGAGGGACCCACAGCAGGGCCAGGTAAGGCTTGGCCAGGAGCTATGACTTGCTCAGCTGCACAGACCTAGTCTATGCTGGCCCTCTAAGGAACACCTTATGTTGCCAGATCATCTGTGACCTAAGAACAGGTGGAAATCTGGATTTTGTGAACTTAAAAAAAAAAATTGGTTTATAAACCCTGAGCTCAGTTGCCAAATATCAATGCTACAAGCCAGATGTGTGCCACAGGTGAGCTGCTTGTTGATGTCCTTGACCTCTATGTCTGGCCAGGGGTTCATGTAGCACTGTGCCCCAGTCATATTAGAACCTGGTACTTGGGAGACATATAAACTATTTTCCATTTGACCAGTGAGAGGGAAAGTGAGAAAGCAAGCCACCAGGTCTGGGACTTGAACTGTGATCAGCCATGTGGGAGTTCAATGCCAGCCCCAGTGCTGAGATCTTTATATTACTAGATAATGCTAGGCTTAAATATTCTATATGCCAACCAGAACGTCTTACAGCTCCCTGTCCTCAGTGGGAGCAAGCCCCTCTACAGCTCATTAACGTACTATGTCTCAAGTGAGAATCAGCCAGTGTGGTCAGCACTGCCTTGAAGACTCGGTCCCCTGAGAATACATTTCCAGAAGTTACTCCAAGGGACTTCTTAGCTTAACTATTAGGCTTTCCTAACTCTTCATTTGCCGGGTCTGTCGACTTCTGATGGTGGGTGTCCATCTTCAACTACTAAAGTGAATTTGTCTATTTCTCCTTGCAGTTATATCAGCTGTCCTGTTAAGTGTGTACATATCCAGGACTTCCATTCTTAGAATTATCCTATACTGGTATGTGATACCATGCACCATCCCTTATCACGTCCCCAGCTCTGAAACCCACTTTGTCTGATAATAATTACTCCAGCTTTCTCTCGTAGTCTCAGCATATCATATCTTTTTTCTATTCTTTCCATTCAAAAAAAAAAATCTTGTGTTTAAATTAGAGGTAGACAAGATCTTGCTGTGTTGCCCAGACTGGCCTCAAACTTGGAATTCTCCCACCTTAGCCTCCAAGCAGCTGGGTTACAGGTATACCTCACCAGGCCTGGTTTAAAGTAAGTTTTTTTTTTTTTTTGAGAGGTTTTCACTATAGGGCGCGTGCGCTCGCCAGACAGACTGATAGAGACAGAGAGATAGAAAGTGAGAAATCACCCCCCAGGGGGGATGGTCATGCCACAATCCCTTCTCCTCCATTCTCCTCTCGGGATCTTGGGCATGCACGCACACAGGCCCGGCATGAGTTTTAAGCCACCGGGTCTGGGATGCAAACCGCGGTTGACTACGTGGGGGTCCAGAGACATAGCCATTATGCTAATTGCTGATTCCCTAAAGTGAGTTTCTTATAAGTAGCATAGAGTTGGATGGCTTTTCTAACTCAAATGCTTGTGGAAAAACTTAATAAATTACAAGTAACTCGGTCGGTTCAATGGTACGTGATGGTCCATAATTAATCACCCATCTCCCAAATGATGGGGAATTCACTGCCTCTCTGGTTTCTAGCCCCAAACTGCTGAACTGGTACATGTAAGTTCTTGTAAACTGGTGTTTTTATTACTATGGGATAGTTTCTGGGAGTGAGAAGGCTAGTTTTCTGAGTGCTGTATATAAGGAAATCTTACTAGCTACTGCCAAGTTTCCTTCTAAAAGGACAGCATACACCTTACTCCAAACAGTGCCTTTTCCATTAGTAGCTAAGGCAGAATGCCACTGGGTGGTAGTCTCATGAATTGGAATCTTTAAGTTATCTGGAACAGTCAAACCCTAATTGTCATCTTGGTGACAGGTATTATATTTTAAATCCATAGACACAATCCCATCTGTCTGCTCTGTTGATGCATCCTGAACCTGTTACTAAAGAACTCCTAACTACAAACACATACACGAAGATGCCAAATCTCCTAAGAAGCATCTTTTGCATGATGTATTTCAGAAGGCAGGGAAATCTGACTGTTGGACTCTTGTTACATTAAATAACCTTGGATTCTTAACAGCCATCTCTTGAACTGAGAATTGAGTCCTACCAGCATCTTTGAGATCTTTCAGCTCCAGAGTTCATTATGTTAAGGTTTTTTCCAGCAAATGGCTAATTCTTATTCTAAGTCCATCTGCTTTGCCCTACTCCTTGCGTTTAGAAATTGCAACCTACCAACAGGGAAGCTATCAGACGGGGGACTATCCAGGGTGTTAAGCAAAACCCCGGCTTTGGAATGTGGGGCAGGATCTTACACAACAACATTATCTTTAACCCTCCTTGCCGCTAATAGGTCACTAACTTATCTGATCGATGAATGTGTCCTCACTGCATATCAAGCCATAAACCCACAACCACCTTGGCAGACTGCACATACGATGGGGCAGAGGCCTCTATCTTGGGGCCAAATGCTTTATATAACTTTGTCGTGGTGGCCCCAACACACTCACTTTTCAACAACTCCATGTGACACCCTTGCCTCTCTCGTGGTGACAAGTCAGGATCATCTTCAGGCATTTTCCCAGTCAGCTAATCACATGGCATCAGTGGGAATGTTTACAGCTTGCTGCCACTTAGGGAGTGTTATCAGAACCCTTTTACTATCAGTCCCCAACTGGAGGCTGATAGCAGGAGGGGTCATGATGGGGGGTATAGACTCCCTAGGACAGTTGATGAGGACCATAAAACAAGATGTCAATCTAATGTAGAAGACCTCCTGTAGGACCCCTGCCATAGAGAAGCAGCTTGATCTGAGGATTCCTTTCTAGGAACGATAGGTCTCTCACGTCAGGAAGACGCTTGGCATTTGGTGCCATTGTTCCCCTCACTGGAGGTCCTACCATGTGCCAGATTGTCATTTCTATGGTGATTTCATGCTCTTATTTCTCTACCTGGTCACAATGTGTCAGACTAAGAATCAAGTCTACATACTCTTGCCTCTGCCATGTCTTTGAGCCACTTTTCTGGCTATTATTTCCTCCTCTGTGAAACAGGAATATTCTGTAAGTCTCATGTGTATACTTGAGACCCAAGGAGATGTGACTAAAAAAAATTTTTTTTGCCCTACCAGCATAAATCATGATCAACTTAGATTGGTCACAACTTAGAATCTCTGAGCTTTTAGTATTTCTTATTTTGGGGGGAGGGGAATAAAGATACTAAGGAAAACCTAAAAGCAAGCATACGAGGAAGGACAAGGACTCTTCTAGTCCCTCTTCCTTCAAAAATCTGAACTTGTTATTTTTTTGGGAAAATGATGCTTTGCATTCTCTTCCAGAGAAACACTTGTAACTTGGGCCCTCTGTGCTAATGAAGGCAGTCCATTTTGTGACTTTGGATTAGCCACAGTTCATCCCCATTGGGCTGGCTGGCTTTCTCTCGATGTGACAGTGATGGGTTTTTGCAGTGACAAAGGTAAACTTTAGCCTTTCAGTAGACTGAATGTGGTTGTCTTTGGCTCTCTGGGATTACATAATGTGTTGAAACAGGTTTCTAAAACCTTGCTTGTGTGCATGATTCCAGGTCACATTCTATGGGCTAGGTACACATAGAATAAAAGCCCCTTGGACAGCTACTCACATGGGCAGCCACTCTCTGGTCCATCTCAGGTACTTTCCTGACATGATGGTGGTCCACTGACCCTCTGACCAGAGGACTCCAAGCATTTGCACCATCAGCTGATTTACCTTGACCCCTTGAGGCAGGAAATAGAATTGCTGGTTCATGAATAAAATTCACAAGGTCACCCAGGGAGTTAAGGGGAAGGAAGACTCAAATTCAACTTAAAGCTGTGCTGCCCCTGCTTCTCCTGTACAATTTAGCTTCAACTCCCACAGTGACTATGCAATCAGAATGGAGCAAAGAATAGGCGATGATCAGACTACAGTGTGGGCTGGCTGATGGGATCTCCTAGTGCGGAGATGACTGAGGCTACCTTTGTCACTGCAAAAACCCATCACTGTCATCACAGTTGAGAATGCTCAGTTTGACATTTGTATTCAGCTTTTCACTGTCTGAACTTCCAACATCTAGTGAAGTCCCTAGAGAACAGGCTTGGGACCTTCAGTGGGGTATGGGTCTACACAGGTGAACTGAATATACACTGCTTTACTCACATCCTTGACAATTTTGTGTCCACATCTGCCTTCCTAGGAGCTGGGCTGCAGGCTCTGTTGGGAGGATGAGCCTAGTCTGTATACATAGCCTTTCTGCTGACATCAGTTCTGGCTTCCTCTACTCCTTTACAGCAGTGTACCATTCCTTCATCTTCTGGAAGTTTCTCATTCTCCTTCTAACATCTGTTTATCCTTGGGGGGGTGGGTAATACTTTCTAGTTCATCTGAGTAAAATTTAGGAAAGAGAATTCAGTATGCCACATTGGCCTGGGAGTTCCACTGGCATCTCATTTGATAGTCAACATTCAGGCTTTGAATGTCCTTCAATTAAACTATCACTTTAGGTTTCTATTCTCTATGCTCATGCCACTTATGCTAAGTGTTTATAGCTCACTTGGATCTTATAAGGATAGCATTTGTAAACTATCCAGTAGATCATCTTACAACTTGGGATATTTATACAAGGACTGAAGAAAAACTGAAACTCCAGTGGGTGAGTGAGGCTGTGGTTGGAAGGGGTCTAGGTTTGTCCTTTTCTGTTCTGGTGGTCTGTAACATTGAAGTTGTCTCTATTACTACCCAATATTTCTGGGTTATTCTAGAGTGCAATAGGGCTTAATTTATCTGGGGCAGATCCTGGGACTAAAATTCTACTAGTCTTATCTCTTGTATGGCTCAGTGGCATTTATGTCAGTTCTAACCAGTCTTTCCTAAAGATGCTATGCTGAACTTTCTGCCACAGGCCTGCTATAAATCCTGTGGTTCTGAAATGCTTCTTGCAATGGCTACATGTTCACAAGGGAACCTGCAGACTCACACTCAGCGAGGCTTTGCCAGGTGGTCCTCCTCTTACCTGTGCATGTCACTGTGGACTTCAGATGGAGGATACACCAAGGAAAGCATTCTAGGCAACATCAGTACCTCCACAAACTAAAACATTAATTCCCCAAGTCTAGACCAGACTCACTCTCAAGCATTCACAGTTGGAGTGTGTAGTGATAAGTCTGTT
>NW_006206444.1:559-1839 GCF_000334495.1 Tupaia belangeri chinensis | reverse complement strand
TGTGTTTCTAGGAGTTAACATGGTTGCTTTAAGGTATCCTGTATTCAAGGTCCATTCTAGAACTTTATTAGGGCGTTTGAAGCTTACTGATAATGTGTCCTCTGATAGGCTTCATTGCTAGCCTTGAAATCCGAGAGAGGTGGTCTCTGGAGCTGACACAGCAGGGCTGTGCTGGGGGCTTAAGTTGCTGAAGCTGAAATATCTTAGGGCTTTGTCGTTGTTGTATACTTTGGTAGGTAATCAGATCCAAAGGGTAGTAATTCAATACCCAAATCAAAAGGGTAGTAATTAAATGAGTAAAACTCCAAATGGGATATCGGCATAGTCTGAGTATCTTGTCCCCAACATTTAATAGTTAAAAAGTTGTTTGCAGAAAATCCAGTCACTAAACTAGTGTAGCCAGGTGCTTGTGGCAAACATCACCAACACTACCTATTCCTATGTACCTCCTGGTATGACCCATGGAGAAAGCACGATGTTACCTATGTAGTATCTTTCTTCAAAATGTATAATCTCAATTGTAAGACTATCTCTCAAGCCTGAATTGAGGGATACTTTTCAAAATTACTGACTAGGGTTCCAGCAGATAGTGTAGTGGTTATGTCGTTAGACTTGCCCCACGATGGACCACGGTTCAAGGCCTGGACCTACTGGCTTGAAATTCAGGCTGGGTGTTTGTATGTATGTGCTCAAGATTCCAGGAGAATGAAGAGATTTTGATGTAGCCATCCCTGCTAGGGAATGATTCCTCACTTTCCTTCTCACTATCTGTCTCTTCCCATGAGCACACTTGCCCTAAGGCAAAAACCTTCTTTAAAAAAATGTGGGGCTCAGTAGGTGGTGTGGTGGTTAAGGTGCTGGACTCCCACATGGCCAACTGTGATTCAAGTCCTGGATATGGTGGTTTGCTTTTCACTTTCCCTTTTTCTCTCTGGTCAAATTAAAATAATATAAAAAATAAAACTAAATCTTAAACAGTCAAAATAACTGACCAGAGCCTTTTTAAAAATCAAGGTCACAAAGATGTGACATTCTGAATTATATTCTGAAAGAAAAATACTGAAAACTGATGTCTGAAACCCAATTGCTTAGTTAATAGATCAAAGATTCATACCAGGTTTGGATAGTCATGTAGGATATAGATTGTAGAGGGCTTATGGAAACTGTGTCATTCTTTTTGACACATCTGTTGGTGTTAATTATTTCAAGTCTTTAATAAACTGGGACATATTGGGGAAATTGTTTCTCAAATTCTTCTCTCTTCAGTCAAGCACTCTTTC
>NW_006206444.1:0-233 GCF_000334495.1 Tupaia belangeri chinensis | reverse complement strand
CATGTACGTGTGTACCCAAGATCCTGAGAGGAGAATGGAGGAGAAGGGATTGCGGCGTGACCATCCCTCCTGGGGGGTGATTTCTCGCTTTCTGTCTCTATGTCTCTCTCTGTCTGGTGAGCGCACGTGCCTTATAGCCAAAAACCTCTTAAAAAAAAAAAAACAGACACAAGCCCATGAGTACCTCTCAGAATGCAGAGGCCTCTGGAGTCTTTTCAAGGAACTTCAAGGGT
>NW_006206443.1:0-710 GCF_000334495.1 Tupaia belangeri chinensis | reverse complement strand
TAGGTAGTTGTGTGAGGGATGGAAAAGGACAAACTGTAACTCTCAGAGCAGTGACCTAAGACGAGGACTTCATCTAATGCATTGAAGACACCTGGGCGGGACTGAGTGACTAATAATGACATCTTTCTGTTTTATTGATTTATTTATTTTTTACTTTTTTATATTTTATTTACATACATTCTATCACTGTATATTACCGCATGCAAAATGAATTTTCCTAACATGAATACACTGCACATTAGTCCAGTTAAAGACCATACACTTATCAACAAATAATTTTCCATTTTTGTGTCCCTTAAATGTTTTGCTTCCTTTTTTATTCCCGTGATTCCCTTTCACTCACCCTCCCTCCCTTCCCACCCCCCCCCACACACACACACAGTCTCTATTGTCTACAACTGTTCTCCATGCTTTGACAACTGCCAATCTTTCGGTTTCTGCCACAGTGTGTGGACATACGGGATATACTGAGTGGGGCCATACAACGCCTATCCTTCATAGTTTGGCCTGTATTACTTAGCAGTAGATCTTCCATATTTGTCCACTTTTTATTAAATGCAAGGGTGTCATTGTTTTTCAGGGCTGAGTAGTATTTCACAGTACATGCATGCCACACTTTTTCAATCTATACATCTATTTGTGGACATTTTGATCGGTTCCACATCTTAGCAATTGTGAGTGCTGCAATAAACATGGATGTGCAAATACTT
>NW_006206442.1:0-1610 GCF_000334495.1 Tupaia belangeri chinensis | reverse complement strand
CTGAAGCTGGTGTGTCTGACAACATGATTCCTACATCACACAAGCCCAGTAAGACTCTGAGACGTGAACCATGGTCAGCCATGTGGAGTCCAGCACCTAAACTACCTACTGCCCTGCCGTTTTCACTTTTTAAAGAAGGTGGAGCCCCACCCAGATTTGCAGCTGTGATTTGGGTTATTTTATAACCACATCCCTATGTTCTCTATGTCAGAGATTTCTCTCAGGCCCTTGTCTACCCAGGGCTCTCCTGATTTCTTCATGCAATCCTTCTGGAGCTGGTGTGTCTGACAACATGATTCCCACATCACACAAGCCCAGCAAGGTTCCTGTCTTGGTTTGTTACTATTAAAACTGATATGTGGGGCCAGCAGGTGGTGTAGGGGTTAAGGTTTTGGACTCCTACATGGCTGAGCATTGTCTGAGTCCCAGACCGTGTAGCTTGAAATTCACTCCAGGCACATGTGCATATGTGCCCAAAATTCCAGGAGGAAAATAGAGAAGGCATTCCCCTTAGTAGTTGATTTCTCACTTTTCCTCTCACTGTCTCTCTCCTCTCCAGGGAATGCATGCATCCTATGGCAAAACAAAAGAACAAAACAGAACAAACAAAAAACCCACAAAATGCTATTTGTGGGGCAGGACCTTTTAGAGATGTGAGCCCTCAGCCCTTACAGTATATCCACTGCATCAGAATCCAGATGGAATAAGATTCCCAGAGGATTTACACACAAGTAGGTTATGAGAAGAGCTTTCTTAACACACATGTGAAGACACTGGAGTGGCTTAGGTGAGTATTGTTTTTCACACACAGATCTATTGCTCTTTGCCTATTTTGTGTAGCAAACTAGCTTCTCATTTCTCAATTTTGTGGTTTATAAATTTAAGAATAAAGTACTCCAGACTTTGCATTGAAAATGACAGACATTTCTCCTGGACTTCACAAAATCTGCAAAAACAAACAAGGAGTGTTGTAATAATACATGGTCACATCTTTATTTTGACCACTAACAGTTTTAACTATCTAAATGCCATAATAATGTACTACCACTCGAATTAAAATACTAGTAAACAGTAATTCAAATATTTTTATACCCCTTTTAAGAGAAAAATTGCTCTTATGATCTGGAGTGATGAGAATATAAAGATGTATAAAAACAGAGATATGAGCACTGAATTTTATTTTGTGGAAATACTGAAAATAAAGATGAAGTAATGCATTCAAATGCAAAAATATTTTAATATTGGTTGTTTGGGATAAAGAACCGCTTCAGAGAATCTGGTAATATTTAATTCTTTTTAGATTTTTTTTTAATAACCATGTATTGTTTTAAATACAACTCAATAAAATAAAATTTAGTCCTATACAAAAAAAGGGTTCCTTCTCTTTGCTCTTAGATGAGAAAGTATGTCCTTGGGAAATGCTACCTTTTAGAGGAAATAACATTAAAACTCAACTGTATGCTAAAGTATATTGGCCTGAGAAAGCCTCCATACTCCTGCTTTGGCTTTCTTAAGAAACTGCAACCTCATGTGGAAAACTTTTTTTAATTTTATAATTTTAAAATTTTTTAATTTCCCCACATTTATTTTACATATAAAAAATTTTTGCT
>NW_006206441.1:0-2603 GCF_000334495.1 Tupaia belangeri chinensis | reverse complement strand
TTTTTATTATTTTTTTCTCCTGTTACTTTTTTGTTGTTTCCCCAGTTCTCTGAGGTGTGCGTCATTTGGTTGTCTATTTCCACCCTTTCTGGTTTTTTTTTTTTTTTTTTTTTTTTTTTTTTTTTTGGTTTAGAGCTGTAGTTACTATGAATTTACCTCTTATGACTGCTTTCTCATGTCCTATAGGTTATGAAAAATTGTGTTCATTATCGTTAGTGTCAATAAATTTTTTAAATTTCAGTATTAATTTCTTCAGTGGTTGTGAAGGTTGTAGAAGATTGTTTAGTTTTCATGTGTTTATGTATTTTGGGGAGTTTTGTCTGCATTTAATCTCAAGTTTGTTTCCACTGTGGTCAGAAAAGATGGTGAGTATAGAATTTGTTCCTTTTAATTTGTAAAGAAGTGTTTTGTACCCTATGATGTCCATTCTCAAAAATGTTCAATATGGGGAACCAGCAGTTAGCGTAATGGCTATGTCGCTGGACTCCCACATAGTCGACTGTGGTTCACGGCCCAGACCCGGTGGCTTAAAACTCATGCTGGGCACGTGTGCGTGCATGCCCAAGATCCCGAGAGGAGAATGGAGAAGGTGTGACCATCCCCACTGGGGGGTGATTTCTCGCTTTCTGTCTCTCTGTCTCTCTCTGTCTGTCTGGTAAGCACACACCCTATAGCGAAAACGTCTCCACACAAAAAAAAAATGTTCAATATGGAGGTCAGAAAAATATGTATTTTGTGGTTGTTGGTCGTAAAGTTCTATAGATGTCTGTGAAGCCAATTTGAATTATGGTCTTTTGTTTGTTTGTTTTTGAGAGAGGTTTTGGCTATAGGGCATGTAATGCTTGCCAGAAAGACAAAGAGACAGAGTCTGAAAGCAAGAAATCACCCCCCAAGGGGGGGGTGGCCATGCCACAATTCCCTCTTCTCCACTCTCCCCCTGGGATCCTGAGCATGCATGCACATGCACCCGGAGTGAGTTTAAGCCACCAGGTCCAGGACTCGAACAGCAATCGACTACATGGGAGTCCAGTGACAACCATTACACCAACTACTGGTCCCAATTTATGCTATTCTTTAGATCTTGCATCTCTTTGCTTATTTTTTGTCTAGATGATCTGTCCAAAGGAGATAATGAAATGTTAGGATCCCCATTGAATAGTGTATTGCTGTCTGTCTGTCCCTTTATATATAGGAGGTTTTCTTTTATGTATTTGAGTGTTCCAGATTGAGTGCATAGATATTTTTATATTTATATGTGCTATAGTTTCTTGATGAATTAACTCTTTTAATAGTATATAGTGGCTTTTAAAGAAAAGAATTACAAAATTTTATTATTATTATTATATTCTAATTTGCTATAGGGCCCCTGCACTCATTATAAAGAGAGACAGAAAGAAATGAAGAGAGGGAGAGAGGGGGAGGATAGAGAAAGAAGAAAGAAAGAAAGCCACCAGGTTTGGTACTCAAACTGTGGTCAGCCTTGTGGACAACAGTTCCTTAACCACCATGCCACCTGTTGGTCCTGTAATGTCTTTCTTTAACTCTTCTTATGATTTTTGTCATAGACTGTTTTGTCTAATATCAGTATCATGACTCTAGCCTCTTTTTGATTTCCTTTTGCATGGAATATCTTTCTGCGTATAACAACCCTCAGTTTCAGTGTGTATATATCTTTATTCATGATATGTGTTTATTGTAGGCAGCATATTGATGGTTCCTGTTCTTTTTATCTTTTCATCTATTCTGCCAGTCCACGTCTTTAGATTAGAGAATTTAATCCACTAGCATTCACTGCAATTATTGATATATGCCAAATTATCCCTGCCATTTTGATAGTCATTTTCTGATTTTTAAATTTTTATTTATTTATTTTTTTTATTTTTTGATTTTTTTGTCTCTTTTTACTTTTCTTGATATAGTACACCCTTGAATACTTCATGAACAACTCGTCTAGTATTGGTGAATTCTATTAGTTTTCATTTATCTGAGATCAATTTTACATGTTCTTCCCATTTGAAAAAATAATTTCACAGTATAGTATTGGTTGAAATTGTTTTTCCTTTAGCATTTTGAATATGTCTCTCCATTCTTTCCTTGTTTGCATCGTTTCAATCGAGATGTCTGAGGTTAGACTAGCAGGATTACAATTGTAAATAACTGTACATTTCTTTCTTGCGATTTTTAGAGCCTTCTCTTTGTCTTTAATTTTGACCAGTTGGCTGTGATGTGCCATTGAGAGGATCCTTTTAGGTTTATTCTATTTTGGGTCCTTTGTATTTTTTGGGTCTGATATCTGAATGTTTCTCAATGTTTGGAAAGTTTTCTTCAAGTATTTCATGGGATAGATTTTCTATGCTATTATATTCTTCACTTTCTAGAATATCAATTATTGAGATATTTGTATACTTAATAGCATTTAGTATTTATGTAATGTCATCATCTTTTTGAGAGGTTATTTTTCATTCTTTTTGGTTGTTCTAAGTCAATGGGTTTTTCTTTCAGTCAGAGTTTCTATTGTCTGCATCGTCTAATCCATTATTAATACTTTGAAGGGAGGTTTTGATTTTTTTATATTATAGTCTTAATCTCTAGGAATTCTGTTT
>NW_006206440.1:0-506 GCF_000334495.1 Tupaia belangeri chinensis | reverse complement strand
TTTCCTTACTGTTTTAAAAATGGACATGTCAGTTAAAAATAAAGCTATAAATGTATTGTTTGTATTGCAGCAAATCTATCAAAGAATTTGGGAAGAATTTCCATCTCAGTAATAAGCATTGTCCATCCCTTCATCTTTCATGTCTTCTGTTATCTCTCTTTGTGAAATTTGCAGTCTTGAGAGCAAAGACTTGCATTTTTGTTACATGGGAGTTAAACGGCATAGCCATTACAACTGCTGGTCCCTCAAAAAACAAAATTAATGTTTTAAATAATCTTAGAACAAGAAGTTGCAAAGAGAGTATTGAGTGGCCATTTAACTTTCGACCAATTTTCTCTAATGTTGGTACTTGTATGTCCATTGTATATTTCCTGTAATTATTATGTTATAATTGACTAAATGATATAGTTTACTTTATCTATTTCATTTTTATTACCAAAGAGCATGTGTGCTGGCCAGAGACAGACTGAGAGATAGAGAGGAAGTAAACAGCCCGTAATGGGGTA
>NW_006206439.1:857751-907872 GCF_000334495.1 Tupaia belangeri chinensis | reverse complement strand
TGGATTCAGGGACCCGCTGAGGAGAAGGGGTGTTAGAGGGCGAGGTTCCTACCACCCATCCCTGTTCCAACCGGATCAGTCTAGCTTTTATAGGCATCAACTTCTGGGTTAATACTTTTATCAAAATGGACATTGTAGTAGAATAGCTGTGGAAACCCTCTATTAGGTCATTGGGAAAGTCATGATGGGTTTGTCTATGCAAAAATGCATCCTGACTGCCCCAATGTCCCGGTAGTTTCAAGTATATGTGAGGAAAAACCAGCAGTTCAACCTCATCCCTTACCAGGGGAGAGGTCTGGCCCTGTCTCTGTGTCTCAGACTTTCTCTCTAAGGGTACCCCACAGGCAAGGGAGAAGGAGCTCCTACTTAGCGAAGTCTAGGCTGAATCCTGAACTGAGCAGCTGAATTTGTAAAACTTCTTCAGTATTATGTTTTATCTTGGGAATGGATGGGGGGAAAAATATGTCTTAGTCTTCCAAAACTCTCTTCAGAAGAAAATAATGTGTTTTCTCCCAGTCTTCAAGCCTGTTGAGTCTTCTATGTTGTTCTGTCTTGCGGAAAACCTTACTCAGATCATGGGGGGCTGGGGTGTGCGTGTAGATGATCAAGGGCACAGTCCCTGGCTGGGAAAGAAACGTGAACCCCTCTGAGGGCTCTTAGGCACACATGCGCACACCTGGTGTGAGTTTCAGGCCGCCAGATTCAGGACTGGAACCACAGTTGGCCATGTGGGAATCCAGTGTTGTAACTGCTATGCCATCTGCTGGCCCCAAGATAGTAACTTTTTCAAGTTGCTGATAATTAGTCATGAGAAAAGGCAGAAAACAGAGCCAATAAGTGGAAATAAAGGAGCTGGTGCTGTCAGAGGGAAGGAAAAGTAGGCGGGTTGTATTGCTAAAAGCTGCTAAGCCAGGCGTGGGCAAGCAACTGAGAGCGAGAAAGATGGCCCTAAAATTGGAGAGGACTCTAGCAAGATGTCTCCCCACCCATCCACGAGAACAGTTCCTAAACAGGGCCCTAGGCATACCTGCAAGTAACAAGTGCCTCGTGTTTTATTTCCTAAATCATCTCAGAAGGTACGGGTGATTTTGTTTCTCTCTCTCTCTCTCTCTCTTTCTCTCATTCCAGTGAGCACACATGCCCTAAGGCAAAAACCTCTACCCCCCCCCAAAAAAAAGTATTATCTTAAATGAAATATGGAAAGAAAAAAAGACACAAAGGGATCCAGGGTGAAAATCAAGGAGTAAAATTTCTAATCTTGGGAGACAAAAGATCCCCAGAAGAGAGTTTATGACTATATTAAAAAGTGGGGGTGGCCAAGTGGTAAGGGAGCCGGATCCCACATGGCCGACCATGCAGTTTGAATTCGGACCCAGTGGCTTGTATAAAACACCAGGCACAGGACCCAGTGGCTTGTAAAACACACCAGGCACAGATGCGTGTGCATGCCCCAAATCCCAACAGGATGGAGAAATGGAAGAGAAGGGATTGCATCATGACCACACCCTATTGAAGATGCTTTCTCCCTCTCTAGGTCTCTGTCTGGTGAGTGCACACACCTCTAGCAATTAATTGGGGGTTCTAGAGAGACATGAAATATGGCTCATAAAAGGCTATCCAGTGCCCTATGGATCTGGGAAGGGCCCTGGGCTGGGAGTCCTTGGTGGGCCAGGGCCTCCCTGGATAGTCAACCCCTTCTCAGTTTTCAGGGGAGCTGAACCAGATCATCTAAATGACGCTTTTAGACAGAGGGGACAGATTTAACAACCACATAGCCATGGTGTAAACCACAGGATGCCCACAGATGGAGAACTTACCACTTCCTGGTTTTCCACAGGGGTATGAAGCAGAATCAGTGCCATGTTTGTGTGTAGAGGGAGACCAGCCGGCATGGTTTTCCTCTTTCCTCCCAAGATTTAAAAATCTGAAAGGATAATTGGTACAGACCCTGCTCAGCTTGAATTTTGCAAAATATTTGTCTTTCATTTATTCTTAAGATGTGATATTCTTGGGACCAGCAGGTGGCATAGTGGTTAAGGCACTGGATTTCCACATGGCTAACCATGGTTCGAGTCCCAAACCCAAGGTTTGAAAATCATACTAGGTGTATACGCTCAAAATCCCAAGAGAAGACTGGAGGAGAAGGGATTGTGGTGTGGCCATCTTACCTGGGGGAGTGAATTTCTCAATTTCTTCCTCTTGGTCTCTCTCAGTTCTCTGACAAGAGCACACACCCAATAGCAAAAATCTCTCAAAGAAAAAGACATGCTTTTTTTTTTTTTTTTTTTTTTTAAAAAGGGAAATATTTGCTATAGAGCATATGTGCTTGCCATGGAAACAGAGAGAGAGGTGGAGAGACAGAAAGTGAGAAATCACTCTCCAGGGAGGATGGCCACACCACAGTCCCTTCTCCTCCATTCTCCTCTCAGAATCTTGGGCACGCACGTGCACGCACCCAGAGTGAGTTTCAAGCCTCTGGGTCTGGGACTCAAACCATAGTAGGCCATGTTGCAGTCCAGCAATGTACCCACTCTGCCATCTGCCTGCCCCAAGACATGATATTCCGTAGAAAGCAACTGTGTCTGTGTGATCCGGTTTGAAATACCAGGTAACAAGCCTTTTCCTTCCTGTATTTGAGTACAGGGCTGAAGAGACCTGAGGTTCCAGGACCCTGGTGGGTTTTGGCAAAAGAGCCCTTTGAAACAGAATTGGGAAGCAGAAGCCTCTTACATTCAGGTCATGGCATTTTTTACAAAAATATCTAAATACTGTGCAAAGCGCTGGGAGTTACAGACGTGGGTTACATAGCTGGGGGTCGGGGGCTCTGGGAACTTAACACGGGACTGTGGGAGGAACTCTAGTTGTCCTGGCAGAAGGCCACAGCACAGGGACAGAGACCTTCTGTGAAGTCATGTCATATATCAAGAAATGTCTTGCTCGTTTTAGCTTAAAAATGGCCTTCTTGTTTGGTCCCCTTGGGGTGGGATTTGAAAAGCATTGATTCCCACCCAATCCAGCTGTGGCTTGGTTGCCATGCCAATGAGAGAACAGTGTCCAATCTGCGTCGATAATTGTCTTTTAAAGCAGATATTATCAGCTCTAAGAAATGAACCCTTCTCCGAACATGATAGCTGGAATAGGCTAAGAATCCTCCTTTCTGTGGGATCAGAAGGGAATATTTTCTAGTGCAAAATTGGGTAGGGGACATGCCCCTGAGCACCTGGCTGACTCTCTGTCTGACGCCACCCTCAGCCAGGAGCAGCCACTGGGCTGCCAGCCCCACGTCATGAATTCCTAAGTCTGCCCTGGCCATGGCCACACTGCCAGCCCAGCCTGGAGCTGGCTTCATTGTGGCGTTTGTTTTTATTCTGATTTAAAGGGAATAAAGAAACCAATAGCCAGATATTTCTTTTTTTAAAAAAAATTATTTACTCAGTTTTATTTATTCATTTAATCATTTTCATTTGACCAGAGAAAGACAGACACACAAAGAGAAGGAAAGTGAGAAAGGAAGCCACCAGGTCCGGGACTCAAATTGTGGTTGGCCATGTGGGAGTGTCCAGCACCTTAACCACCATGCCACCTGCTGGCCCCCAATAGTCAAATATTTCTAGAACAAGGATTCAATAGCTATAACCTGTGGATCAAATCTGGCTGCCACTATTTTTTTTATTGTAATAGAAATAAAGTTTTATTGGAACACATTGCAGGCTGTCTGTAGCTGCGTTTGTGGTGTAAGAGCAGAGCTGAGAAGTCACAGCAGAGACCATGCAGCCTGCGAGCACGAAACATTTCTTATCTGACCTTTTGCAGACAAAGTTCGCCAGCCTTGATCTAAAGGAAGCACAGTAAGGATTAGTGAGAAGTTGGAGAAAGTTTTTCCAAAAGAAAACTATACTTTCAGGAAAGCCTGAGGTGAAGACCAGGATGAAGAATCCTCTGAGGAGACCACTAGGTATCAGTCCTCCCCTCTTTGAAGCTGAGAAAGGAAACAGCTGTCTCCTAAGAGAAAGTTTTTAACCTCCATTAAACAGAGAGGAAGAGGAGATGGTGGTGTCTTCGAGCTGTGTGCATTTACTGGAAAGACTTCATCCAGGGAAATGAGCAGACAGGGCTTTCGCCAGCCAGCAGGTGGAGGTTGGAGGGAGGTGGAGAGACTGCTTCCAGCCAAGCTGGATTCGGATTTATCAATTGAGGCTGCCAAACTCGCCTTTGCCCAGAGAACTTAGGGGATGTGGGTTAAAGCAGGTGGAAGGATTGCTTTTGAGGCTCCAGTTGGAGCTATAGGGGTTGTTTTTGAGAGGAAAATCAGGAGCTTGGCCCATGGGCTTCATGGAGAATTACACTCCTGTACTCTGTACAAAGAAAAAGTAACTCTTCCTTGCTCCTGGAAACTCTGTGTTGTGGTGTTCTGAGGCTTCATCCTGCCCACACTCCTGCCCCACAGAGGTGCGGTTCAGTTCCTGAGGAAACAGACTGGCCCAGAGAGACCAGCCCGGGTCCAGAGCAGGGACTGTGTTCCCACCTCAGCCTCCCCAGTGCATGCCATGGGTTTGCCGATTGCCCGGTGTCATGCTTTTCTACCCGTAAGATAGCTGCCCCCACCCCCCACCCCAGCATAAGCCAAAGTGTTGCCAGGTCTTGGATTGAGCAGGTCACTTGTGTCCCTAGCATTTGCCCAAGTTGGTGACAGCCATTAGGTCGGTGGAGTCTTCTGACCACCTCTTGCTGCAGCCCAACCACCTCCAAATTTAATGACTTAAACTAATCGTCATGGGCCAGCCCCAGAGCCTTGTGGTTAAAGGAGTTGGAGCTCACATAGCTGACCATGGTTCAGGTCCTGTCCCCAGAGGCTCGAAAAGCATGCCGGGCCTGAGTGCGTACATGCCCCAAGTCCTGCCAGGATGAAGAAATGAGAGAGAGGCGCTGTGTGAAACCACACCCCCGAGAGGTGTTTCTTCTTTTGCTTTCTCCCTCTATATCTCTGTCTCTCTGGCAGGCATATGCATTCCCCGGCAATTAAAAAAAAAAAAGTAATGAATTTTGTTAGTGAATCTTTTAATTTTTCTATAGAGTACATGTGTTTGCCAGAGAGTCAGAGAAAGACAGAAAAGAAATCACCCTCCAGAGGGATGGCCATACTATAGTCCCTTCTCCTCCATTCTTCTCCAAAATTCTTCCATGAGTTTTTTGAAATGCCCTCATACTGGGTGAAGTAGGTGGAGAAATGTGTTGTTCGGTTTGTGGGGAGGCCTGGGGGTGGAAAGTTGTAAGACATGTGAGAGCCAGCATTGACAGAGATGAGGAGAACAGGGGCCAGATCTCAGAGCCTGTCACAGGGTGGATTTAGGTCACCTCCTCTTTAGTTCTCACTTGCTTCCCATCTTCACCCTCTATCCCATCTCCAAAGCCCCAGAGTCAGACTGTCTTGCAATAAATTAGGAGGCGACAGTGACCCAGGAGCAGATCTGGGTTTTGTGGGACCTGAAGTTTATACAACTGGGGGACAGGAGATTTTGAAGAAAAAGATGTCGAATTCTGAGTGCGAAGTGAGGTGCAAGGCCTTGGTAGGGTGTATGTCAATGCGGGATGTTCAAGCTTGTTTCCTTACCTCGGTAGCAGAGCCACCTCTGCTGTTTCTACCCTCTTCCTGAAGCTCATGAAGCCCTCCTTTCTTCTTGCCTGAGACATTTGTACAGTCCTGGTACCCACTTCCTCCCATTTTTCTCCTTGGTTGTGATAGTGAATCGAGTCCAAATGTCTTAGATTGAAATCTTCTGGAAAGTTGGCTCTTCTCTTTGCCCATACTATTGTCCAAAGGAACATGGGAATTTTCTCCTTTTCGCCTCAGACCATGATTTCCCCCCCATAATCAAGAAAGGGAATGTTGGCTGGAACACTTTATTCTTTTTGGAAATGTGGCACAGGAATATGAATTTCCATAGGCAAAATTATCCCGTCGACTTGAGTCTAGACTGTCCATTGGCCAACAAGTTTGCTGGAGTCCACGCTGGCACCCCAAGAAGCTGCCTGGACTTACTCTGTGGGAAGGGAACAAATTACCTGGAACTATATTTTGAGGGAGGAAGAAAACTCACACCCATAAGCAGTGATCATGAAGAAGTTTACTAGTGAATAAATTCCAAGTAAAATTTGACAGCAGGATCTTCAAATCCCGCAGAAATGCTCAAAGCCATCTGACAATAGTGAAGAGTCTTCCTCAGTCTGGAACATAGCATGGTTGTTGTCCATGGATCAGAACTGCTAGCAAGGTGCAGACCAGACTGCAGGACAGAATGACAAGCCTTCTGTGTTCTAAGGGCTCTAACCCTTTCCAAAATGCTGCTCCTCATTCTTGAGTCAGTCTAACAGATAGGCCCAAGTGCAGGCACATCGGGCGAAGCTCTCCAGAAATTTGTGGGTTTTGGTACACTAGCCATCAGATCTCAGCCCTGGGTAGGAGCTTTGACTTTTAAGGTCCAGTCTTGGTTAAAGAAGAGACACTATGTCCCCATTAATTGCTGGCTGCTCCACCATGAAGCTGAAAAACATCCTTCTATCCTGTTGTGGTACCCTCATCCTAATGGTCTAATTGCCTTTTACCTTTGGGATTAAACAATGGATTCAATCCCATGGGTCAAGCAGAACCTATTTCAAGTATAGATTTTCCATTTCCCCAAAAGAGCAAATAAGAGGAAATGACCAGAATATTATCTAAAAGTTATTTTTTAAAGTTTTTTTTCTTAATTAATGAATTTCCTTCATGAACAAGAGAGACCGCACCCCGACAGGGTTTCAGCTATGAGATCCAGCCCCAGATCACGGGCACACACATGCCCAGTGCACTCAAGATGGGCTCTAGACGCGAACCCAGAACCTCCTTAAGTGGGTCAGCCTTGCAGAAAACTTCATCTTACTGCCGTGCTATTAGCTAGTCCTAAGACATCTTTACTCAACTGGGTCGTTCCTCACATATGAGAGCATCTAAAAGATAGTCTCAGATAAGCAAAGATTGAAGGATACCTACCCTATACCATTTCTGCAAAATGACTTAAAGAATCACTTTCGGAAACTAACTAAATAAATAACATAAGGTATACGTTCCTAAATTCACGACCACTGTCGGTTCGGACTTCCTTGGAGCCGTGAAAAGGACCCTAACCATGTGGGGAGCTGGCTTCTTGGAGACAGAGGGCTTGAAGGGCTCAGGAGAAAGATTCTTACTGATTTACAAGAAGAGAATTGGCTGCCTTTTTTGTTTGTTTTTAAAGAGATTTTTGTTATAGGGCACTTAGGCTTGCTGGAAAATCTCCCCACAAAAGGGGATGGCCGTGCCACAATCCCTTCTCCTCCATTCTTGTCTTGGGGTTTTGGACATGCACGCATACATGCCCAGTGTGAGCTTTGGGACTCGAACCATGAGTATGGGACTTGAACTGCAGTCGGCCATGTGGGAGTCCAGCAGCGTAACCACTGTACCATCTGCAGGTCCCAGAGAATTGGCTGCTGTTTATTCATGTTGCTGACCAATCCTGCTCTAACCTTCCCTTCATGTCTCTCTCACAGACTGTTTTTGAAAGGAATTGCCGATCTGAGGATTGCGCGGCCGACCTGCAGCTCCGGGGTAAACTGCTGCTCTCTAGGTGAGTCAGCATCCCTTTCTCACCATTGCTCTAAGAAGCTTGGTTTTCTTTTCTTTTTCTTTGTTTTTTTTTTTTTTAATGTATAATTTAATTTTAAAAATAAACTTAATGAAAAATAGAACAGAATCAAAACATTTGAAATAAGTACACTCACTACCTACTCCAGTAATTCCTTTGCGCACCCCAAACTTGGATGTGCAGATCCCCTCTACGGCAGAGGGTGAAAGAGTCGGTGGGCTGCAATGATATTTTATAGGTTTTTAAAACAATGTGTATTATCATTTTAACAACAGCTATTCTTTGTAGGGGGATAGTTTGGGTTTTGTTTTGTTTACAGTTCCACATACTTGACAGTATACCTTCAATTTCTAATTACCATGGTATTTGTGTTTGTGTGGAGAGGGGGTTGTTTATGTTACTCACTGAATTAAGTGAACCCATATGAAATTGCCAATATTCGACCTTCGGGGACAATTTTGTGTGGTTCAATCTATTATTACATAAAGATTCCTTCTATTATTTTTTCTTTCCTCACACTGAACAATGGCGTCTACCTTAATGACATGGGCTGTGTCGGGGTCGGGACAGAGACAGATCCTTGTTGTTCCAGGGTTTCCTTTCTCAGTTCATGAATCCCCCAAGGCTAAAGGTGCACCCCACAAAGGCCTTCTGTTTCCTCTTTGCCAACCTGTTATCTTAGGCTTTTCTTAGGACGCAGGTGCTAGTCCCGAGTCGTTTAGCCACATTGCAGAGAAGGGTTTCCTTTTGAAATGACTTTCCTCTGGAAGATTGTTTTAGTCTTGGGGCCAGAATCCTCTCTGTAAGATTTCTTGCCATTTCTCGAAACAGTCTTCAGTTTTGATGGTTATTGTCTAAAATGCCATCGTGTGTCCCTTATCTGTAACCATGAGCATTAAGTTTGGATGGAATGGGCAAAATACCTCATCCTGAACCAGGAAGTTTTTACTTAAGATGATAAATAATCTTTTTTCATCAAAGGAAAGCAAAGCTAAGATTCCAATTTTTTTTTTTTTTTTTTTTTTTTTTTTGAGATGTTTTTGCTATAGGGCACGTGTGCTCGCCAGAAATACAGAGAGAGACTGAGAGAAAGTGAGAAATCACCCCCCACACAGGATGGCCACACTGCAACCCCTTCTCCTCCATTCTCCTCTCGGGATCTTGGGCATGCACACACACACACGCCCAGCGTGAGTTTAAGCCACCGGGTCTAGGACTGGAACCATGGTCGACTACATGGGAGTCCAGAGACATAGCCATTACGCTAACTGCTGGTCCCAAGATTCCTTTTGTTCTGTTTGAGTTTATTGAGGGAAGGTGATATATCCCTGTCTTCTCCCCATACACACAAATACTCCTCTAAACCACTTAAATATTAATTATCATTGCTTTTACTTGGGACAGGAGAGACAGATTAAAGTAGCACATGTTTTGCCAAGCTTAGAAAATTACTTCAAATTCATGGAGTGGATATTGGAATTGTTTCACGTTGGTAAGAATGTCCTCCTGGGATCATTAGAGAAAGCGACTTTAAAGAAGTTTCGTAAATTATCACCTCGTTAATTCTGTTTTTAAATAGGCCTTCCAGAAAATGTTTTAGGGAAAAAGTAACGAGAAACAAAAATGTATGAAGTTGTTTTATTTTCAGGCAGGCCGCAAATGTTGGAAATTTATTTTGGATCTTAGAAAACTTCATGTGGTGGGAAAACGTTCACTTAATCCAAGGTTAAATATTACGTTCGGAAAGTCCTAATGCTCTCAGTGGTCAAATCCATCTCTGTTGAATTGTACTTTGCATGTATTCACAGGTATAATTCAAGGCACATGGTCAGTGGGGCGCTGTGTAGCCAAAGCTGCCTTCTTTGCCCTTACCTGCCCTTCAAGGTGCTGATCGGAACCAGTTCACGCTCTCTCATGTCAGCTGTGACCTCACTGTATAAAAAGTAGAAGCAAAGAATAACAGACTCCTCTGATGACTCTGTAGACCTGGGATCCCTAGCTTCCAAGCTATGGACCAGTGCTGGTCCAGGTGCAGAAATCACTAATGTTAAGACAATTATAGGAGTATGGTGGCCAGGGCCCAGACCCCAATGTGTATCAGCTAGATACTGGGGGAAAAAAAATCACTGCACAGCACATCACCCCCAGTTCAATGGTGTCTAACAGTCATCATTTACTCTCCTGGATCTACAAGTCAGCTGAGGGTTGGCTGATCCAGGCTGGATTCAGTTAGACCTTGACTGACTGGCTCCTGCATCTGGGTTTAGCAAAGGGTAGGCTGATCTCAGCTAGGCTTCTGCGACCCAGTTCTCCTCTACTCTATGCGTCTTTCATTGTCTCCTTAGAAACAGTGGCTAACTCGTGCTTGGTCATCTCATGGCAGGCAAAGGTATGCCAGGGCAAGCCAAAATGTGTAGCCCTAGGCTCAGAACTGGTACACTGGTACTTTAGCCATATGCTAGTGGCAAGTCACGCGACCAGAGTCAGGAGTCAGGACCATATCCTCTGCCCTTTGGTAGACAAAGTCACACAGCAAAGGGCAGGAATATAGGAAGGCGTGGGGAACTGGGACTCGGGCAGTTCGCTATAGCAAGTTACAAAGAGGCAGCTCTATCTCTTATCCTGGTGCCTTTTCGTTTTCAGAACTATTTCAGCCTTTCTTATCATTCCATCTCCCTAGAACTCCACCATGAGACCAGGGCTGGATGTCAAAATTTTCTGGAACTCAGAGGAATGTCCTTGGACCAAAGCTCTAAGCCGCTGCTTAGGATGAGTTATTTCCCAAGAGGCCCCCTAGTCTCTCAAAATAGCATTAAAAAAAAAAAATCAGATAGCCTTAGTAATGCTTTTATTGTGGGTTTAGGGGTAGAGTGTGCTTCCTAAATATAGTCCTTCACTGAATAACCCTTCGTTATACTCTTGAGCCTACAGCAATTCCCACAGGAGCCTTCAGAGAAGTGCTGATTGATAACTGGAGAAGTAGAGAAGATGTAAAGCCCAGTTTGTGGCTTCAGTCACATCTGATTCCCTTGACCTTCAAGTGCACATTCACTCTTGAGAGCCAAGCTTGAAGTGAGGGAGCACAGGTAGTGAGTTACTAGTAGAAACCAGGGTCTGAGTTTGGTTGACAGAGGCTTAGTGGTTTGAAGCAGAGGTGAGTGCTTGGCAATTTGGATGCAGTCTTTGCCTTTCAGGCTTTCTGTATAACCTAGCTCTCTCATGTTAGCTGCAGCCTCACCGTACGGAAAGTTGAAGCTAAGAATAACAGAAAGACTTTTCTGATAGCCATGTAGACCAGGGCTTCACAACCCCCAGACCAGGGAACAGTGTGGGTCCATGGCTTGTTGAGGACCAGGCCATGGACTGGTGTCAGTCCAGGTTTCATCTGTATTTGCAGCCACTCCCCATCACTAACTTTGCTGCCTGGGCTCCGCCCCTTTCAGAGCAATGATGGTGTTGAGTTCTCGTTGGAGTGCAAACCCTATCGTGGGGTTGTTATGTTGTAGTGTGGTAGTAGAAATGGGGTTTGCAGTGGGTGTGGTCCACTTGGGTCATCCCGGGACCAACCTCTCCTAAAACTTCCGTCTTCCCTGTTTTCCCCAAGGCTGGTCCCTGGTGCTAAAAAGTTGGGGCCCACTGATACAGACAGTTGGTACAAGGTGTTGTAGCTAGTGACAGCCAAGTACCCACTAGACTTAGGAGCCATTATCTTGAGAAGACACAGAATAAAGGTATCTGGGAATGATTGGGTGATCCTACATGGCCAGTGATCAAGTCAGGAAATGGTTATCTGTGACCAGGACTCATGGATGTTTTTCTCTCTCTTCAGAGGCCATGAATTCTGGCAGACCTGTTTTCTCTTAAAACAATCAACTCTTCAATTAAAAACCCACAATCTTTAATGTGCTGGAGCCTATTTCCAAAACATGCCATCTCCAAAATGTCTGTGAATAGGGATATAACGGTTCAGACAGTTTCTATTAAACAGGACTGAAAATTCCATTCAGAAGATTAAGATGATGCAACTATATTTTGTCTGTCCGAGTACTCATAGTACCTAAGAAAGTATCACGTGTGATTAAGAGAAAGAAAAATAGACCACAACAGTTCAACTAAAAACAGTCTTTTTAAAAGAGATGAGGGGAACATGTTGGTTCCTCTCCAAGAAAAGCCAACTCCAATAAAAGAAAAACTTTTAAGGGAGGTGAAAAGACATGGCAAGATGTTTGTGAAACTCTAGTAGCCACATAGAATCATCCTGTGATCGTAGTCTTCATAATACTGGGTCATCAGAAAAGTCAAGACATATATTTGCATAGAAAAACACATCATGACTTTTTCAATGCCAATGACCCATTTTTTTTTTTTTTTTTATCAGCGATGCTTAACATCTCTGCCTGTTTCCCCCTCTGTAAGATAGGGGAATTGTGATCACAGTGAACTCTAATGGCCGGTTTTCATGCATGTCTCCCTTCTAGACAGAGTAGTATGATGTAGTAGTGAGCCCCCGTTTCCACCAGGCTTAGTGCATCCACAGCAAGTGCTGATCTGTATTTGTCAAACAGATGAACATCCTATCACTGTGTCACCTCTTGCCAAGTGAGTGGAAGCTAGATACTCTGGAAGAATATTTCACATTACGAGATTATTTAAAGTGTTTAAGGAATGACTATATACTTAAATGCTTCTAAAAGAGCTAGGTCTTATTTAATTTACTCTTCTCCACAACAACACTGAGAAGTAAATATTCCTTTTTTTCCCAGTTGCTAGAGGGTGTGTGCACTCACCAGTGAGAAAAAGCTCACCCAAGTTGGGGGTGGTCATACCACAATCCCTTCTCCATTTCTCCATCCTGTTGAAATCTTAGGCAACACATATACATGTGTTTGGCTTGTTTTTTTGTTTGTTTGTTTTGTTTTCTTTGTTTGTTTTAAGCAGCTGATCTGGGATTTGAACCATGATTGCCCATATAGGGTCTGGCTCCCTACACACCCACTGTGCTATACAGCTGGCCAGAGAAGTAAACATTCTTACGCTCTTTTCACTGAGGAGGATTCAGACCAGATTAATTGGGAACTTGGAAAGAAATCCTTCTCTGTGTGACAGCTCTATTTCACAAGAGAAATAGATGGGTAAAGATTCCATTTCAGAGATGATTCCTCCCTGTCCCCACTCACCCTCTCCATGTGCTGTGTGGCCTAGCTATGCCCAATAGCTTTTCCCTCTAGAGATGGGAGCTGCCTGTCCTGTGGATCAGTGGCGGCCTTTTATGGAGCCAGCATACTCTTTATCCATGGGGTTGGATTTCCTCTCCTTGGAAAGCCTCACAGTTGACCATGAGCTTCTGGCCCACATGTCAGCAGTTTCTTTCAACGTAGCAGCCTCATGGTCAGTAGTTGTTGTTGTTGTAGTAGTAGTTGTAGTGGCGGTAGTACTAGTACTCATGAGGACTGGTGAATGGGAGCTAATGAGGAACTTGGAAAACAGTTGCTATTGCCAGAACTTTAACCCTGTGATTTATTTATTTATTTTTCCTTCCTTGTCTACTCCAGCTCTGGGGGATGGGGGGAAAGCTATGAAATTTATGGGTGGGGAGTATCTGGCTTTCGTGGTTGCTGTTTCTGGAATTTCTGGACCTGGGAGTGGTTTTTCCAGTGGTATGTTCTTGAAAGAAAGGCGTGAGCTCCAGGGATGGGCCTTTCTGAATGAGAGTTGGAGGAGTGTCATCATCCCAGGCTCTCAGAACATGCATTTACCCTTGCTCTGATGTGGGCTACCTCAGAGAAGGGAGCGGGTTCCTCTCCTCACATTTCAGAACCACATCAAGGGCGAAGGGGTATGTAGGTAGGCCTTTTGTGAGAGTTACCTGGTAGAGGGTGGCAGTGAGGCTCCCAGGAAGATCATCAGTGATGTAAGGAAGTGAAGGGATATCCACACACTGGCAGAGATATTTTAGGGTGAAATACTCTTCCAGAGTACCTAGCTTCCACTTACCTGGCAAGAGGTGACACAGTGATAGGATGTTCATCTGTTTGACAAATACAGATCAGCACTTGCTGTGGATGCACTAAGCCTGGTGAAAACAGGGCCTCACAACTACATCATACTACTCTGTCTGGAAGGGAGACACGCATGAAAACCAGCCATTAGAGTTCACTGTGATCTCTCTAATGATGGGAATGTGAAGGGGTTCCTGGAAGCACAGAGAAGGAAATACCCCATATGGTCTGAATTTGAGTTTTCCAAGAAACAGACCCTGAGACAAGGATCTGAGTACAAATAATTTATGTGAGAAGTGCAAGGAACAAAATTAAGGAGTGAGAAAGTATACAGGGAAGACTGCCAGTCAGGGTACGCCATGATACGTGTGTATCAGTTAACGTATTGCTGTGTAACAAGTGCCCCAGAGCTCAATGCTTTAAAATAACCACCATTCATTTAGTTTCTGATTCTGTAGGATGGCTCTTCAGGCTGGACTTGGCTGTTGGAGTCTTCTGGTCTCAGTTGGTCCTTCATGAATCTGTCTGCAACTGACCTCAGGTTTCTGACGGTTGGCTTGTTAGCTGGGATCACTCTGCGCTCCTCCATGTAGTCTCTCATCACCTAACTGGCTAGCCCAGGATCATTTTTACAGTGTGGCAGGGGTCTAAATCACAGAACAGCATAAGGCCTTGGCAGGCCTAGTTTTAGAACTGGTATATTGTCACTCTTGCCGCATTCTGTGAACCGAAGCATGGTAACAGGATTGACTGGACTCAAGGGGGTCAAGGGGAGTGAACTCTACTTCCTGATGGTGGGAGCTGTGAAGTCATATGGCATAGGGTGTGAACTCAGAGAGGCCGTCAGTCAGTCCATCACACCCAACCACCACCAGTGGGTGATGAGCAGCCTGTAGAGAAGCGCTCAGGCATGGTGGGAAGTGTGGCCCCAGCACGACTGTAGCTGAGAGGTGAAGGAGCTGGGGTATTTTCACACCAACTGCCAAGACCCATTGGTTAAGAGCTACTCAGGTTGGGTGGGTGAGAACAGTTGATTCCCTGACGCATCCAGCCTGAGACAGAGCACCTAAAGGCTCCGAGATACAGAGATGCAGTTGGAAGTTGGCGGAGTTTCCAATCAGTCTGAGAAGGGTAACAAGGACTCAGATGGTGTTTCCTGTATTTGCTTTCTCAAAGGCTCTGGTTGGTTGGTTTATGCTGGAGGTTCCAACAGGAGCGTCCTACGACCCTCTGATACTCAGGCTTCTGCCCATTCACTTCCTAGAATGTTTAACATCCAGCATTCCCCATTACCATGTAGCTGTATAGCCTGTTTTGTTCCCCTACGTCCCATTTCTTTTGCCGTTCTCTACCAAGCATGACAATGGGTTGCATGTAGTGAGAGGGCATTTGTCTTTAGAGCAAACCCATGAGCCATGTATGGGGACACGAGCTTTGTTGTCATTTTCCTGTGGACAGCAGCAAGGGCACATGTGAGATGTTTCCATGTGCATCCCAGGCAGAGAAGTGGAGACCTGCCTAATTCTGGAAGCAGCCTGGGCCAAGCCCCGCTACACACTGGAAACTCTGCATTTCTTAGGAGTCTTGGCTGCAGCCCAGCCCTGATGCCAGCTCCGTGATCACCTCCTCGGTTGTCTTCAGAGGAACTCAGGCCAGATTGAAACAAGCCCAGTGCACAAGTTCTTTATGGTTAGTGATTCCTTTTTTAATCACCAGAGAGAGAGATAGAGGGAGAGGGAGAAAGCAGCCCCTCAGTGAGGCATGATCACACTGCAATCCCATCTTTATTTCTCTATCGTGTTGGGGTTTTAGGCACACAGACATGCTTGGCATGTTTTCCAAGCTTCTGGGACCAGGATTCAAACTGAGGTCAACCATGTGGCATCCAGTTCCCTTAACCACTAGGCCACAGAACCAACCCCAATGGATGGTTCATATGAATGTGCTTGGAACTAGATCATGTCTGATGTAGAATAGGAAAGTTACTGGCAGGGATTCGAGTCTTTTATCTGAGGTGAAAAAGAAATTGAAACACCAGAGGCAGGAAACACACGTGGTGGGAGGCTCCCGAGTCCAGGGTTCTAGCAGTTCCACCCCCAGCCTGTGTCTTTAAATAGCCACTGCCCCTCAGGGAGCCTGGCCTGTCTCTAGGTGGAAATGACTTTTGGAAATTCCCTCCTCTGGCAGGGAGGGTCTGATTTGTGGTTTCCTGAGTTGTGAGGCTGGAGATGAAGGGGCCGCCACCCAAGGAACTGACCTTTTTTCCTCTGTGGGGCAGACTCCAAATGCTGACAGGAGCCTTTCAGGGCCCCACCACACGTGAGCAGTAGAAATCTATTCCAACAACTAGCGTTTTTCTGGAACAGCCCTCTGCCTGCTGAGCCCACGCTGGCTGAGAATCTCCAGCTTCAACTTTCTGGATGGTAAGAAGATGGGCATTGAAGGTAGGACTGAGGCAGTCACCATGGCGACCGCAGACTGGGCTGACAACGCTTCGTAGTGGGCTTCCCTCCCGAGACAGCTGGGCCATTGGGGCCTGCCTCATGGCGTGCCTAATGCCATTTTATCTGGTAGTGGTTTACTTGGCTTCTGAATACAGCTGTCCACTGGAGAGTTTCCGTGTGCGTGTCTTTCCAGCTATGCCACCATGATGCGGCTGTTCTCCTTCTGGCTGGCCCCAAGGAAAAGGCCTACCGAGAATGTAGCCAGCCAATCCCAGCCTCCTCTCCAGTCCAGAGCAGATGGGGAGCCACGTGTGGTTGCTTCGCTAAGATTTCCACAGCTTATTCTGTGTGACTGTGTTGGTCTCTTGCCACTAATACTAGACTGACCTACCCTGGAGCGGACTCGTTCCTGTGCTAAAAGCCAAATTCCGAAGCCCTGCAGTTGCTTTGTTTTCTCAAGTCGGTCTTCCCCCACATGTGCTTTTCTGGTCTGGCACACCCATCACCCGCATCTCTCCCAAGTTTGTTCGAGCCACTTGATATAACCTCAGGTGAACCGGAAGGCCGCCTTGCTGGCTCTCCACAGATGAAAAACTGGGGGCAGCTGGGGCTGAAGAAAGTTCCCATTGGTCACCAGCCCCTCCCTGCAGAGCCCAAGCAGAGGCCGGGTCAAATGTGAACTGCCCGTAAATTCGTAGTTCATTGCACTCACTCTGAGAGGGCAGGTACTATGGAGAGAACTTCTAGGTTTAATGAATCTTTGTCCTTGACTCCATTCCAGCTGATCTGGAGCCACACATGACGAGCTGGGTGGATGCTGGTGGTGCCTCACCTGGCAGGTGCACCACCCCACCGTGCGGGTACCTGACTACTCACAGCCGCCCTCCCCTAGCTGACAGTGGCCTCGTCTGTTACACCACCCTGGGTCAGCCCTCAGCCGGCGGTTGACTGACTTGGGGTGCAAAGACTAGGCCCATATACCAATGGCAGAGTAACTGAGAGGTACAGTTTATGTTCCAGAGACCCCTGGGGATCAGGCCGAGGTAGATGTGCCAAAGACCACAGCCTCATTCAGCTCCTTCCTCTGCCCCAGCCTGCTCCCCTGTTCCCCAACAACTCCCCAAATCCTCCCCCACGCTCAGCCTTCAGGGTACCCGTCCTGAGACTTTATTTTTTGTTCCCCCAAGCCAAACTGTATCCAGCTTTATTAAAGATACTTTTAATAAACAGTCATGGTATTTCAGGCAAGACACGGGCACACAATCCTTAACAGTATGCAACAACTTTCAAACTCCCGTCTTCAACGGACGACCAGAATCAGAAAGCCACTATAAAACCCAGTGAAGTCTTCATGTGATGCTCTGAACAGGGAACATTTAGAGTGAGGGTTGCCATTTCACATTTAGCATGCTGTTTAACAACTTTACACGAGCCAGCCCTGACTTTCGGGGAATGAAAATGGCAGAATTACCAACCTGAAGATCCAACAATATAGAGAAGGAACGGCTGCTCCTTTGAAGGACGCCATCTTAATTTCATTGGAAAGTCCAGGTTTCCTGATACACTGGTATAACCAATTTCCTGTGGCCGGGTCCCCGCAGGTCTCTGGTTTAAGGGAGTTAAGTCCATGCTGAAGTCAGAGAGGGGGGACATCAAAGCAAATGTTAAGTTTTCCACACCACAAGGCTTCTGTGTGTGTCAGGGAATCCCTCCTCTTGGGAGCCAAGAGGAAGTCTCTCAAAACTAGAAGGGAAAGATGTTGTCCAAATCAATCCAGCTTCAGAGACATTCTATTAGTAATGCCCCTTCCCCCAAAAAATAACAATGAAGTATTTTGTGTACTAACAACATAGCTTAAAAAAAATAAAAAGTAAAACAAAATTCTGCATTTTTATAAAGCTTGATTAAAAAAAAAATAGTATTTCAACCTGTCCAGTCCCCAGAAGGACACAGTTATCAAAATGCACACCCTTCCCTTGGCATCTGCAGCACCCTCAGCTTTCTGTGCCTGGTCTGCGTTGGCTTCTCCATTCTCTGCAGGGCTATCCCCATCCTTGCCAGCATCAGGTTTTCCCTCTTTTCCTGTGGATACCTTTTCTCCCTTTCCAGGGGCCTTTTTAGGCTTGGGCTCTGGCTTTGGAGGAGCAGGTTTTGCAGACAACCTTGCAGATCTCTGTAGTTCGTCCTTCACCTTGGCTTTATCTCCTTTAGCATCCCCTTCAGCCTTTCTCTTGGGCATGGTGGTGAAGAAGGCAGGACGTAGGCACTGGACGCAGGGGATGCAGTGGTGTGTAGGCTTTGATCGGTCGCTCTCGCCTCTTCTTCACATTGCTCCTCCTGAGACCCCTTCTGAGGACTCTTGAGTTTCTAAATAAAATCAAGAACCAGCTCTGTAGCACAGTGGCTGCTGCTCAAAAGAAGCCAGATCCCACATGGCACAGCAGTTTAAATCCCAATGACACAAGGGCCCAAGACCCATTGGGCTAGAGGACTAGAGGGAGGGGATTGTGGTGTGACCCTCTGGAGAGTGTTCATCCCTTTTTATCTTTCATTCACACAACCCACATACTCTAATATGCTTTTTAAAAAATCTTTAAAGAAATATTAGGGAACCAGCAGATGGCTTAGTGGTGATGTCACTGGACTCCCACATGGCTGATTGTGGTTCGAGTCCCAGACCCGGTGGCTTCAAACACACCGGGCATGTGTCTGTGTGTGCCCAAGATCCCAGGAAGGGAATGGAGAAGATATTGTGGCGTGAGGGGTGATTTCTCGCTTTCTGTCTCTCTGATGAGCGCATACACCCTATAGCAAAAATCTCCCCCTCGAAAGGAAGAAAGAAAGGAAGGAAGGAGGGAAGGAAAGAAAGGAAGAAAGATTGATTAAAAGGGTCTTTAGTGGTTTAGAGAGCCAGTTCCCACATGGCCATGACAGTCTGAATCCCAAACACCTGAGTGCCCAAACCCATTGGACTGGGGATGGGAGGAAGGGGGACCTGGTGTGACCACACGGGGGGGTGGGGGGTGGCACAGTTTGAGAAACATGGTGGGTACAAGTTGTACCTGTTCCCCAGGTTCCTAAAGGAGGGAGAGTTGCAGGAGAAAGAACTGCTGCATGGCCACCCCCATGGCGGGTGCTTTCTCCTCTCCCTTTCTCTCTCTCTCTCTCCTCCCTTCCCTTGGTGTCTCTTTCTGGCATGGACCTGGTAGCCAAACAAACAAAGTCTCTTGTTTTTAGACATCTTCCCTGTATTGGGGGAAAAGTATAAGTAAGAAACAGAGGTTTTGCTCTGTTTACCGGTGTGGACAAAATATTTTTATTGTAATATCCAAAACTGGGACTTCACTATAAGGCCGTGAGCAATTTTTTAAAAATTAAGACCAAACTTAGAAGCTGCCAGAAGAAGTATTTTCCAAGCTCTGTGACTCCCCACATCCGTAAGATAGGTTAAGAAGGAAATATTTATTCCTTGTTCCTTATTAGAGGCACAGGTGTGTGTCCATCAGAGCTTCTCTGAGCTCAAGAAAACTAGGGCTTTGGGTCCAAAACAGAGAAACGTGGCCTCTTGGTGAATGTGGGAAGCTGCTTTGTGGGTAGATGGGCTCATTCGGAAGGGTGCTGAAGTGCCATATCTCCCCACCTAAGCACTCCCAGTGGTTCAGAGAACCAGGCAGGAAGACCGTGGTTGCCTATGTCATGGGAAAACAGATGCACAATTCTGGGGAACTCCTCATTTCAACACGTTCTATTGCCTATGACCATTTATACCCCACCCTCCCCTTGAGCTAGAGGCAGGGAGACTTGCGGCCTTGACAACAGTGATATCAAGGGGCCATGATGACCCTGCTGACTTGCATTCTTTTGAGTTCCCTGGCCTGCCCACTTCCGGGACATGCATTTTGAGCATGCGCTAGCCGTGTTTAGCAGATGGTGCATGCGTGGCCTAGTGTGGCACGGTCCCGTTGTTGGTGCAAGTTATACAGCACAGCGTGACATCATACTCCTGAGCCGTCTTCCATCTTGGGCATCCCTCCTGCTCCCCACCAAAGTATTCTTTGTCCTTCACCCAGTCGTTACAGTGAGTGAACCTGATTCGTTCCAGATGTCCTAAGGTTTAGTGATTCCGGAAACGACTCCTAAAGGGAAGGCTGATGAGGATTTGAATTCCTCTGTTAGCTGGGAACCAGCAGTTCTTTTCACAGTTGATCAAATGGAGCATGAGGAGTGAGCCCAAGCTGCCTGGAGGGACCAGGAGGGGCCCTCTGACGCTCTGTTTGCCTTGTTAGAAAGAAGATGGCCTTTGCAGCAAATACTAAATCTACTTCTGCTTGAGTGAGCCAGTGCTAAGGCCAAAGTCAGCAGAAACATACTCATATTATTTTTTAAAATAACGCATATTTACTTTAATTATCTGAATATTGCCGGGGAAGCTACTATTTTAGCTCGGATCACTAGGTAAATGTTTTTCTCTCTTTCTTACTTTCTTCATGAGCATAAAACTGGCCCACGTGGGTACATGTAAGGGAGGCAGAGGTTATTTCTAACTTTATATAAATGGGTTTTCAAATCAGAAATCCAGTCCTAGGAATCTTTTCTCTGACTCACCGTAAATTTTAATTGAGGTGCCTTACCAAGGGGCTTCGTGATCTCTGCCTGGAGTTAATAACCATGCCAGCCTGTTTCGCATGACTAGAAGGTATTTATAAAGCATGGTGAGATGTGAAGCACACTTCATGCTACATAGCCTAAGAACCGACTGTTGGAAAAAGTTAAATCATATACGAGTACAGAGAGCATTTCCTGTTTAATGATAGTGTTGCTGGCTTGTGCAATAGTTGAAGATACAGATACTACAGACACTAAAACTACTTCAAGTTGTGAATTCAAAATAAAGTAGAGGAGTCAGCAGGTGGTTAAGACACTGGACTCCCACGGGCCATGGTTCAATTCCCAGACATGGCAGCTTGAAAAATCACACCAGGTGCCTGTGTGCGCATGCCCAAAATCCTGAGAGAATAGAGGAGAAGGGATTTCTGTGTGGCCATCTCCCCTGCAGGGTGATTTCTCACTTTTCCTCCCTCTGTCTCTCTTTCTCCAGTGAGCACATGCGCCCTATGGCAAAAACCTTAACACATAAAAAATAAAACAAAGTAGAAGTTAATTAATGTAGACTTTTGCTATTTAGATGTTCTTTCAAGTGTGTTTATAAGCAAATGATATGCAGGTAGATGCTGGTGGGGGTCTAGGAAAGGCTTTGTAAGGGAATTCAAGCTGAAACTGGGCCAGCCAGCCTACTGAGTGTCTATCCAAGGAACCCCAAGGCAGGGCAGCTGGAAGAGAAGTTGAGTGGTGCCAAGGAAGGGTGAGGTGGGCACACCTGTGGAGCAGAGCAGTCCCAGATGGGCACACGGGGGAGCAGAGCTGTCCCAGATGCGACACTGAGTTTTGCATGGTGGGAAGCATGCTGCAGGGCTGGAATGAGGGTATCTTGAGCTAGTCAGGATGAGTAACATCAAGTAGGCGGTTCAGGGTCGAGGCTGTAACCCCCAGGAGGTGGCCTGTGTTTATGTGGGACTTCAGCTGTAGGATAGCCAGAGGACGTGCCTAACACTTGGGCAGAAATAGCAATTCCCATCAACCTAGAGTACATCAAGATATAAAATAACCTTAGGTTTGATTTCTTTCATATATTTAGAATTGAACCCCTTTGCTAGAATATTCTTTTTTGATATTTATTTTCCTTTTTTTTCCCCCACAATAAAACATAAGGGACCAGTAGGTGGCATAGTGGCTGAGGGCCCTGGACTCCTACATGGCTGACCGTGGTTCGAGTCTAGGACCTGGTGGTTTGCTTTCTCACTTTCCCTTTCTCTCCCCTTCCCTCTTCTCTCTCCCTCCCTCCTTCCCTCTCTCTCTCATCAAATTAAAATTAATTAATTAAAAAATAATAAAAACAGAAAAGATGGAACCAGTGGATGGTGTGATGGTTACGTCACTGGACTAACATGTTGACACCACAGGTTCAAGTTCCAGACCCAGTGGCTTAAAACTTACACCAGGCACATGTGCATGTATGCCCAAGATCCCAAAAGGAGAATGGAGAAGGAATTGCGGTGTGGCCATGCCCTCCAGGGGGGTGATTTTTTGCTTTCTGTCTCTCTGCCGAGTGCATGTATCTTATAGCAAAAATCTCTCTTGAAAATATATAAATAGGGGCCAGCAGGTGGCAGGATGGTTAAGGGCACTGGACTTTTAACCTGGCCGACTGCAGTTTGAGTCCTGGACCAGGCAACTTGCTTTCTCACTTTTTCTTTCTCTCACTCTGTCTCTCTCTGGTCAAATTAAAATAAATAAGTTAAATAAAATAATTCTTTAATAAATAAATAAATGTGATTTTTTTTTATGTTTATGGTTAGTGAAGAAAAATCCTATTTATTTGCCGCAATAGCTAGAACCTTCTCAATCAGGAAATTTGATTCTCACTGCAGTAAAAAAAAAAAACGGATATTTGGATTATAAATGGATGTTTCATTAACCTGCACAATTGCTAGCCATAGGCAACCTTCAATGACAGTTGCCAGCCATAGGTAACCAGTACAGCTGGTCTCGTCCAGCCCACCGACGCTCAGCCCTGGGTGAGGGGTGTGTGTACATGTCACGAACATACTCACTTGGTAGGGCCGAGAGGCCCGAGTAGAAGGGAGCCATCAGGAGAAATCGAGACTATGACACCTGGGATGTATCCTTGTGATGGTTGCTCAAAGAAAAAAAGTGAGCAGAGTGTGAATCACAAGGCTGGAGTGAGGGTTTCTTCAGAGCCTTGGGCCCCTTCTGGAGGGAAGCTGGGCCCAACCTGTTATTTGGAAGTAACAGGATTCACCGAGCTGGTCTCCTGCCAATGACAGGTCTCACCCATTGGGCCGTCTGCCCATCAGAAGACGGGCATAGGGCCCTGTAGCAGGAATTGTCAGTGTCATCTACACCCCTTTTGTCCTTACATGTTGGCTTGGTGCTCCACTACCAGGAACTGCATCTCTTTAACCGGGTTCTGGGAATGGGTACCACCCACTCCCACCAACACTCACAGCAACGGCCCTCAGCTGATGACTGGCTGGAATCAGCACATAAATATCCCCTCACCCCGTCCATGGGATAACTGACGCTTGTGGTCCGCATGGCTTCCTAGAGCTCCCCAGTAAGATGACTTTCCAGGTGCCCAAAGAGGTAGCTGGACTGATGCTGCAGGTCTTTATTGGCTTCCCATCCTGTGTCTCCTTCCACTCCTTCCCTGCCGGTGCCCTGTGGGACCCCCTGCTGAATAAACAGCTGCTCTCAAACTCATCTGAGGGTCTACTTTCCCGGGCGCCTGCACAAAAACATTCCTTATTCCCCAGATCCACGTGGCTAGCTTCCTGCTTGCCGCCACCCCAGTGTAACGAGCGAGGTTCGTGTGTGCAACGCACAACGTTAGGCATCAGGTTTTGGTGAAACTCAAAATTACTTTGTAGGAAAGAAAAGCACACTTGTGGTAGGCCTTTTTCTTTTTTTGGATTTTTACAAAATTCACTAGTGATTTACAAGCAAATAAGTTTGGGGAGATACATATTATCAATTTAACTTTATTAATTACCTGATTATATTTTTATCCAAATTTATCCTCCATGGCCCTCTACTTCCCAAGTCATGTTAGTGACATGAGTAAGTATATGCCATGGATGATTCATCACAAATCAACCATATTATATTGTTAAAAATAAAATGCAAGTGACCCTTGAACAGTACTGGGATTGGAGTGCCAGCCTCCTGCACAGTCCACAATGTGTGTATGACTTTCAGCTCCCCTGAGAACTTTAATGGCCTACTGTCGACCAGAAATGATTCCAATACCTTCAGTTGATTAACACATTTTGTATGTCTCATATGTTCTATTGTTATAATAAAGTGAGCTAGGGAAAAGTATATCTTATTAAGAAAACCGTAAGGGGACCGGCAGGTGGCATGTTGGTTAAGGGCACTGGACTCCCATATGGCCAACCTTTGAGTCCTAGACCCTGTGGCTTGCTTTCTCACTTTCCTTCTTTCTTTCCCTCTCTCCTTTCCCCTCACCCTCTTCCTCTCCTCTCCTCTCCTCCCTCCCTCCCTCCCCCTCTCTCTCTCTCTCTCTCTCTTTCTCTCTCTCTCTCTCCCTCCCCTTCTCTGTTCAAATTAAAATAAAGTTAAATAAAATAGTTGTTTTTTTTGTTTTGTTTTGTTTTTTTAAAAGGGAAAACCAGGGACCAGCAGTTAGCATAATGGCTATGTCGTTGAACTCCTATTTAGTAGATCGTGGTTCGAGTCTCGGACCCAGTGTCTTAAACTCACGCCGGGCGCATGTGCGTGCGTGCCCAAGATCCTGAGAGGAGAATGGAAGAGAAGATAAGGGATTGCGACGTGGCCATCCCCCCAGGGGATAATTTCTCGCTTTCTCTCTCTCTCTGTCTCTCTGGCAAGCGCACGTGCCCATAGCAAAAACCTCTCCCCCCCAAAAAAAAGGAAAACCATAGGAACAGAAAGTGCATTTACAGTACTATGCTGTATTTTCTAGTATATATGTTGGGGAAAAAAAAAGAAAAAATCTATGTATAAGTGGACCCAGACAGTTAACTGATCTAAAGGATCAACCTCAAGCCCTGAGCTTTAAAACCTAAGGCAATCTAGAAGCACCGTAAGTATTCTACATGCCCTCTCGCTAAGCTTACTGGTAGAGACAAGCTTTTCCTACTCCTTTCCTTATCATTTCTGACCTGTCCTCATCCCCTACTCATATTTATTTTTTCCATCTGAAAAGTACTTCCCATTTTTCTGCTCACTCACATACTCTTTGTTCTTTAAAATGTGGCTAAATTTGTGCCTCTCCTGGGGAACCTCTCACTGTCACTTCGGTCTATAGCAATTTCTCCTGGATTTCTCTTGAACCGTATTCTGCACCTGGTCCTTTCACAAGCCTCATCAGTGTCATGGTGCATTCCCTGGGTAATTCATTTACCTGCATGCATTCAGGAGATAGCCTGACAGTCCCCATTTATTCCTTGTGGCTTGACTAACACCCATCTCTTAGTTCTTCATTTCCTAATCCGTTTATTTGGTATTTTGTGCTCATATCCTTCAGAGGAAGACATCGGATGAGTAATTGTGGTTTTGTGGTTTGTGTTTATCATTTTAAGCTCTAAAAATTAAAAAGCTGTAATGGGTGTGGACAAAGTACCAAGAAAGGAGGGTCCGCGTGAGAGCAATTGAAGACTTTGGAAATCATCCTGAATTTCCCCAGTGTTCATAGAAAATCATCAAAAAGAAAAATAAGCACACCAGTTTGCTTTTGTGAAGAGATGACACCGCCCGGTGGTCTTAAGTACTCTAAATGTTGAGAAGGGAAAGATAATTTCATTTCTTTTCTTTTTTTTTGTAGAGGTGTTAGCTATAGAGCATGTGTACTCACCAGAAAGAGAGAGAGAGACAGAGAGACAGAGAGCAAAAAATCACCCCCCGGGGGGATGGCCACGCTGCAATCCCTTCTCCTCCCTTCTCCTCTCAGGATCTTGGGCATGCACGCACATGTGCCCAGTGTTAATTTAACCCACCGGGTCTAGAGCTTGAACCATGGTCGACTACATGGGATTCCAGCAACATAACCATTACACTAACTGCTGGTCCCTCTGATCTTGTTATAGCCAAAATAAGTTTTTTGTATATAGTATGCTATCTAGTTGTATTTTTGTGTGATTTAGGGGCAATAAGCAGGAAGGACCAGGAGCTAGGACTGCCTCACTACTGAGTGGCCTTGGCAAAGTTATCCAGCCCTCTGCCCTTATCTGTAAAATGTTGACCCAGCCGAACCTCCTTCCAGCTGTCAAATTCTGCTGCCAGAATTCTGCCAAAATTCATAATTATATAATGTCTGCTTATTTTAAGAATGAGCAGCATTGTTTATTATTTTAAATTGCAGGGGCTATTTGCGTGCATGGTTTATATATGATCTGTTAATATATCATTGCTTTTGTGACACTTTGTGGAGGACATTGGTTTGTTGCCTGGGAAATGGTGCCCCCAGTTATGATATTGCTTTTTAGGGAGCATATGGTCTACTTGATCATGTCCTTTCCAATGTGACCTTCATGAACGGAAAAGCTAGGGAGCGTGTGTGTGTGTCTAGCCTGTTATTTATCCATGCATCTGACTATGGACATTAGGATTGCTTCTATCCTTGCCCATTGCGAATAGTGCCACCTCAAACATAGGTGTTCCAGTACCTCTTTGCATTCCTTCAGTTCTTTGGGGGTATATACCAAGAAATGGAATTGCTGGCTCATATGATAACTCTCTGTTCAACTTTTCTGAGAAACTTCCATATGCGTGTTTTCCAAGGGGTTGCTCCATTTTACGTTCCAACCAGCAATGTGCACAGGTTCATTTCTCCATATCCTGGACAGCACCTTTTATGTATTGTGGCTTTCCTTCTTTTAAAATAATTCTTTTATTTAACTTTATTTATTTGTTTTAATTTGACGAGAGAGGGACCGAGCAAGAAGAGAGAGAGAGAAAGTGAGAAAGTAAGCTGCCAAGTCCAGGACTCAAACCATGGTCAGCCATGTGAGAGTCCAGCGCCCTTAACCACCATGCCACCTGCCGGCCCATTTTGCTTTTTCATTTATTTGTTTTTTAAAATTTTTGTTATAGGGCACCTGTCCTTGACAGAGAGAGAGAGAAATTGAGAAAGCATCCTCCATCCGGGTGGGATTGGTCATGCTACAGTCCCTCCTCTGTTCTCCTCTTAGGATTTTGAGCACTCGCACACAAGCCCCCAGCATATTTCTCAGGCCTCTGGGTGCAGGTCGAATCACACAGTCAACCTTGTGGGATCCAGCTATCCTAACTACCATGCCACCGACTGTCCCCACAGTTAATATCTTTAAGATGAGGAAAACTCAGAAGTGATCTAATGAGGAATTAATTATGCATCATTCTACTATGTAAGTTTCTTCCATTAGGATCTGTACAATAAGTCATCTGGGTAGAGGGGAAACATTTGCTTTAGAGTGCTTAGTGATGCAGCATGTGCAATTGATGCGGAAACGTATTACATTCACCCAGTAAGGAACTTGGACTAGGAATCATAATGCATGGTGATGAACGAGAACAGAGAACAAGCTCTACAGTGATCCTCAGGTGTCACACAGCTATCTAGATGCCACCAGTGGGAACAGACATTTGGAGTGATGAATGCTGCTAAATCCAGGTATAAACCCTAGAGCATATTTTTAAAAAATCTGCTGCTATAGAATATATTAGGGTCGGATTTTTTAATAACAAATCAGCACTGTGTTTCCAGCAGGCCATCTATATGTTCTGTAAGATAAACTTTATAGAAACAATAGAATTTCTATCTTACATCGACTATTAATGATGCTTTTCATATAAAAGTAGACCAAAGTGATATATGTGCTTGGCTCATGGTAATATGACCAACTTACAAGACTGCACAAGCAAATTATAATTAATGGGAAATTTTGGGGAGGGAATAAGATTCCTTAAAAATTAGAAAGATTGTTCTTCAATAAATAAGCAAGGACCCGTGGAATGTCTGGCACAAAAAACCCTCTGCCTGATTGTTTGAATCTCTCGGCTGGACTGTCAGAGAGGCTGGTCTTTGTGGAGTCCTGTTCTTTTCAAATGTCATTAAAGGACCTTTCTTGCCAAAGCCCTTCCTGACTGAGTCGGAGTTTATATAAGAGCTGTAGCTCAAATGGTCTTCATGCCAGAGGAAGTTCAGTGCTAGGTCTAGTTCACCTCCTCCATAGCTGACCTCGATCAACGGGTTCCGCTTTCTGACCATCAGCTTCTTCATCTGCAAAATGTAAAGATGGGGCTGATACTCTCTTGTGAAGATGTCACAGATGTTCATTTTGGGCATAGATTTTTTTTTTCTTTTTTTAGGTTTGGAGAAAGAATGAAAATAGCTTTGAGATTTCTGTTTTAAAAGTCCAAGTTCGGGACCACCAGTTAGCGTAATGGCTATGTCGCTGGACTCCCACGTAGTCGTCCGCGGTTCGAGTCCCGGACCCGGTGGCTTAAAACTCACGCCAGGCGCGTGTATGTGTGTGCCCAAGATCCCAGGAGGAGAATGGAGGAGAAGGGATTGCGACGTGGCCATCCCCCCTGGGGGGTGATTTCTCGCTTTCTGTCTCTCTGTCTGTCTCTGTCTGTCTGGCGAGCGCACACGCCCTATAGCAAAAACCTCTCCAAAAAAAAAAAGTCCAAGTTCACATTTTGCTCAAGACGGTGCCTGGCTTCCCATAACCATGGAGCCATGTTTGAATCACTTGACTTTAAAGCCCCAGGAATGACTCTGCTATATGATTAAGTGATGGTGTTTTGGGGACTGGCAGAAATGTAGATGTCTCTAGCCTGATCCCTTGATGTTTACACAAGAGGAAAGGAGACCAATCAAATGAACAACAGAACTGGCATGAGGTCATGGAATACCTCCAGGGAGAGACCAACCTCTCCGATAATTCTGCTTAAAGATTGAGTATCGGGCACAAACCTTTTATGCCAGACATTCCATAATACTTCTTTATTAAAGAACAATCTTTGTAATTTTCCAAGAATTTTATTCTCTGGAAATTTTATGCCAGGTACAATTCTGTTACTGGGGTTTTGTGATGAGCGAAAACCAAACAAAAGTCCCTGCCCCTTGGTGTTTAGATTCTAGAGGGAGAGAGGCTGTCCTTAATCACAGAGCCGCATGAGTGTGTAATTATGATGTTGGTCAATGGCATGTAGGGCTGATGGAGCAAATGTGGCTAGGGGACTTCATCCAAGGAGGATTTATTTCCTCTAGGCAAGGAAGTCAGAAAGGACCTCCTGGGGACATGACAATCAAGGGGCTAGAGAATGTGCACCAAGTGGGGAGGAAGGGACTGCAAAGACATAGGAGGCTCTGGGTTCGGATCCAACACAGCTCCGTGAGTAGTCTCTGTATCTCTCTGCATTTAGATTTCCTCTTTAAAAAGACATAAACACCAAGACCCTTTCACAGTGCTGGAGGTTTTAGTAGGATGGCACAGTGACAGTGTCCAGCACCGGGTTGGCAAATTACATTTTAATCGCATTTGTAAAAATAACTTTGGAAGCAGAGATGTACTACTTTAGTCATAGATTCTTTTTAAATTTGGAGAAAGAGTGAAAATAGCTTTGAGACTTCTTTTTAAAAAGTCTGAGTTCACATTGTGCTCTGGAAAGGTGCCTGGCTTCCCCGTAGTCATGGAGCCATGTTTGAATCACTTGACTTTGAAGCCCCAGGAATGACTGTGTTATGAGATTAAGTGACGATGCTTTGGGGACTGGCAGAAATGTAGGTGTCCCTGGCCTGATCCCTTGATGTTTACACAAGAGGAAAGGAGGCCAATCAAATGAACAACAGACCTGAAATGAGCAGGCAGCCCTGACTCCATTGTTTCACACTCTTCTCTACTGTCTCTCTGCTTGTCCTTCCGTGGAAACCATATGCAGTCTCTGAGGTCACAGGGCTACTTGAACACACTAATGCTATTTGTCCTCGAGATAAAGCTATGTTAGCGCTCTCTCATAAGTCAAGGCTTGAGGATTATGCCTTTAATCTTACAAAAGCAAACAGGAGGACAGAAATAGCTCATCAATTATTTAAAATGAAAATGGCAACAATAATAAGTAATTGCCACAATAGCTCGAGGTCATGGTCTTAATTTATTGGAGGCCAGTCAAGAATTCGAAGCTCTTCTCTTAAGTTAATTTTTCACATCTTGTTTGGATCCTCGGAGTTCTTGCTTCCAAAGCGAGGTCGTCAGATTTCTCATTACACATGTTATTTTTGTTGAGGTGCCAGACATTCGGGACAGTCATGTCCTTGCTTCATGGATTTGTAGAGGCAATTCCTCCCCAGAAGTAATGCTTATTTCCAAGTCTTATAGCCCATGGAGATTTTGAATAGTTCTCTTCTCTTCCACGCCATATTAGCCTATATCATGGTGGCCAACAACAAAAACACATGCTGGTTAATTTAAGCAGAAAGGAATTTATGGGAAGGATAGGCTAGGTCAGAGCATGGGCAAGAAAGCTGGGGATCCAGCTTGGGCAAAAAACAGGGGAAGCAGAGCTTAGCTCAAGATGCAACTTCTGGGAAGCCACGCGGGGCGCGGGAGCTCATGCCCCCGGAGCGGCGGCGCCCGTCAACGGAATGCAACTTCTGGGCTCTCTACTCCTCTGCAGCCACCTCACATGCTCTCAGAAGGCCCCAGTATCTTTGTGCAACTCTCAGAATTTGAAGTCCCACATGGGAGCACCTGCTCATCTCAGTAAGGCCACTTGCCCACCTTGAGATCACATGACTGTACATATTCAGATGCCCACACTCTAGTGAGGGGGGAAGGAGGTCTGCCCATTTTCTGCTGATGTATCCTCCTCCACCTGTCTGGGGGTTCTTCCACAACAGAAAGGTGTCAGGATGCTAAGCAGCCAAAATAACCATTGCACAAACACTCGCATGCTCAATCCCATGCCCTACTGTGATCAGTTGGCCAGTTAAAGATTGGTCACCGATGTGAATTTATTTTATTCAAAGCTCACATCTCATACTAATCACCAATCTCATGTCCATCTTCATCACTTTCCTCCTCATCCTTTTCCCCATCATCATCTTTGGTTCATTCACTCCCTCACTCTCCTGGGCTACCACTTCCTTCCCTTCCTCCCACCCACCTCAGTCTTTGACTCAGCTTCTATTTCTCTGCAGAATGGAAGCAATCACAGAGGAATGTCCTCATGCTTCTGCCACCCATCGACCAACTCATCAGCAGCTGCATCTGTGCTCCACTGGTCTCACTTCACACCAACTTCACACCAGTCAAAGCCAGCTCTTCCATTTGTTGGCCAGACCCCACCCAGCAATTGTCCCCTGTCATGTGTTCATTAATTGTTCCCTCTCTAGTCGGTTCTTGCATGAGAATGCAAGTATATTATGATAATCCCCATCTTAAAACAAAAACAAACTTCCCTTGAGCCCACTTCTTCCATCAACCACCAGCTTATTTCTGTTCTACCCTTTACCAAAAAAGTCCCCCCAAATCAGCATCTATTCCTATTTATCCTCCTCCTACATCTTTTAGGTTCATTCCAATCAGGTTTTCACCCCCTTTATTCCATGCTAGCAATTTAAGGTCACCAGTGACATCCAGATGGCTCATTCCAATGGCCAGTTCTAATTGCTCATGTGTTTTAGCCTATCTACCACACTTGACAAAAGTGACCCCTCCTGAAACGCCTTCCTTGAAACACATCTTCTGTGACTACTTGGATTCCAGAACTCTTGATTTTCCTTCTACCACCTTAGGCACGCTTTCTGTCTTCTTTGCTGGCTCCTTCTCATTTTCAATTCCTAGACCTCTTCTGTGTCTACACTCATTTCCTAATTACTGTATATAATCCCTCCCAATGAATATTCCTAGTCCTGACCCCCTCCTTCAACCCAGATTCAGGCATCACATGCTCAATCCCATGCCCTACTGTGATCAGTTGGCCAGTTAAAGATTGGCCACTGATGTGAATTTATTTTATTCAAAGCACACATCTCATACTAATCACCAATCTCATGTCCATCTTCATCATTTTCCTCCTCATCCTTTTCCCCATCATCATCTTTGGTTCATTCACTCCCTCACTCTCCTGGGCTACCACTTCCTTCCCTTCCACCTACCCACCTCAGTCTTTGACTCAGCTTCTATTTCTCTGCAGAATGGAAGCAATCACAGAGGAATGTCCTCATGCTTCTGCCACCCATCGACCAACTCATCAGCAGCTGCATCTGTGCTCCACTGGTCTCACTTCACACCAACTTCACACCAGTCAAAGCCAGCTCTTCCATTTGTTGGCCAGACCCCACCCAGCAATTGTCCCCTGTCATGTGTTCATTAATTGTTCCCTCTCTAGTCGGTTCTTGCATGAGAATGCAAGTATATTATGATAATCCCCATCTTAAAACAAAAACAAACTTCCCTTGAGCCCACTTCTTCCATCAACCACCAGCTTATTTCTGTTCTACCCTTTACCAAAAAAGTCCCCCCAAATCAGCATCTATTCCTATTTATCCTCCTCCTACATCTTTTAGGTTCATTCCAATCAGGTTTTCACCCCCTTTATTCTATGCTAGCAATTCAAGGTCACCAGTGACATCCAGATGGCTCATTCCAATGGCCAGTTCTAATTGCTCATGTGTTTTAGCCTATCTACCACACTTGACAAAAGTGACCCCTCCTGAAACGCCTTCCTTGAAACACAGCTTCTGTGACTACTTGGATTCCAGAACTCTTGATTTTCCTTCTACCACCTTAGGCACGCTTTCTGTCTTCTTTGCTGGCTCCTTCTCATTTTCAATTCCTAGACCTCTTCTGTGTCTACACTCATTTCCTAATTACTGTATATAATCCCTCCCAATGAATATTCCTAGTCCTGACCCCCTCCTTCAACCCAGATTCAGGCATCAAACTGTCTCAATATCTCTTTAAAATCCAGTGGTCATTTGGATTTTCTTTGCTGCACCTGTACTCGCAGTCTTTCCCATCTCATTGAGCTTTATCCTCGATTCCTCTCTCCCTAATACCCCTCGTAGCATCCATGAGCAAATCTGTTGGCATAATCTTTGAAGCATTTCCAGAATATGGGCTCTTATTACCACATTAGTAGCTGCTACATTGGTCTAAGGTTTCATCTTCTCACACCTGGATTGTTGCAAGAGCCTCCTAACCAGCCTATTGACAGGCTCCTTAACTTCTCCTGACCACCCCACAGACTGTGAGTACGTCAGCCAGTGTAAGCGTCCTTTAAACACAGACATCAGGTCTTATCAGTCCTCCACTTAGAGCTATATGGGGCCTGCAGTCTCAGTCAGGGTCAAACCAAGGTCATTATGACGGCCCACAAGGCCCTGCATGATCTGTCTGCTCCCTTCCCCTCTCTAAGCTCCTTTCCTCCCATGCTCCCATTGGTCCAGTGCTCTCTAGCCATGTTGGCCATTGCCTGAACACGCTACTCATGTGTCACCTCAGGTGCCTTTCCACTCTTTGCTAGGTCCCAAATATCTGAGTGTCTGTCTCCCCTTCTCTCTACAGGTTTTCTATTGAGAGGTCACTACATTGGCGAGGCTTTTCCAGCCACCCTATTTGCAACCATTCCTCATCCAAATCTAGTGTTTCCTATCCTTGCCCTTCGTCATTTTTCTCTTTAGCTCTTATCACAATCTGAAATAAATATTTGCTTTTTAAACATTTTTTAAATAATTTTATAAATTTTTTATTCTCTTTTAATTTTGCTGTAGGGTTTATGCACTCTCCTTAGAGAAACAGAGAGAGAAAGAAGGAGAGTAAGAAAGTATCCTGTAGTGGGGGATGGCCATTCTACAATCCCTTCTCCTCCATTCTCCTCTCATGATTTTGGGCACAGACGTACAGATACCCAGTGTATTTTTCAAGCTGCTGGATCTAGGACTTAAATTGCTCAATTAATCATGTAGGATCCAACTGCCTTCACCACACCACCAACCGGCCCTGTTTTTCTTTTTCTTTTTCTATTGTCAGAAGGCATGTGTACTTGCCACAGAGGAGAGAGAGTACACTCGTAATTGAGTGTGGTCATACTGCAATCCTTTTTCTTCCATTTCCCCAACCTATCAGGATTTGGGGTACACATGCCTATCTGTCTAGTGTGTTTTTTCAAGTCACCAGGGCTGGGATTTGAACCACAGTTGGCCACATGGGCTCTGGCATCCTGTGTATGGTGAGCACTTAGCCAATGTGCTGTGGGCCAGCCCTGTTTGCTTTGTATGGATGTGTTTTCTGTCCCCCTGAATCTACTAGGGCTCTATTTTATTTTATTTTATTTTATTTTATTTTATTTTATACATTCAATCACATTATTATTTGACTTACAAAATGGATATTTCAACAGGTGAACATTTCTCCCTAGTACAGTTGATAAAACTACAAGATATCTTCAACAGATAATACAACATTTCTTTGTGCCTTTAATACTTTGCCTCCCTATTTTTCTTCTAAATGTCCTTCCTCAGACCCTCCTCTTTCACACACACTATATCTGGTATTTACATCTATATACTGTGTTTCTATATCCTTTAGTCAATCAGTTTCAGTCATAGAGTGCAGACACTCGGTATATATCAAGGACTTTGTTTTATATGCTGCTCTTTCCTCGGCATGTGGAGTAATGACTAGCATGTCATAGATACTTAAAAATAACCAAATAATTAAGTTAATGTATGAGCAAATTCCATATATAGATTATTAAATGTCTTATGATTTTCCACATTTAATGTACAGGATTTTGTGTGAGCTGCGTAACAGTCTAGTGAGGTAGGCAGGGCAGAGCTCTGTGGCTTTGATGAGAAGTTGAGGTCTGAGGGAGCTCACTGATTGTCCAGGGATGCATGACTGAGTAATGGGGTTCCTGGGACTTGTAATTCTGATCCCAGTTTCTGGTCCTCACCCTCAACTACACCTTGATGCCTCATGTTGCATTAGTGTCACCTGTACAGCATTAATTGTGATTTATTTTTCATTGCAGTGTTGATGAGAAAACCCAGTATCTAGCTTTGGGAGCTGTGAAGAATCTCTCTCTAAACATCTCTATTGCCAACCTTGGGGATGATGCCTATGATGCCAACGTGTCATTCAACGTTTCCCGGGAGCTCTTCTTCATCAACATGTGGCAGAAGGTAAGGAGGGCACCCTCGGAAGAGGGCCTTTGTTCCACCTAGTACGCTTGCTGACTTTTACCATAGCTTGGAACATGCTGATTCCACCAATACTGTTCCTTAATGTGGAGTGTCATTTGAAATTACTTGATTTTTTTTCTCTTGTATTTGAAAGGAAATATATGTTTGAACAGCCACAGAAGAAACCATAAATACTTACAGAGCACTGGGGATTATCCTTGATGTACATTGTCTCCCATCCCTTTTCTCTCGAGAAAACCCACTCCCTATGATTTTATGTCTGGCCCCTTTTCTGAGATGGTACAGTCCCTGTCTCCAGCACACAAACGTTCTATAGAATTCTAGGTTTTGGTCTAGTTGTTGTGAAACACAAGATAGGAAAGAAAGACCACCACTGCTTAACATGCTTGTTATCACCATTGAGGCACTTGATGATTTCTGTCAGAAGGGCATTAATGTCCATCTATACTTTGACATATTTATTTCTTTTCCTGGCCTATTGAATTGAGTGAATTCAGTTGGATGAATGGAGGAAATTACGTTACTTCCATGAATGGAGTGATGTTTTTTAGAGTGAAGTATTTATTGGAATGAATTAAAGTTTAGGTAGCATAACCCAAGAAGAAAACAGGAACTGGTATTCCCTCGTATACCCCCAACCATTCTTAAGGCACCAACTTTGGGAAGGCCTAGACCAGGCCCCTCCACAGGCAACAAGGAGGAATGAGTGGAATCAAATAGACTTCATTTTTACCCAGCGATTAACCTGTTGGCAGCTATTCAGATGGGAATGTTTGCAATTTTGCAAAATGCTCACTGCACTGAACTGTGGCACTTTGGTCTCCACATTAAAATGGACCCAAATCACTTTCTGAGATAAACTCGCTTGCAACCCACAGACCACTGGGTGCACATTTGAGCAGGTGAGAAGCTTCCTGTTCAGGGATGTATCCTGCCAGGCGCAACAGTTTTAACAGGATGTGCCAGCTCTACCCAGCCCAGGAGCTGACATAGGTATGTAGAGCCACCAGAATGGCACAGCGCTCTGAGAATTTCCCAAGAGGTCATCTCAAATTCTCTGCTGCTTAATTGCTTTTAGGAGCTCAGAGGGTACAGGAGGCCACAGAAACAATCAAGGACTGCAGGAAAACACTTTCCTTCTACCTCCTATATCCTAAAAAGGATCTCTGAATTTAGCCCAGTCAAGAGAGAATCAGGATTTGTTTGGGCTGTAGTCCTTGAGTACCTACTAATTGCCAGGGACTGTATTAGCCACGAGGAGGCAGTGAGATGAGTGAGATGGAGTCCTTGCTCCCATGGAGCTCACAGCCTGATGGGGTCCCAGGCATGTCAACAAGCAAGCAAAGTGCAAGGTGCCGGCTATTCTGTGCAGCTGCTGAAACGTTTCTTCAAAGTATAGGGATGACAAAGAGAAACAAGTCATTACTGTAATAGCTCATCCTATGGTGGAAAAAAATCCCCCAACAAATGCTTAAGGTAGATTGATGAGCCTCTAAAGAAGCTGGTGTTAGCTGCTGCTAGTGTTGCAGAGCTAGAGGGTAGGGTTGGATGAGGTGGGCTCATTTATTTGTCAGTTAAGGAGGGAGCTGGGCAGAAGTAGGGTGAGAGTGCAGAAGAGACATAAGAAGGGAGGAGCAAGAGAGAGAACCCAGCAAGAGGAAAAGAGACTGCCCAGTGTGGAACAAAGGGCCGGTAACATTCCTGGTGGCAGGATGGCATCAGCGTATTTGAGAAATGTCAATGCCACTGTTCTAAGCTTATAAGTTAGGACTCCTGCATTCATGAATACTGTGAGTGACCAAGTGGAAAGGAACAGTGTGTGTAACACCAAGATAGAGCTGGGTTCCTATGAACATCTTCATAGTATTGACTGTTATGGCACATGTGGAGATAGACATAGACGCAAAACCGTCAGCGTCAAGTGCTGGATGAGGGCTCCCTGCTGACTTTAGGGTATAAAGGAGACTCAGTAGTTTTCCACAGAGTTACAGAGAAGGCCATGTCGGGAGAAAAGGTGGAACAGGGACAGGCTTCCTGACCCCACTCTCACATAGTGTGTAGTGATGTAATGATGCCATCTTGGTTTGGGTCTCCCAGATGCTGACCTTGAGGCAAGGAAGGTCAGTTAGTTTATTCGAGAGATATGGAATAATGGTAGGGAAGTGGAAAAATTATATAAGCAGGTAGAGGCAGCAAAAGAAAAGTAAGCTGTTAAACTAGCTACCACAGAGGGCATGGGGACTGAATCCTGCAGGGCAACTCTGGGAAATAGTATAAACCTGTTAGGAGAGAGTGAGTGGGGGTATTTATACCCCCACAGCATCCACACCAAGACTCGGGGGCTAAGGCCTTTTGGAGGTGTTCCTTCCCAGTACTTCTGCCCTACCATGTGCATGGCTGGTGTGACCTACACAGATCTGAAAAATACTCTCTCAAATAGAGAGTTGTAGATGCTGGTAGTTGGCAGTGAGCTAGAGCACTACACAAGGTGCAAGTCGTGTGGGTGGGACTGACCAACTGCTAAAAAGGCTCACAGGGCTGGAAGAGTCTCCAGTCTAACCATCTCTCTTTTAGCCTCCTAAAAGTTATAAATTGACCTAATAGAACCTCACCAGGGTTCTAGCACAAGACCCAGTGGCACACACCTCATAGCTTTTGGGGGGTGGCAGAGGAGGGCATGGCAGGTGTTGTCAATGGGTGAAGAGAACCAGGTGTGGGATGACAGTAGAAAGCAGCAGTGTCTGGGAAAATGGAGGATTCCAGCCTCACCCACAGGGGTAGCCAGCTCACAGCAGCACTCAGGAGCCAGGTAGGAGAGAGAACCAGTACTATCAGACTCTATTTTTCCATTAAAAAAAAAAAAAAAAACAGAAATCCACATTTTTATGTTAAATCTTATGACGTAAGCAGCAAATTCAATGTTTTTGAACATGGAACCAAAAACATGTCCACTGACTGTCTAGCCTGTAGGCCACCAGTCAGTGACCTTCAGCCTAGCTATTTTCCACATGTTCTAGTCCCAGTCTCTTGCCCGCCTGTTTGGATGGATCTACATTTCTGGTGGAACTTGATCTGTCTGTAGTCTTACTGCATTTCACATCACTCCCTTAGCAGCAGATAAGCTAGCAAGAGATGGAGTTCGGGGGCTTTGGGAGTGTGTGTTTTTAGGGAACGGAGGGCAACGGAGGAGGTCAGCCCAAATGCAGTGTTTGTATAATTTTAAAAACAATGTTCTGAAAACTATTTGCAGGCTGGAGCATTTGTGCTTCAGGGTGATTGCAAGAAGCAACTAAGCTGGAGTTCAGGTTGTTAGAAAGGAAGTAAAATAATAGGGAACCAGAGTGGATTAGGGAGGAAGCTTAGCGCTGGCTACGAGCAGACGAGCAGACGCACAGTTGAAATTCCAGCTTTGCTTATTGCCCTCAGTGTGACCATGAGCCAAGGGTCTTCTCTCTGTATCTCAGTTTCTTCCCGTATAAGTGGGTTGTGCTGAGGGCTCAATGAGGCCTATACCAGGCTACATGTACATGGTGGGTCCTACTTTGGTAGCTCAGACTCCATATACAAGGTCAGACTTGACAGATTATTCATTTACTCGGAAGGTATGTATTGGTAACTGTTCTAGTTCGCTTTGTTGCTAATAGCAGAAACACTTGAATCTGTGTTCAGTCTATAAAGAATATAGACTTATGTAACTCACAGCCTGGAAGCCCAGGGTCCAGGGACTGCATCTAGTGGGGCCCTTTTTGCTGGTGGGTGACACGGCAGGTAATATCACATGGCGAGAGAGCAGGAGTGAGCGTGTCTGTCTGTTACAAATGCATGAGTATCCAACCTGGGGGCTCCACCCTGATCCTAATTTCCTCCCTAAGGCCCCACTTTCAACACCCTAATTGGATTAAGTCTCCACCACACCCTTACGATGACAAATTTTAAGACATGAATTTTGGGAGAGGCATTCAGTCTACAGCAATCACTTACTTCACACAGAGTCAATGCTGAGGGGGAAGGAAAAACAAAAGTAAGAATATAAAACATGACATATAAGTCATGAGGTATTAGTTCTTCCTTTAACCAAAAAAAACTCAAGTCGTAGTCTTTTTTATTAAGAATTTTTTTAACTTTATTTATTTTTTAATTTGACCTGAGAGGGAAGGTGGTGGGGGAGAGAGAGAGTGAATGAGAGAGTAAGCCACCAGATCCAGGACTCGAACCGCAGCCAGCCATGTGGAAGTCCAGCGCCCCTAACTACCACGCCACTTGCCAGCCCCTCAAGTCATAGTCTTAATAAAGGATTGAGTATGTGTGTGGATCTGGCAGCCAACTGAAAAGAAAAAAAAGAAAAAAAGAAAAAAAAAAAAAACAGTGCTAAAGTGCTACTTTTATATTTAATAAATTCCGTTTATTTAAAAACATAAATTGGGCCTGTCTCATGGCCTAATAATTAAGGGAGTCAGATCCTACATGGCCAATTGTGATCTCAATCCTGGCTCTGGGAGCTTGAAAAACATGCCAGGACACATGTGTGTGCGCCCCACAACCCACAGGAGGTGAGACGGAGAAGGAATTATGGGTGACCACACACCACTGGGGATGCTTTGTCTGTCTTTGGTGAGTGCATGTCCCCTCTGGCGTATATAAATACATACATAGATAGCCTCCCGTGGTGGCAGCAGGACATGGTGGCAGGCCAGGAGGATCGGCCTCGCACACAATTCACCAGGTATGCCCTGTCATAGCCCAGGCCTGGATGCCTCCCTTCATATACTCACTGGCTGTCATGGCCATCACCCTGAGCTCTGGCAGCAGGAAGGAGTCTATGTGAAAATGAGTCCGTCATGAACCTGGAAGAGCTCTTTAGGGCAGGCGTGCTGGAGAAAATGGAGGAGTACCTGGAGTCTACCACCCAGAAGGGTGACACCTCCTATGTCCCCACATTCCTACGCACTGACCAAAAGTTCCTCATCAACCAACCAACACTGAACTTGGTGTTCAAAGTGTGATAACCCAAGAAAGAGTTCCAAAGCTGGAAGCAGTCTGTCTGAACATGCCTTCGGATATTTGGGAATGAGAGTTCGGTAATGAAAACATTATGTCCTGGGACCAGCAGTTAGTGTAATGGCTATGTCGCTGAATTTCCATGTAGTCGACCGCAGTTCGTGTCCTGGACCTGGTGGCTTAAACTCATGCCAGACGCGTGTGCGTGAGTGCTCAAGATCCCGAGAGGAGAATGGAGAAGAAGGGATTGAGGCATGGCCATCCCCCCGGGGGGGGGGGGTCATTTCTTGCTTTCTGTCTTTCTGTCTCTCTCTGTCTCTCTGGCGAGCACATGCGCCCTATAGCAAAAACTTCTCAAAAAAACAAAAAATCAATAGTGTTTCTGTATACCAATAACAGACTAGCTGAAAAAATATCAAGAAAGCAATCTCATTTATAATAGCTACCAAAGAAACAAACAAAAGCAACTAGTAATACATTTATTCAAGGAGATAAAACATTAATAATAAAAACCCTAAAACATTTGTGAAAGAGATTGAAGACACAAGAAAATGAAGTCATCTCATGTTTATGGACTGGAAAAATCTATATTGCTAAAATATATAAATATTACCTAAAACAATCTATAGATTCCGTGCAATTCCTCTCAAAATGCCAGTGACATTATCTACGTGAATAAAACAATCATAACATTTGTATGGAACTGTGAAATACTTTGAATAGCCAAAGAAATCTTGAACAAAATGAACAGAGCTGGCATCATCACATAAGTGTCCTTCAAACATACTACAAAGCCCTACAAACAAAACAGCATGGTACTAGCCTTCCACATTTGAGTCAGCTTACATAGTCATCGTCTTCCTGTGCCTGGCATATTTCACTTAGCTTGATGGACTCTTTCTACAATATGTTCATAAATCAAAACACAATTATTGGGACCAGCAGGTGGCATAGCAGTTAAGAGCTCTGGACTCCTGCATGGTCAACTGTGGTTTGAGTCCCAGATCTGGCAACTTGCTTTCTCTCTCTCTCTTTCACTCTCTAGTCAAATTAAAATAAATAAATAAATAAAGTTAAATAAATAAAATAATTCTTAAAGAAAAGAAAAAATACAATCATTTCTCATGTTTAAATAATTAAATTTAAAAAGGAAATCCTGTTATACTTGATCACATGTATGAACCCTGAGGATGTCATGGTAAATGAAATAAATCAGTTGAAAATGGCAAATACCATGTGATTCTACTTTTCTGAGTCATCTAAATAGTTAGAATATGTAGAAGCTAAATCTAATGGTGGTAGCCAGGAACTAGGAGAGAGGTTAACATGGAGCTACTTATACAAAGTTTATAAATTTGCAGTTACTCCAAGTAATTATGTCCTAGAGATTTGTTGTACGATGTCGTTCCTCTATTGGCAAAACTGTATTGTACAGTGATGTGTACCTTCATATAAAATTGTTGAAAGGGTAGATTCACAGAGAATACTTCTTCCGCCAGTACAACCCAAAATGCCGCCATTAGAACAAAGTTAGAGGGGTGTCTGGGGTGAGTGAATGTTTTAAATTGGATTATGGTGTTGGCACAACTATGTACATTTCCAAAAAAAGTAATGAGATATATTTTTTTAAGAGCTAAGTATTGGGGCCAGGAGGTGACCTCGTGGTTAAGGCTCTAGAATCCCATATGGCCGACTGCAGTGTAAGTCCCAGATCTAGTGGCTTAAAATCATGCTGTGTGTGTGTGTGTGTGTGTGTGCGTGCCCAAAATCCCAAGAGAGAATGGAGGAGAAGATACTGTGGCATGGCCAGCTCCTCAAAGGGGTGATTTCTCACTTTCTCTCTGTCTCTCTGGTGAGTGTACACACCCTACAATAAAAATCTCTTGGGGCCGGCAAGTGGCATGGTTGTTAAAGGCGCTGGACTCCCACATGGCCAACCACGGTTCAAGTCTCAGACCTGGTGGTTTGCTTTCTCACTTCCTCTCTCTCTCTCTGTCTCTCTTTGATCAAACTGGAAAATAATAATAATAAATAAAGTTAAATAAAATAATTCTTTTTAAAAAATCTCTTAAAAAAACAAAACAAAGCCAAAAAAACTATCAGTACATGAAAAGTATAGTTCAGTAAAGCTACTAAAAATAATTAGCATTGCTAACCCAAAATTTCTACATGAGGGACAAATAAAAATACATATAAAAAGGACGTGTGTATAAATAGCCACGGTATCTTCATCTTTCATTGCCCATACTTGAAGCATTACAAATAGCCATAAATACGTTGTGATATGCTCCATTACAAATAGCCATAAATACGTTGGGATATGCTCACCCTATGTCAGAATACTCAGAGATGGACAGAACGAACTGCCTATCCACCGAAAAACATGGAGCCTTCCACATTTGAGTCAGCTTACATAGTCATTGTCTTCCTGTGCCTGGCATATTTCACTTAGCTTGATGGACTCTTTCTACAATATGTTCATAAATCAAAACACAATTATTGGGACCAGCAGGTGGCATAGCAGTTAAGAGCTCTGGACTCCTGCATGGTCAACTGTGGTTTGAGTCCCAGATCTGGCAACTTGCTTTCTCTCTCTCTCTTTCACTCTCTAGTCAAATTAAAATAAATAAATAAATAAAGTTAAATAAATAAAATAATTCTTAAAGAAAAGAAAAAATACAATCATTTCTCATGTTTAAATAATTAAATTTAAAAAGGAAATCCTGTTATACTTGATCACATGTATGAACCCTGAGGATGTCATGGTAAATGAAATAAATCAGTTGAAAATGGCAAATACCATGTGATTCTACTTTTCTGAGTCATCTAAATAGTTAGAATATGTAGAAGCTAAATCTAATGGTGGTAGCCAGGAACTAGGAGAGAGGTTAACATGGAGCTACTTATACAAAGTTTATAAATTTGCAGTTACTCCAAGTAATTATGTCCTAGAGATTTGTTGTACGATGTCGTTCCTCTATTGGCAAAACTGTATTGTACAGTGATGTGTACCTTCATATAAAATTGTTGAAAGGGTAGATTCACAGAGAATACTTCTTCCGCCAGTACAACCCAAAATGCCGCCATTAGAACAAAGTTAGAGGGGTGTCTGGGGTGAGTGAATGTTTTAAATTGGATTATGGTGTTGGCACAACTATGTACATTTCCAAAAAAAGTAATGAGATATATTTTTTTAAGAGCTAAGTATTGGGGCCAGGAGGTGACCTCGTGGTTAAGGCTCTAGAATCCCATATGGCCGACTGCAGTGTAAGTCCCAGATCTAGTGGCTTAAAATCTGTGTGTGTGTGTGTGTGCGTGCCCAAAATCCCAAGAGAGAATGGAGGAGAAGATACTGTGGCATGGCCAGCTCCTCAAAGGGGTGATTTCTCACTTTCTCTCTGTCTCTCTGGTGAGTGTACACACCCTACAATAAAAATCTCTTGGGGCCGGCAAGTGGCATGGTTGTTAAAGGCGCTGGACTCCCACATGGCCAACCACGGTTCAAGTCTCAGACCTGGTGGTTTGCTTTCTCACTTCCTCTCTCTCTCTCTGTCTCTCTTTGATCAAACTGGAAAATAATAATAATAAATAAAGTTAAATAAAATAATTCTTTTTAAAAAATCTCTTAAAAAAACAAAACAAAGCCAAAAAAACTATCAGTACATGAAAAGTATAGTTCAGTAAAGCTACTAAAAATAATTAGCATTGCTAACCCAAAATTTCTACATGAGGGACAAATAAAAATACATATAAAAAGGACGTGTGTATAAATAGCCACGGTATCTTCATCTTTCATTGCCCATACTTGAAGCATTACAAATAGCCATAAATACGTTGTGATATGCTCACACTATGTCAGAATACTCAGAGATGGACAGAACGAACTGCCTATCCACCGAAAAACATGGTTGTATAGCACAAGGACTACTTGGAGCCAAAGAGACAGACATCAAAGTGGATCTTGTGATTTGTTTAATTCTGTGATGTTCAGGAACGAGTGAAACTGATTTGTTCATAGAAGTCAAAACAGGATACGTAAGTTCATGGTGGGTGGGTATTGATTAAAAAGCTACACAACATTTGATTCATGTATTGATAAAGAGTTTTGGATACTGCACAGGGTATGAAGTTTTAAAAAGTTGTCAAGTCATACACGTGACGATTGGCACGTTTCATAACATTTTATTTTGCGTTGATACAAAGCAATAGGCTGCGTGGAAATAAGCACGATCCTTAGGTCGTCATGGAGATAACTATATTTAATTTCCCAGTTCCCCACCCCCGCACTGCCAACCACGTAACTGACCAGTCCAGAAGGCCAGTTGCTGGCTGGGTTCCAGGTGGAATGTTGGGGTTTGTTGTGACTACTGGGTCCACAGTTACTGGGCAGAGCCCTGTGGTAGCTGCAGACCATGGAGGGGCTGCAGTCCTCTGTGGAGCTTGGACTTAGGCTATTTGGGAAGCTGGACAAGATGTTAAAGGAGCTGCTGCCTGATGACCTGACACCAAGGCTCACCTTCTACGACCTCCAGGGGGAGGCTCTGGAGTGCCCACCCCTCATCTGTTTCGTGGTGGGCCTTCTGTTGGTGCTTAGACTTGTGCAGTCTGTGAGAAATCGTCTTTACATGAGAAAAGAAGAGCAGCTTGCAAATACACTGGCTGAGTGTGTTAAGAAGAAATGTCAACTTATCAACCAGTTTAGTGACGTTAAAGAAGAGCATGCAAGGATTGACTCGGCCTTGGAGAATGCCAAGCAAGAGAAGGCATCAAATATCCTCAGCCTTGTGGAAGCTTACAGAAAGATCGACGGGATGCCAAGGGAGGACTTAGGTTCCCTGATTCAACAAGTAAAGGAGGAAAGATCCAGATGGGCAACGCGAACAGAGAAGGTGGCCAAGATGATAAAATTGTGCAAATCTTTCCAAGACATGAGCTTCATCACCTCACAAGAACCCTTTGTGACGCAGCCAGGAGGCCAAGGCCCCAACCATGATGGCTTTGCTCTCAGGCGCGAAGTTGGATCTTAAAGCAGCCTCCACTCAGGCCTCCCCAGCTGCCAGGCTGCATTCAACCACATTGACTCCATCCGACAATCATCGATCATCCATCATCAAGGTTAATGGAACCTGGGGAGCCTCTTGTCCTTGACTGAAATTTCCCAACCGTCACCTCCCAGAAAGAGCAGTAAGCCTTTTCATATTCTTCTGAACTGAAAGAACATTGACTTAAAAACACACCAAGAAAGGCTGGACTTCCTTCTCGTCACAAGAAGTTCTGGTTATTGCTCAGTAACATCGAGAATGTATTCAAGAGACAATCTTTTACTTCACTCGACACATTTTTTTCAAGATACTGTTTTATTAATGTATTAGTTTCATAAATGATTATAGTTTATAGTCTTGATAAATATTATATTGTAACTAGAAAGTATAAATGCATTAGTAGTACTTTTAGAAAGTATTGGTAACTTTTTTTCTGAAATTTTATTTCTAAGAAGTATAAGTCCTGGGTAAAAGCAACTTTTTCCCCCCCCTAAGTATATGTTATTGAAAAGAAAAAAATGGAGATAATAGATGTCTTTCATAATGCAGTTAAGTGATGTGCTTAGATAAACGTGTATTCTATAAGTCATATTAAAATAAAAACATAAGACTGTGTGAAGCCACACCCACGGTGGTATGGGGGCGTCGCTGGCCAAGGACTGCGTGAACCCTAGGCCAGCCTATGACGCTAGCTGGTTGTAGCTAGCTGAAGATCACAATATGAAGACCCTGCTGAAGATACCCTCCCTCACGCAAATATATAAACTTAGAAAAATGACATAAAAAGGAATGTAAAACTAGTTGATATATATAAGTTCAATAAATGTTTGTGTTGGCTTTTGTGTCTCCTTTTAATGATGCTTGTTTGTTTATTTTTTTTTTCCTCCGTTCGCCTACCAATTGCTTAGAGTTTTTGGTTTAGGGATATTTACTTCTTTGTTTGCTATAGGACGTGTGTGCTGCCCAGAAAAAGGAATGTAAAACTAGTTGATATATATAAGTTAAATAAATGTTTGTGTTGGCTTTTGTGTCTCCTTTTAATGATGCTTGTTTATTTTCTTTTTTTCTCCATTCACCTACCATTTGCTTAGAGTTTTTGGTTTAGGGGTATTTACTTCTTTGTTTGTTTGCTATAGGGCATGTGTGCTGCCCAGAGACAGAGAGGGAAAGTGCGAGATCACTCCCCAGGAGATGGCTACACCACATTTCCTTCTCTGCATTCCCTTCTCTTCCATTCTCCTTTTGGGATTTTGGGCATGCACTCACACGTGCCTGGTGTCATTTGAAGCCACTGGGTCTGGGATGTGAACCGTGCAGTCAGCCATGTGGGATCCAGCCACCTTAACTTCCATGTCAATTGCTGGCCCAGTATTTACTTCTTAAATCCAAGATACGTTGTTCCAATATTGGTACATGTAGTAAATAATATCGGAGTTTAGAGAATGAGGAGAATACTCCCAAAACTACAGCAGGACTAGGTCCCAAGTGCTACAGATTGGGCAGGGAGGTGACCAACCCAAAAGTCTGCAGAAATGTGGTAGGCCCTTGGAAGCCTGGTAGAGCTTCATAGTGCTTATCAGGAGACAGTGATGGGCCATCCGTGGGTTTTGACTGAAGAAACAAAAGGAAGGACAGAGGCTAGTGACATCATGGAGGAAGAGCCAAGAGAAAGTGTGACCAGGCCAGGGAGGTCAGAGGGTCAGATAAGCATTGGGGCTGCTGGAGGAAAACAACCAATCAGGAAGAAGGATGATTATGACTTCAGTGAGGGAAAACAGAGAACCTCCACTTACAACACTTTTTATAACATTCAGAGTATTTTTAAGCTCCTTCGAAGTGTAGTTTGTGCTTAGCATTGGTGGCTGGTTAAAGTCACTGGATTTGGCTGAAGACTTGTTGCATTGTCTTCTAGTCTTCTTGAGAGACTGAAATTGAGAGGTCAGCCCCATGTTCCTTTTTTTTTTTTTTTAAATATATTTCTTCCATGAGCAAGAAATAAAGCACACCCCCCAGCAGGATCTTGACACCATAGTCTACCCCCAACTTTTAGCCAGTCTCAGATCATGGGCTCACATGTGCCCAGCATACTCAGGGAGGTCTGTGGGCTCGAACTAGGAACCTTCCATGTGAGATTGCCTCATACGGCATCATATTTTCCTGCTGTGCTACCATCTGGCCCCACTGCGTCCTTTAATTTCCTCTCACAACAGGGCTTCATGTGGGAGACTCAATAAAGTTAGAAGTTATTGAAAGCGAAGCTCATTTTTGCTGTTTCTAAAGAGTGAGTGGTTTGAGTTCTGAATTAAACTAGGCCTCTGAGTGGGACTTTTTAGGCGGTAAAGCACCAGGTCAGTTTTCACTGGTTTATTTTTTATGACAAAGAGGCGTCGAGGGCTTATAAATTTGTTTTTCTTGTAAAGCAATTCTTCTAGTTTCTATCTGCCTTTCCTACCAAAAAAGCAGTCCTTCCCTCTCAGGAGTTTCTCTCTTCTCGCTTTCAAGTCAAAGCGCCCAAGATGGCGCCTGGCGATAAAATGGATCCACTTTCTAATCTGAGTAGAGCGGGAAGGAATTAAGCACTTCTGTGTTTGTATACCTTTATAAATGAAGGAGTGCCCTGGCCTGTTTTCAGACAGAAGGTTCCACACAGAAACTGTATCTAGGCCTGTTAACCGAGCGAAATGTGTTAGCAGGGGTGGAAAATCAAGTCCTGAGGTTTGCAGGCCAAAGTGTTGGCATCCCGGCATCCTTCCGTGTGTACACAGATTGCCAGCAGCTTTCCTGCCTCCTGACAGGAACCGATTTTCATTGTGTTCTGCTTTCTCTGGTGTCTCTTGTCAAGTTAATAGTAGCCCCGAGTAAAACACAACCCTTAGATGTTTATAGTCATCTCCGCCCAGCCATTAAGATGATGAATGAACTTACTGCCTGCCCTTGTAAGAGAGCCCTGGGGGTGGATATCGATACTTAAAAAATAATAAGTCTTTTCCACCCCTTTCCTGTCTTTAATCCAATGCCCTAAGCCCCTGGTGACTTTGCCTTGAACTTCCCGCATGATGTGAGGCAGGAAAAACTCACCTGGCCCTAAGCCGGGGTTGAGGCTCTAATGCCAACCCAACAGCCAGCTCTCTGTCTCACCCTCTCATCCTTAGTCTTCCCAACTGCTGGTCACAGGTCAGTCCCATGTTCTCTAGAGACACCTCAGTGTTTCCAAGTTGCTTCTGCAGGCCCAGACCATCCTGTTTGAGAAGATGAGAGGAGGTAGCCAGAGGAAGTACCCTGAGACCTGGAGTGTAACAGCTCACCTGGATGACCTATGGCCCTTGTCTTAGTGTTTTCTGGCCCAGTAGTCAGAGAGTCAGAGCCCGGAATGCAGCTGTGCCTGACAGAGAGAGGCTGGGCCCTTCCTGTGGCAGTTAGCAGTGAGGAAGTGGTTGAGAAACTCAGATGTCCATTTCAAATCACAACGCGGCCTCAGTGTTCCACGGCGGGGCTCAGTTTTCACGTGTATGAAAAGCTTCATTTGTGTATTCAGTGCGTTTGGAAGGAAGGCTCCGTTTTGCTTTAGAAATGTCAACAGAGCCATAACTACGACAAGGATCAATTAAGAAGGACGTTTCCCAGAGCTGCAGGACTTGGGCAAATCTTGGAGGTGGGGCAAGGTGGAGGGTTAGAAAACATGTGTTAAGCCTCTAGATTTTTTTTTTTTCTAACTAACGGCAAAACAGCCATTTAATAATTTCCTCTTTTCAGGGGAAAAGGAGAGACTTGGATTTTAAATATCTTTCATAAAATGGTGCAACACCTCTTAAAAAGAGAACCACGCAAGTAGACCGCTAAACTAAGCCAAATAAAAGTGTTTAAAAAAAAAAATCAAGAAGAACGTGGGTGTCTTAGCTGGGTTTTTTTTTCTTGAAGCAGATTCCCAGACAAAGATTCATGTACAAGTGGTGTATGAGGATGTTTTCCCAGCGATACAAGTAGGCCATGTGGTGAGGAGGAGTGGATTAGGGAGGCAGGACCAGGAGCCTACAACTCAGGCAGAGTTCCTTCAAGAAAGACCTTGGCCTGACCCTGCAAGGGAGCTCTAAAAGGGGAGTTGCAGTGAGGCACTGTCCCACTCGAGGCCATGACTGGGTAAGGGCTACTAGGGAGGATTAAAATTTTCCACTCATGGCTCCAGTAGCTTGTGAAGGCCTCTGAAGACCAATGGGTGTTGGCTCTTGGGAGCAAATGCAAACTGAAGCCAGAGTTTAGGCACATAGAGGTGGACCAGGAGGGTCTGGGTAGGCCACTGAGACTGTACAATCAGCTTACCATCAGCTGGTTTCCTACGGGGCATGTACAAGCATTGGCAAAGGTCTTTGAGCTCATAAGATGTTGGTGTGATATTCTCGATGTCCGTTGCACACAAGCTATTTCTTTTCTGCCAGCCTCTGAATTGGAGAATTGGCCAATGTAGATGCCCATAGAGTTTAGTAGGGACTGGGTCAACAGGTAGTGTGGTGGTTAAGGCGCTGGACTCCAACATGGCCAAACACAGTTCAAGTCTCTGACCTGGTGGCTTACTTTCTCTCTCTCTCTCTCTCTCTCTCTCTCTCTCTCTCCTTCTTTCTCCCTCTCTCCCTCTCTTCCCCTCTCTCCCCCTCTCTCTCTCCCCCTCTCCCTCTTCCTCTCCCTCTCTCCAGTGAGTGTGCATGCCCTTTAACAAATTAAAAAATAATAATAATATTAATAAATCATTCTTAAAAAATAAAATTAGAAAAAAAGAAAAAAGAAATTTAGTAGGAATTCTGAATGTGCAGCTACAGTCCATCACAATCCAGCTTGCTGGAGCTGTCATTTCTTCCCTTTGAGACTGGACTTAGAGAGTCCACGAGCTCCATAGTCCCCCAGCTCTGTGATGGCCACTAGCGCTGTTCTCACTCGGGCATCTGAGTATACCTGAGGAGCCTGTCTGCTCTCCTTAGGAACGTGTTTGTCTACTTGTCGCAGATGAACTTTTAGCAATAGAGCCTAATGAGATTTCTTTTTCTTTTGTGATAACAAGAAATAGGTATTTCATGGCCCATAAGTGACTGATGGTCTCAGAAACTCAGTGCCGTTTGTGTTTCCACTCCGTGTGGTTTCATGTGGTCTTTTTTTTTTTTTTTTGGCCTT
>NW_006206439.1:815417-857387 GCF_000334495.1 Tupaia belangeri chinensis | reverse complement strand
AGGGACCAGCAGAGCCAGCCCTGGTGGAGACGTGGGAGAGAGAATTTGCATGTCTATGTCTCTGATATGCATAGCAGGCCTGGGGGAGGACAGAGAATGAATCACAGGCAACAGGCAAAAGACCAGTACAATTGCGATCTATTTACTTTTTGCCAAAGTGCTTTTACACTCTGCATTACTGGTATTTGGAGTTTTTGTTTCTGTTTTCTTTTTTTAATTTGCCAGTGGGCACATGTGCTTGCTGAAGACAGACACCTAGACACCCCCTATTTGAGGAAGCGCCCCCCCATGGGGGATGGTCATGCTACAATCCCTTCTCCATTTCTTCTTTCAGGATTTTGGGCATGCACGCATACATGCCCAGTATCTTTTTCAGGTCATCAAGAGGAAGAGGAGATGGAGGAGAAAGGATTGCAGTGTGACCATTTCCCAGCCCAACCTGTGGCCAGTAAAGAAACTGTTGTGGACAAATGACTGCTCTAGTGGGAAAGCCAGCCGGCCTCAAGAAGAGGGTACAGGGGGATCTATAGGCATGGTCTGGGCCCAGGGCCTGTCCCCCCTGAAAGGCTCAGACACAAGGCTGCCCCTGTAGGATGAGTTTCTCCACCAAAGGACTTAAACTCACGCTTCGGGCCTGATCCTAAACAGCAAGACTGTTTAGGGGAGGGTGCTTTCTTTCTTTCTCTCTCTCTCTCTCTCTTTTCCTTTTTCTCTCTCTGGTGAGTGCATATGCCTTCTGGCAAAAACTAACAAAAATTTAGACTTTAGGCTTGAACCGAGATTCAATGAGCCCAGCACAGAATGATTTCTTCTCTAGTCTAAACATGATGTTTCTATTAATGTGTAACTATAGCACAACTTTACTCATTCTTGATGCATTTCCTGTTTGATTTTTCTCATCTTTTTTACGTTATTTGGAAATTTGATCTGGTCATTTACAGCATCGCTACTCAAAATGTGGTCCATGAACAAGCAGCTCTACATTCAACCAGGGAACCTGTTAGAAATGTAGAATCTCAGACCCGGGCCAGAACTGCTGACTCAGTATACGCATCTTAACAAGATTCTTGGGTATTTGTATGCATAGTAAAATTTGAGGAGCATGATAGACTGCAGTAGCCATAATCTTCAACTTTAGGTCATCTAACTTAGTAACCTTGCAAGACACTGATGAGGATCTGTGTATGTTTGGCTTTATTAGAAAATGCCACATATTTTTATACCCTTACCAACAGTGTGTGAAAATTCTATTACTAGTTGCCCTACTTTCTGTCTGCTCTTGGTATTGTCAGTCTTCATTTTAGCCACTCTGGTGAGCATATAGTTGTATTTCTTTGTGGTTAAATTTATGTCTTCAAGATGATCAGTAAATACCTTTTCATATGCTTTTCAGTCACTTGGAGTCTTTGTAAAATCCCTGTTCAAGTCTTTTGTACTCTTTTCTTCTAGGGATATTTTCTTCTCCTGTACTCCTGGACACTTCCCAATCCCATTCTCTATTCCTGCTACCTCCCTGACTAGTCCTTCTCTGCTTCCTTCATTGAGTCCTCGTCTTTCCAATCTTTGAACATTGGAGAAACCTGGGCACAGTTCTTGGAATCCTTGTCTTCTGTCTGTATTCATTCCTTGGGTCAACTCATCAAGTCTCATGGCTTCATGTCATTGATATACTGATGTTTCCTTCTCCACCCCAGAGCTCATGCCGGAACTCCAACTTGGGTAGTAGACTCCCTGTTCAGCATCTTCACTTGGTACGTAACAGGTTTATCACACTTACGATGTCCAAAATGGAATTCTGATCCCCCTTACACCTGCCCCATTTGCAGGGAACAGCAGCACCATCTTTCTCAGCTCCCCTTTTCCTCTCATACCCCACATCTGTTCCACTAACAGCCTGTTGTCTGAACATGCAGAGTCATCCCTAATCTAACCAGTTCTCTCTGCCAACACTGCATCATCCTGGCCCAAGTCACCATCTCCTTTCATCTCATTCTTGATTTTTAGTAGCCTCCTTCATAACTGGTCCCTGTTTCCATCCTGCTCCCTTAAACTCTTCCGTGGCTCAGATCTCTCCACAGGCTTCATCTCATTGTAAAGCTTAGTTCTTCATGATGCCTATGAGGCCCTGTAGGACACAAGCCATTGCTGCCTCTCTGAGCATCTCCTGTCACTCTCCTCGTTGCTCTCCATGCTAGTCATGGTGGCCTCCTTGCTGTCCCTTGCAGCACAGCAAGCTTGTCCCAGCAAAGGGGCTTTGCATTGGCTCTTCCTCAAGATATACATACAGTGTAAACCCTCGCTTCCTTCTTGTCTCTGCTCAGATGTCACCTGCTGAGGAATACCCTAGTATTTCTAAGGCTATGTCTTTTAGCAAGATCCTTGTTTCTAAGCATGTCACACTCCACACATTCTCTTCCCATCCCCTTTAGCTTGTTTTTGTTCATAGAACTCATTGCCACCTCGCATATCATTTGTTTGTTGCTGATCGTATAAGGAGTCCTCAAAAAGTTCATGAAAGGGACCAGCAGTTGGCGTAATGGCTATGTCGCTGGACTTCCACGTAGCCGGCTTCAGTTTGAGTCCCAGACCCAGTGGTTTAAACTCACGCTGGGTGCGTGTGCGTGCGTGCCCAAGATCCCGAGAAGAGAATGGAGGAGAAGGGATTGCAGCGTGGCCATCCCCCCCTGGGGGAGGTGGTGATTTCTCGCTTTCTGACTCTCTGTCTTTCTGGCGAGCACGCGCACCCTATAGCAAAAACCTCTTAAAAAAAAAAAAGTTCATGAAAAAACTATGCATAGATTTCAATGTTTTTTGCACCAAAATAAACTTGTACTTTAATTTCATTTTTTCACAGACTTTTTAAACTTCCCTAATACTAGCCCTACAATTGGATTACAAGCTCCATATATACTGTGGAATGGTTTTTTAGTCATTAGTTCATACCAAGTAGCTATAGTGGTGTAGCAGCAATGTAGTATGATCTCAATGTTTGTTGAATGGACAAATGAATGGATGGAAGATGATGGAAGTTTCTCTCCTCCTGTGTGCTTTATGATTACTACTTTGGTTATCACTGTTTCACATTACACTAAGAGTTTTTAAGGCCAATTGTTCTTTGAAAACAAAGTAGTTATTGGGTCATTGGAAACGTCATGATCCCTTTTTGCCTAGAAAACTACGTCATGACTTTTCCGATGGCCTAGCCGTTGAGAGAAGTATGCCCATTTCTTTACCTCCCTGGAAAAGGAAACCACAAAGAATCATGGGAAATGGAGAAATCCTCTCCCCCCCCCCAATCTGGTGATAGAGTCTTGCTGTTTAGGATCAGGCCTGAAGCGTGAGTTTAAGTCCTTTGGTGGAGAAACTCATCCTACAGGAGCAGCCCTGTGTCTGAGCCTTTCAGTGGGGACAGGCCCTGGGCTCAGACCATGCCTATAGATCCCCCTGTACCCTCTTCTTGAAGCCGGCTGGCTTTCCCACTAGAGCAGTTGTTTGTCCACAACAGTTTCTTTAGTGGCCACAGGTTTGTAGGTCCTTGGTTGGGCTGGGATGTGAGTTAGTCTCATGAGCTTAAAAACCATCTGTAGTATGAGTTCTTTAAAGGAACCCTGGGACCAGCAGATAGTGTAATACTTAGGTTGCTGGACTCCCACGTAGCTGACCGCGGTTCGAGTCCCAGACCCAGTGATCTAAATCTCATACAGGGTACATGTGTGTGTATGCCCAAAGTCCTAAGAGATTCGAGAATGGAGGAGAAGGATTTGCGTCATAGCCATCCCCCTGGGGGGTAATTTTTCATTTTTTGTCTCTCTCTCTCTCTCCAGTGAGTATACAGGTCCTATAGCAAAAATTTATCTTAAGGGAACCAGCAGTTAGCGTAATGGCTATGTCACTGGATTCCCACGTAGTCGACTGCGGTTTGCGTCCCGGACCTGTTGGCTTAAAACTCACGCCGGGCACGTGTGCATGCGTGCCCAAGATCCCGAGAGGAGAATGGAGGAGAAGGAATTGCGGCGTGACCATCCCCCTGGGGGGGTGACTTCTCGCTTTCTGTCTCTCTGTCTGTCTGGCAAGTGCACGTGCCCTATAGTGAAAAAATTTCTCTTAAAAAAAAAAAAAAAGAAAGAAAGAACCCCAAGGAACACCCATGTCTTAGGTTTGCTTAGAAGTAAACCCTGAGACAAGAATTAAAATGCAAGTATTTTGAGAGGTGAAGGTTAGGGGAACAGGGATGTAAGAGAGAGAAAAGAAAGCAGCCAGAACAGGCCAGCCAGGTGCTATTGTGGGCAACTAGGCTTTCTCCCCCTGGGATTCAGAGTCCAAAGAACTGGCACCTTCGAGTTCTATCCAAGGGATGAGGAACTGGGCCTTTATCCACTCACACCAGTCAGTGACTAAGGGCTGCCTCTGGGGGACATTACTATCCTGACATTTCTGGCTTGCTATTTGCAGAGGCCAGAGTAGTTTTGTCACCAGAAAAGACCCTCAGATGAACACATGTAGGTGCTGGCAGATGGAGAGATGAGGGCAGGAGGTACGACCGGGCCACCAGCAGGGTCTCCTGTCACCTCCGTCAACCTCATGGACAACCCAGTCTCCATCCCACGGGTGACTGGACATCACCTTTCACTTTTTCACTTCATCTCATTCCTGGTTTCCACTGAAACAGAGTGAAGGATACCGAGCAGCAGTCCACAGGCTGCAGGATTGATGGGATTTGAATAAATACAGGCCTCAAACCACGCGGGCTGCCTAGATGCTTTGGCTTCCTGCTGGAGTCCACGGTGGGGTCATCTCTGCTTTCAGGTACTCCCAGAGTCTGAGGAACAGCCAGTGTGGCCTCCTGCAGGCATGGCCCACCAGACTGTGGCTCACGGCCCAGGGTGGGTTTTCTGGGAGAAGAGTGAGTTATTTCATGCTAGAGGGGACTATTTATAGTAAAGGCTGTCAACACACGTGAGCTCGTTAGAAGGCCGTAGATGGTGATAGTGCAGGCCTACCTGTGAAACCTGGTGACCACAATAGTCATTATAATCACTCCTAGAGCTTAGCAATAAGCCATTCTAAAAAGGAGGAAACCGGAGTCCCGGAGGATTACTCTGCTCCAAGATGATGTGGCTAGGAAGTGTCATAGCTGGGATTTGAGCCCAGTCTGTTTAGAGGCCTGGTCTGCATCTTGTCCATTATGCATGCTTCCTCTTAAAAAAAAAAAAAAAGTCCAGGGAGAGGGCTTGCCTTCGTCCAGGGAGACGTCTGTGAGACAGCCCCAGCACCTAATGGCTTCCTGCAGATTGGGAAGGCGTTTGGAGCTACGTGTTGAGAGGCCTTCTCCAAGGTTTCCGTTTTATCTTAGGATGAGTTAAAAAAGCCCTAAGCCATGCTCTTCATGCTGACTCCCCCTCAACAGGCAAAATGGGATTTTCTAAAGCTCTACCAGAGAGCCAAGGAAAACACGGACTGAGCAGAGAACCGTCCCGGCAGCAGAGGTGGAGCTGTTCTTGGGAGGGTGGGAGCAGCTGTAAGAAACTGCCAGTGTAGTCTGCTGTGGAAGAGGAGCTGTTAGCTCTCCTCCAAGGAGGCCCCTTGTCTGCAAGTTACAGCTGGGACTGTGTCTTCTTGCCTGCCTCCTTGGCCAACCATGCTCATTATGAACGTGCAGCCTTTCTAAATGCAACCCAGCCCCTCTCTGCCAAAAGTGGGAATTCCTCCAATATTTGCAAGTACTTCGGTTCTGTGGTGAGAGCCCAGGAACCCGTAGGTGAATCAGGTTGACCCTGACTCTGAGGAGCACACAGTAGAATCCTACCTTTAGGAAGGGTGTAGGTATTAGGATAAAAGGAGATTCTACTATTACCCAAGCTTGAAAGGAATATGCATTTTCAGACCAGCAGGTGGCATGGTGGGTAGGGACACTGGACTCCCACATGGGTGACTGCAGTTTGAGTCCCGGACCTGGTGGCTTACTTTCTCACTTTGTCTCTCTGTCTCTCTCACTCTGTCCCTCTCTAATCAAATTAAAATGAATGAATGAATGAATGAATGAATGAATGAAAGAAAGGAATATCCATTTTTGCTTGGCAGAAAGATCCATCATAATCCCATAGCCCAGAGATGATCATTAGGAATTGCTGGTAAAACTATTTTCCAAATTTCTTGTGTTTCAAAATTTACTTGTTGGGGCCGGCAGGTGACATGGTGGTTAAAGATGCTGGATTCCCACATGGCTGACCGTGGTTCAAGTTCCAGACCTGGTGGCTTGCTTTCTCGTTTTTCCTTTCTCTCTCTCTCTCTCTCTCTCTCTCTGTTCAAATTTAAAAAATAATAACAACAAATAGAATTAACTAAATAATTATTTGTGAAAGTTTACTTGTTTATGTATTTGTGTGTATAGTCTATGAAGAGTCCTATAGAGTTTTTTATGCATACCATGGTAGATTATATTTCCTTTTATTATCAGATAGCATGTGCACTAAGAGGACAGGAGAGATAACCCCTATGAGGTGTGGTCATATCACAATCACTCTCCTCCATTTCTCCATCCTGTGAGGACCTTGGGCACACTACATGTGTCCAGTATTTCTCAAGCATATCACAATCACTCTCTTCCATTTCTCCATCCTGTGAGGACCTTGGGCACACACATACATGTGCCCAGTGTTTCTCAAGCCCTCAAGATCCAAACCATGTCAGCCATGTGGGATTTATAGCTTTTAATCACTGAGCTATGGGGTCCAACCAGTGCATATTGTACTAGAAATAGTAATCCCTTGCCTGTGACATTTATCCCCAGTGTGTCCCCAATTTGTCGTTGTCATCTAACTTTATTTGTCCCTATATGCATTATGACTAACTTTGGTGTTATCTTAGAAATCCATCCCTATATCTAAAAATCTGCCCAAATGTTCATCAGTACTTCATAGACTGGTTTCTTTTGTTGTTGTTTTCACTAAGTTTTTCCGTCCAAAAAAAGAATTTACGTTGTTAGGATAAAAATATTAAAATGCAACTTAATTTTTTTCCTAGTAATCAGATGTCTCCAAAAGATTTGATACACACGTCTTACTCACCAGCAGCACCACTGACTTGAAGTTACCATCATCTTTCAATTTTGACTTTTCATTTGGATCCATTTCTGATTTTTCTGTTCTGTCTCCTGACCTGTCTACCACGGGGTCATACCATGAGATTTTAATTGCTGAAGCTTTAGGTGACGGTTTAGTATCTGGAACAAGGAGTTTCCCCTTGGCGCTCATGTTTTCTCAGCTTTGTCTGCCTGATGTCACGTGCTTGTTCTTTCAAATACACCATTCTTTTGAGCTCTCATACCTTCCATTGTGCTGCGATTGGAATTATGTTAAGTATGTGGTTTCATTTTGGAAGAATAAATACATTTTTTCATTGTTCAAGTTTCTCATTCAAGGATCTGTTCTTCCATTTACTCTTCTTCTTTTGTATCCCCAGGAAGAGTATCATCTGTTTCTTCCCTTAGGTCTTGCATGCTCTTATTGTTCCTGGGTAGTTGGTATTAGAAATGTTTTCCTTATATTTTATGACTGGCTATTCCATTTATATTTTAAAAGTTTTCGAATCTAGCCAAGTTTTAATTGGTCGGTTCGGTTTAATTTTGCTGAACTTTCATTTTAGTTTGTAAATATTATTAGCACATAATTATTTTATTTCCTCCTTCCAAGCACTGAAACCTCACTTACTGAGTGATAGTCTACCTCTCACTTTACGGCAATGTTGAACATCAGTGGGCATGGTTGGCCATCCTTTTCATTCTCTACTTTAATGAGGTCTAAAACGTTGATCACAGAACTGAGCTCTGGGCCAGCCCTGTAGCCTGGTGGTTAAGAGAACCAGATCCCACATGGCTGATGATGCTGTTTAAGTCCTGGCCCTGGTGGCTTGAAACACATGTCGGGCGCCTGTATATACATGCGCCAAACCCCGCCAGGATGAAGAAATGAAGAGAAGAGAGGAATATGGAGTGTCCACATCCCATTCTCTCTCTGTGTGTGTGTGTCTCTTTCTCTCTGGCAAGTGCACATGCCCTCTGGCAAATAAAAAAGAGAAAGAGCTGAGCTCTAGGTTTTATTAATCATTTGAGGAACTACATTCACATGCACAGAGGCTGACGTCTTATCAAATATGCTTTGAATCTGCGAGTGATATCTTTTCTTATCCGAAGGGCTTTTGTGCATGAAAAGAAATGATCACTTTTATTTATATCATGTTGAATAACCAGTTCGTTTATTGATTTATTTATTTTTGGAGAGGTTTTTGCGATAGGGCGCGTGTGCTTACCAGAAAGAGAGACAGACAGAAAGTGAGAAATCACCCCCCAGGGGGAATGGCCACACCACAATCCCTTCTCCTCCAGCCTCCTCTCGGGATCTTGAGCACACACGCACACGCGCCTGGCGTGAATTTAAGCCAAGTCCGGGACTTGAACCACAGTTGACTACATGGGAGTCCAGCGACATAGCCATTACAGCAACTGCTGGTCTCCAGTTCATTTATTTGAAACAGCTGCCATTTTATACGTGTTCCCGTAGTCTCTGAATTACTTGTAAATTAAAAACATCAACTTAAGCAGTTTAGGTTGGGCGAACATATCATTCAGGGTAAATTGGATGTTGTGTGTACAATTGATCATTCTCACTTTGGCGTGAATAAATTAACTTTTGCTTATTTAAAAAAAAAAGAGAGAGAGAGATTTAGGTTGAATGATGTGAAGTTGATATTATGGTCGTACAAAGTTGGTAATTTCATATGGCTCAACCTAATAGATTCTTCCAATTAGCTGTGAATGCAAATGAAATTAACTGAATTTTTTTCACACACCTCTCAGATATTTTAAATGCTTTTAATGCCTTAGGAAGCAAACCCATCGTTTACCGATTAGAATAATACTAAAATCCAATGACCAGAATTGTGATACTGTCAGGCACTACCAAGTGCTAATATCAGGGATTTAAATTTCTCTCTTATGTCTCATCTGATTCTGTGTGTGGTTCTGACTCCTTTCTGGACCTTTGCTTGTACTGACGTTTCCAGAAGAGTTTTCCAGAACAGTTAGGTCTACTTCTCATTAGCCTGAAGTAAAAACTAGGTTGCTTGTGAAAGATGCAACCCCCAACACTAAAAAAATAATAATAATTCAGTGATATTTTATTCAGGTTCATCATGGTAGATATAGGGACCCCTGCAATGGAGTTTTGCTTATACTGACTTCCTGAAGAGTTTTCTGAATAGTTAGATCTATTTCTCAAACCTGAGTTATAAGCTAGATTGCTGGTGAAAGATTCAGCTTCAACATTAAAAAAAAAAAGGAAAATCATTCAATGATACTTTATTCGGGTTCATCACAATAAGTACAGGGACCCCTGCAATGGGGTCTTACAATGGGGGGAAAGAGGTGGACTCAACTCAACTCTAAATATGGCATGGGAAAATGGGAATTTATAACCAAGGAATAGAATGGGTTCAGTGGATGGAAAATTACTAAGTGGAAGCATCAGGGATAAGGAGAACACTGATCTAATGGGATCTTAGGTGGAGACAGGCCCGTGTGATCAGACCTCACCTGTGGGGTGGCGGAAAATGAGAAGCCTGATCAGCTATTGACGGCGATGAAACATCAAGGGTAGGGGTTTCTGCCTACCTGACGTAGCCAGGCTCTTTGCTAAAACTGAGTTTTAAAAGGAAGTACACAGGGCCCAGGAGAATTTCAGGTGCTAAAACTGAGTTTTAAAAGGAAGTACACAGATGGGCCCAGGAGAATTTCAGGTGTCTGACTAAAATTTGATCTTGCAAAGGGACACGATGATTCTATTCTGCTCCGTTATCCAGCCGGCCAAGTTAGCCAACAGTGCAGGTGTCCTGCTCCCATCCACTCTGATTCCTTTCTGCCATTTTTGGCCCTCCATTTGCACACACACCCCCACTGTGCTTTGCTTCTCCTGTAATACCCAGCATTGTGACTCTCCTTTGGAAGACTCTTGGACTCACATTCCCTGTTGTCATGAAGAGCTGCAAGGGTTTTTTTCTTTTTACTTTTTTTTTGGAGAGATTTTCACTATAGGGTGCGTGCGCTCGCCAGACAGAGAGAGAGAGAGACATAGAGACAGAAAGCGAGAAATCACCCCCCAGGGGGGATGGTCACGCCGCAATCCCTTCTCCATTATCCTCTCGGGATCTTGGGCACACACGCACACGCGCCTGGAGTGAGTTTTAAGCCACCGGGTCCGGGACACAAACCGTGGTCGACTACGTGGGAGTCCAGCGACATAGCCATTACGCTAACTGCTGGTTCCCGAGCTGCAAGGGTTCTTGACCAATGACTTTCTGGAGCAGATGAATGAAAGGCCAGCACCCCAGGTGAGGATGGCTCTGAAGTGTGATCACTCTTCAGAGCTCCCCTGTGCGATCAGGGAGCCACCCTGCGAGGTACCCCCTTGCCTGGCTTCTTCCTGGTCCCTGGATCGCTTCCTCTGTGCCCTGCTGCTTTCTCTAGGGGACGTAGTTTTAGTTAACCTTTAGCTCCTAAGTCCTGATCTCAAGGTCTGCTGGGTACCCTGACCTAAAACCAACAGCCCCCCCCCTTTATTTTTATAAACAGGCTTGGTTCAATATGGAAGAAACTTCCAAATTATTGATCTGGCCAATTAAATACATTTTTTTATTTTTTGGTGGCCACTGTCTTTTCCTTCGAATGACCCTGTTTAGAGTATATCTTTGGAATCCAACTGAATACAAGTCTCCTGTGCACGCATCTGTTCTGAGAGATGACTTATTCTAAAGAAGGCCCATATCAGTTCCGTGAAACCTGAAGTTTTGGATCTCTTCGGTCACAGAAATCACAGCGTTCCTTTTTTATTATCTATTAATGCTTAAAATATTGACGTGTTAAGTTGGCGGTGCTGTTTTTCTTTTTTGACCTTTTAATCAATTGTATTTGAAAGGTTCTGCCATCTGCTTGGTCCTTGTGTATCCTTTAAATATGTGCTGGAATCAACTTCCCAACCTGTCGTTGGTATGTGTTTACCAAGGACATATTTGTCATTGTCACCCGTGCTCTGTGATCCGTCTTAGAGTCAGAAGCACGATCGGTCTGTAGTTTTCTTTCTTTTGGGGTCTTCGTCAGGTTTTGCTATCAGACTTTTGCTAGTATTTGCAAAGCTAAGCAGGAAGCCGACGTGCTCTGATCTGTGAAAACATGTAACCCACGCAGCTGCAGGAGCAGGCAGCAGGTCTAGCCTCCCTGAGCTCATGTTTATATGCCAGACACTGCGCTCAGCACTTCACTTTCATTAACACATTTAATCCTCACAACAACCCCGTGAGGTAAATCCCGTTATGATCTCAGTGTTCCTGATGAGGAAACCAAGGCTTAGCACAAGGTTAAGGAAGCAACGGAGTTAGTAAGGGGCAGAGCCGAGGATTTGCGCCCAGACAGGCCGACTCCAGAGCGCTGCAGTGCATCCTCTTTGCATAAAGAGGCTTATTTCCATGTCTGATGAGATGTGCTGGCTGCCTTAAGTTGGCGGTGCTGTTTTTCTTTTTTGACCTTTTAATCAATTGTATTTGAAAGGTTCTGCCATCTGCTTGGTCCTTGTGTATCCTTTAAATATGTGCTGGAATCAACTTCCCAACCTGTCGTTGGTATGTGTTTACCAAGGACATATTTGTCATTGTCACCCGTGCTCTGTGATCCGTCTTAGAGTCAGAAGCACGATCGGTCTGTAGTTTTCTTTCTTTTGGGGTCTTCGTCAGGTTTTGCTATCAGACTTTTGCTAGTATTTGCAAAGCTAAGCAGGAAGCCGATGTGCTCTGATCTGTGAAAACATGTAACCCACGCAGCTGCAGGAGCAGGCAGCAGGTCTAGCCCTCCCTGAGCTCATGTTTATATGCCAGACACTGCGCTCAGCACATTAACACGTTTAATCCTCACAACAACCCCGTGAGGTAAATCCCGTTATGATCTCAGTGTTCCTGATGAGGAAACCAAGGCTTAGCACAAGGTTAAGGAAGCAACGGAGTTAGTAAGCGGCAGAGCCGAGGATTTGCGCCCAGACAGGCCGACTCCAGAGCGCTGCAGTGCATCCTCTTTGCATAAAGAGGCTTATTTCCATGTCTGATGAGATGTGCTGGCTGCCCACGCGGCTTTGTGGCTATTACCCTCTGGAGTGCCAGATGCTTCATAAATTACATCATCGCCAGTTTTCGTAGGGCCCGCGGGCAGGGAAGCCTTGATGACTTTTCTGAGACAGCTGCAATTTATCTGAACAAGGTTCTCTTTAGTCCCCCAGGGATGTTGGTACACAGACCCCACTCCCTGCTAGTCTCCCCTGGAGTGAGCTTTCCGGGGGTGCCACGTGTCTCCACGCTGGGTCCTGGAGAGCTGGCAGCAGCTTCGCCCTTGGTTTTCCTCTCTGGAATTAATTCGTCTCCACACAGACTCAAAGGGACCATCACCCATGAGAGTTATGCCCTGAAATGAGAGCTGGGGAGATGGAAAGGAGCGTGGTCTGTCCTGTTTTCACAGTTGCCTGTTGAGCACTGGGCGGGTGGGAGAACAGTGCAAGATGGAGTCACCCATGCTCTGTGATCCTTCTTCATGCTCTCTAACTCCACCACCAGCATCCCAACTCCCACCCAGCATCTTTGGGAAAAACCCTAATTCGTCGAATAGATACAAGACCTTTTAGCTGCTAGTGGCTTTGTGCTCTTGGTTAATGGCTCTGAAGCTCTTGTAGACACCCAGGAAATTAGCAGGTTATAGAACGAGTGGGTATATCATATCACAGCCAGAATCCTGTGTGTTCTAATTTCCAGGTAAATGGTGTGCAGTAAGAAGGTGTTAGGTTATAGAGACATCTGTGCTTTTCATAGGATAAAAGCTCTTATTTTTCTTTTGTTTTACTCTAAAAAATTCAAAAGCAATTTCTACAAGAGATGGAATGAATAGCATGGAGCCTGTTGTTTGTGTGACTCAGAACCAGGCAGTAAGGAGAAGACCATTTACCTGTATTCTAGAGAGCTGAGAGAATCTGTCCTCCTACAAGTACTGACCTAAAAAGTGGGAAGGAAGATATGTGGACTCCCACATGACCAACTGCAGTTCAAGCCCCAGATCTGGCAGCTTAAAAAAATCACATCCGGGGGAACCAGCAGTTAGCGTAATGGCTATGTCGCTGGACTCCCACGTAGTCGACCACGGTTCGCGTCCCGGACCCAGTGGCTTAAAACTCACGCCGGGCGCGTGTGTGTGCGTGCCCAAGTTCCCGAGAGGAGAATGGAGGAGGAGGGATTGTGGCATGGCCATCCCCCCTGGGGGGTGATTTCTTGCTTTCTGTCTCTATGTCTCTCTCTGCCTGTCTGGCGAGCGCACACGCCCTATAGCGAAAACCTCTCCAAAAAACAAACAAAAAAAAATCACATCTGGAGTGTGCATGCGTGCATGCGTGTTTGTGTGTACCAGCCAAAACACCGAGAGGACAGTAGAAGAGAAGGGATTGTGATATGACCATCCCCCTTGGGGGGTGATTTCTCACTTTTGCTCTTTCTCTCTGCCTTTCTCCAGAAAGTATACATACCTATGGCAAAAATTAAAAAAAAAAAAAAAAAATTTTTTTTTTTTTTTTTTTTTTTTTTTTGGTCCTTGTTTAGGAAAACCAAATCTAGGTTCAGAAGAGTTCCTTCTTTTTTCAGCTTCTCGGAAAGTGCAGTTTGTTTCAGGGCAACACAGAGGACCCCCCCTTCCTGTCCCTCATTTCCCAGCTACAGTGCTGGTGTGTGTTCCGTGAAATGCCCTACCTGCTCTCTGTATCGGCTTTCCAGCCAGTTGCTGTCTGCAGTATTAGTTTTGGCTTTGAAAAAGGAGGTTTCTTTTGCTTGGCTGGAAGTATATAGCAGCTATTTTATTTCACGCGGGCCTCATGAATTAATCGGGCAGTGAGAGGAGAGAGTATGCATATTGAGCGTGTGGACGCGATTCACCCAGATTTCTAGTATGAAAGACTTCCTCTGGCCCAGCCTGAGTGAACACTCACTTTCTACTCCGTCCTTCATTGCATGTTCATCTGGAAGGAAGGAATGTTCTAGAAGGTCCAGAACAGTTTCTTCTAGCCTACCATGTAATAGCTTCCTTTTCTCAAGTCATTCATTCATTCTTTTTCTAACAGGGACCTAAGGGTGGAACATGACCTAAGGGTGGAGGCAGCAAAAGACAAAGTCTGATGGATGGCTCAGCAGTTTCTATGGGATGGGTGTGCCATTCGAGGTGGAATGGGCGTGCCATTTGGGGTGGAATGTGCATGCCATTTGGGGTGGATTGGAAACGTAGGGTAAATGGAAAACTAGAGGAAGTTTGGCTGCAGAGCAAGGGCCCCAGCAAGTTAACTTCTTACACTCTGACTGCACTCCTGTTCCAGGAGGACCCTTCTTCCTTGAGAATCTTTTCTGCTAGGTTTTCAACCTGCTGGGATGCCTCATCCCCCTGTGTTCCCTCTAGAAACTTTCCCAGGATCAGCTGGACTGTCTGGGCTTTCTGACTCAGCTTCTTCTCAAAGTACTGTTTTCAGATCATTCCTTTCCTAATATTTACTGGCCACCATAGGCAAAGGGTGTCCACCACTTGTAAAACTCAAAATGAGGGTGTAAGAGCTGGTAGTGCATTTGAATCGTGGTTCCAGAAAACAGGAAGGATGGAAGAAAAGCCAGCATGAGGGTGTGCTTTTGAGATCACTGCCATTGGTGCTGGGAGCTTTCGAGAAGAGTGTAGAAAATTATCCAGAAATGGGGACCAGCAGGTGGTGTAATGGTCACATCACTAGACTCCACATAGTCAACCATGGTTCGAGTCACAGACTCGGTGACTTAAAACTCACGCCAGGCGTGTGTGCATGTGTGCCCAAAATCCCAAGAGGAGAATGGAGGAGAAGGGGTTGTGGCGTGGCCATCCCCCAAGGAGGGTGATTTCTAACTTTCTGTTTCTCTGTCTCTCTAGCAAGTACACATGCCCTATAGTAAAAATCTCTCTTAAAAAGGAAAAAAAAATTGTCTAGAAATGATCACTGGAAGCAGGCACTGCGTTCTGAAGAAAATACAGAACTAAAATCAGAAAGGATCCATAAAGAAGTGACAGAGGGCATCTGGGGTGTATCCCAAACCCATTTCTGAACCCAGTCCCAGCCCAGGCTCCAGAATATCAATTTTACTTGTAAGTGCTTTCTATCATTTGAGTAAAAGCACCAACAAGCTCTTCTCACGACCATTATCAGTTTACTGAGATTTTCCAGATGCACAGAGGAAAGACAATGTTCAGTGTGAGGGGAGGTGAACAGCTAAGCGTCTAGAAGGAGGTAGGTGTGATTTGAAACTGGGCCTTGCCTCTTCCTGATCATTATTCTTGACACTGCATATAAATTAAGAAAAAAGTTTAAATATGAACGTGTCTGCAAAGTTAGGATATTTAAATTATACTGTACAGGGCTCAGCAGGTGGCATGGTGATTAAGGGTACTGGATTCCCCACATGGCCTATCACGGTTCAAGTCCTGGACCTGGAGCCTTGCTTTCTCACTTTCTCTCTCTCTTGTTCGCTCTGTCCCTCTCTGTTCAAATTCAGAATGAGTAAATAAATAAATAAAGCTTAAAATAATTCTTAAAAAAAAAAAAAAAAGTTATACCGTATAAGAAATTTCAAGCTAAAAACAAATAAAATAAAATCTAGACTTTAAAAAAAGAGAGATAACGGAGCCAGATAGTGGCATAGCTGTTGATGCAACTGGGCCCACATTGGAAAAGTCCTGGGCTTGTACAACCAGGTAAGACTTGGAGTGGATTATTGCATTGGAACCTATTGGGGGTGCCTTTTTCTCTTCCTCCTTCTCTCCCTCTCTGTCTCTCTGACTCACTTTCTCTCTCATGGAAGAAATGCTGGGTTGTCAGAAAAAGTCATGTTTATTTTCCTATGTAAAAATGTGTCGTGACTTTTCTAACAACCCAATAAGTAAACTTAAACAAGAAATTGACAAGGTTTTTCTGCTTACAAAATGATTCCTACTCAATTTAAAAAACAATTTCTTAAGAGAGGTCAGTGCAGGGGCCAGCAAGCAGCATGGTGGTTAAGGTGCTGAACTCTCACGTGGCTGACCTCAGTTCAAACTCTGGACCCGGTGGCTTAAAAATCACACCGGGCATGTGTGTGTGCATGCCCAAAATCTCAAGTGGAGAATGAAGGAGAAAGGATTGTGGTGTGGCCAGGTCCCCCGGGAGTGATTTCTTGATTTCCACCCCTTCTCTGTCTCTGTCTCTCTAGCAAGTGCACGTGCCCTGTGTCAAAAACCTAAAATAATAATAATAATTTCTAAAAAAGAAAGAAAGGAAGGAAGTCACTCTGGGCACATGCATGTGCACCCCCAAAATCCCCAAAGAAGAATGGATTATAGTGTGGCCGTCCCCATTAAGAGGTGATTTCTCACTGTCCCTCTCACTGTCTCTCTCCAGCAAACACACACACCCTATGTGGAAAAAAAAAAAAAAAAAAAAAACTTTATAAAAAGAGAGATGTCATTGGCATTCACATAAAAAATTAGCTACTCTTCAGTAACATGAATGTTTAGTTAAGGAACAATTTTTAAAACAAACTCTTTTTGAGATCTCTGGGAATGGCTTTCAGCTACAGCCGGCAAGGAAAACATTCTTTGAAAGATTTTACGAAACCCCTTTCTCCTTCTTATTGTTTGTGTTCTTGGTACATTTCCTTTTATTTATACTCCCTCAAGTACTTTGAAGGTTTGAGGACAGTAAATAGAACCGATGGCCATTTTTGTCATCCATCTTCTGGGCTGGTATGTTTTCCTGTTCAGCAATTCATTCCTGAGCCCCCAGGGGATCAATAGAAAGTGCAATGGGATGATGTCAGGGCTCTTCCTGTGCATTCCACGTTCTCCCCAGGCCCTGTCTTCCCTTCTTTCCAGGAGATGGACTCAGCCGGATGACCTCACCCTTGGAGCCTAGGGAAATCCTGCTACTGTTCTGCAGTTATTTTCTTCCTCTTACTCTCTACTGATGTTTCCACCTATGGGTGTCAATGTTACTTCTCCTTGGGATTTTAGCCAAGAAAGAAAAGTTGACCTTAGCGTTATAGTAAGTGGAATGTGGGCGGCAGCAAATGGTATAGTGGTTAAAGTGCTGGACTCCCACATGGCTGACTGCAGTTCAAATCCTGGACCCAGAAGTTTAAAACTCATGCTGGGTGCATGTATGTGTGTGTGCACTGAAAATCCCAGGGAAATGAAGGAGAAGGGATTGTGGTGTGGCCATCCCCCGGGGGGGGGGGGTGATCTCTCCCTTTCTTTCTCACTGTCTTTCTCTGGCAAACATATGTGCCCTATGGCAAAAACCTTTAAAAAAAAAAATGAAGAAGAAGGAAGGGAAGAGGGGGGAGGGAAAGAAGAAAGGAAGGAAGGAAAGAAGGAAAGGAAGGAAGAGAGAGTGAGACAGGGAGGAAGAGAGAAGAAGGAAAGAGGAAGGAAGGAAAGTAAGTGGAATGTGGACCACCAGGCCTTCCTCTGCCCTTGGCTGGCAGCCCAGGCTCTACCAGGAGCTGGTGGTGACCAGAACTTCATGGTTACCTCATCTGGAGTGCTTCCCACTTGCCCACAGAGCCCAAAGGTGCTTTCCTTTACTCTACACAGCAATTCTGTCTCCATTAGCATAGCAAACCACCCTACATGCAGCGCTCAATACGACAACCCTTTGCTATTGCTCACAGCTCCAGGAGCCGGCTGGGCAGCCTTTCAGCTCTGGACCAGGCTCGTCTGCTCTTGGCTGACCTTGTTGATGTGTCTGTGGTTAGACAGCAGATCAGCTGGAAGCCAGCTGTTGTCTGGTTCGGAGAGTGACTGAGCTGTGCGGCTGTCATCCCTCAGCAGGCCAGGCCAGGCACACGTAGCGTCGGCAGGGTTCCAAGAGGAGTAAGAGTCCCAAGGCCTCCTGAGACTCAGCTTTGGAAAAGGCACAGCCTCGCTCACGCTGCCTTCTGCTGATGGAGCACGTCAGAAGGCCCCTCAGATGGGGCTCACCGTGGGATGGGAATAGCTGCAGAGTCAGAGGGCTGTGGGTACAAGGAGGGGTGCAGAACGGTGCCCATGTTTGCAAAATCTATGCCAACCTCTAGGAGGCAGGCACATGGAGGAAGTGGCACACACCTTCATAAGGACAGAGGTTTTGGAAAGGCTGGAGTAAAGAGCGCGAATACAGCGTTTCTGAAGAACATTCTCTGGGTGAAACTTCCGTTCTGACACGAGCGGGGAGGAACAGATCCTCTCTGACTCCTTCCTGAGATAGTGTTATACGGACCATTCTGGATTTATTTTCAGGAAGAGTCAGCCCAGAGCCGTGCTGGGAATGGGGAGTACACACCTGCGATGCAGAAGGAGCTGGCGTGGGCATAGCCGCATGGCCTGTGGGATTGCAATTACTACCTCCACTTTACAGAGGTGACATAGCTAGGAAAGACGGCGATTTGCTCTAAAGTCACAGGGTTAGTCAGTGCGGAGTTGGCATCAGAACCCCCACTGTCTGATAGCAAAGCTTCCCCTTTAGTCATCTGCTTCAAAATTAAGGAACAGACCTACTGCCTGACACTGGGGAGCTGACAGCCCTGTTGAAAAATATTTTCACCATCTCTGTAATAGAAAGCAGTAAAGGATAATGTTGGTGGGTGCCCATTTGCGAGTGGCTCTCGTGGAGGGCATCTTCATTCTGGCCGGCCTTAGGGCAAGTTCTCCGAGGGGCTCTGAGGCCTCAATGTTAGAGACTGGTAGAGACAGGGTCTCTATTTCAGGGTGACCTCATAATCTAGCAAACTGTAATCCTTTGGGGACTGAAAGGGATCATTATTAATAATCTGCCCTACAGCAATAGGCATAAACTGGGACTGTCCTGTGCACATGGGATGCAGGGTGACCCCACTTATAGCCAACTCCAAGGAAGGCCGGACGACTCTGTAGCCTTCCTGAGGAGGGCACAAGGCACAGGACTCTGGCCTTGCCATCAGGTCCGGGCCCCTCCCTTCCTCCCACCACTGTCCAACTTGGGTCTTGGCTTTCTCATCTGGCTGACTGCCCTCACAGGCCTCCTGTGTTAGTTACCTGCTGTTGTGTAACACATTACCTCAAACCTTAATCGCTTAAAGTAACAACAAATATTATCCCTTAGAGTCGGGGAGAAACTTGGAGGTGGTTTTAGCTTGAGGTGTCTCATGAGACTACAGACAGGATGTTGGCTGGAAATACAGTTGTCTGAATCCTTGGCTGAGGCCGGAGGAGGATCCTCTTCCAAGGCGGCTCCTTACCTGGCTGGCAAGAGGGAGGCCTCAGCTCATCTCCACATGGGCCCCTCCAACAGGTAGCTTGAGTGTCCTTGGACATGACTGCCTTCCCCAGAGTGCAGCGTCTAGAGAGCAGAAGCTCGTCTTGATGACTTCCTCTCAGAAATCAGACAACTTCAACCACATCCTTTTTTTTTTTTTTTTTAGAGGAGAGTTGCTAAGTCTGGCCTACATTCAAGGGGAGAGGAATTAGGCTATACTTTTTTTTATTCTTCCTCTTCCTCCCCCTCACTCCCTTTCTTCTCTTCCCTCCTCCTCACTCCCTCCCTCCTCACCCCTCCCTCCTCCTCTTCTCCTCCTCTCTCCCTCTCTCCTCATCCCTCTCTGTTCTTCCTCTTTCTCTTCTGCCTCTTCCTCATTCCTTCCCTCCTCATTCTACTCTATAGACTGTTCCTCCTCCTCTCTCCTTCCTCTTCCTCCTCCTCCCTCCCTCCTCATCCCTCTCTGTTCTTCCTCTTTCTCTTCCACCTCTTCCTCATTCCTTCCCTCCTCATTCTACTCTATAGACTGTTCCTCCTCCTCTCTCCTTCCTCTTCCTCTTCCTCCTCCATCCCTCCCTCCGTCCTCATCCCTCTCTGTTCTTCCTCTTTCTCTTCTGCCTCTTCCTCATTCCTTCCCTCCTCATCTCTCCCTCCTCTTCCTCTCTTCCTCCCCTTTTTTTAATTTGCTAGAGGACATGTATGCTTGCTGGAGAGAGAGGGAAAGTACACAAGCCCAGTATTTCTCACATCACTGGGTCCAAGCCTGGAACCACGTAGTCGGCCATGTGGAATCCAGCTGCCTCAACCACCACACCACCAGCTGGCTCAGGCTACACCTTTCCAAGGAAGGAAGGAATATCCAATAATTTGTCATTTTATTTTATTTTTACCAGACCGCACATGTGTCACTGGAGAGAGAGAGAGAGAAAAGGGCACTGCCTCCCCATGGAAAATGGTCACTCCGCAATCCCTTCTCCTCCATCTCTCCCACCTGCCTGGATTTTAGGCATGCATGCAAAAGAACATAGCATGTTTCTCAAGCCCCTAAGTCTGGGACTTGAACTACCAGCTGCCTTAATCACCACGCCAGGGGCTGGCCCTATACACATACTTTAAAAGCACTGTACTTACGGTAATTCCAGACATATAAGTACTGTTTGTAAAGTGCCTGCGACCGTGTCTGACACTCACTGAAAACAGAATCTCAGCTCTCAAGATACAGAAGCTGTATTCCTGAATGCTGATGGACAAGGACAGAATGCGAGTCCAGAGCCTTCTAAATATGGGTGACCCCACATCACCTTTACAATGGAAGGACCAAGGGAATTAGGTCAGCTCTGAGGCTTTCTCAGATAGAATTCACCCTTCAGTGGGGCCCAGGTGGCCACTGAGAGTCCCATCTCAGTTTGGACTTTCACACATGTCCTCCTGAAGCTCTGTGTGAGCATCCCACTCATCCTTTGGTACTTAGGGCCATGATGGCTGATTCTCCCACTTGGGAGGGCTGAGCCTTAGAGCTCTAGTACAGAGGTCTACTCTATAGACTGTTCTCCAGCCCACACTCTGCCAGGACCTTTCAAAGCCTGTGTTTTATGTATTTTTATTTGTCATTTTTTTTTTTTTAGATAGTGTCTTGCTATCATGAATCTCCTACCTTAGCCTCCCAGCTGGGACTACAGATGCATGCCACCACACTGAACTCTTCTTTAGACAGTCTTGCTATGTTGCCCAGGCCAACCTCAAGCTTGAGAATTTCCTGCCTCCGCCTCTCAAGTCACAGGGATTAAAAGTGTGTACCACCATGCCCGGCCTTTGTGTTAGACTAGGAATCAAACTTGGGTCTCCTAAGTGGGAGAGGCCGAAGCAGTGAATTCACTGTGCCTATGGAGCAGTGTCTTAGCAGCACACGCTTCAGCAACTGGGCTTTGAGGGCCTTCACTTAATGTGCTTCCCAGAAAACTGTAAATTAAGTTTTGGTACTGTTCTAACTCTTGTAGTGGCAAGCAGTAGAAAACACAACCCATATTGGCTTGGGTCAAAAGCAAATTTATTGTTTTGCAAACTGAAAGAAGACCTAGGGGTGATCTCAGCCACAGCTTCCTATTGGACCTTAGAGAGTCATAGTTTCTGTCTCTCCATCTATCAGCTTCTCTCTTTTGTTTTGGCTCCGTTCTCACACAAGCTATCCCTTCAGGGTGGCCAAATGGTTGCCAGGCCATGGTGGAAAAAAAAAAAATAGCAATCTCATGTCACAAAACTAACAAAAATTTCCTGGGGGCCAGCCATTGGTGTGGTGGCTAAGACAGCTGGATCCCACATGGCCAACTGCATGGTTCAAGTCCCAGATCCTGTGGCTTGAAAATCATGCCAGACATGGCATGCCCAAAATCCTGAGAGAAGAGTGGAGAAGGGATTGTGTTGTGGCCATGTGTCTGGGAGTACTTTCTCACTTTCTCTCTCTGTTTCTCTCCAGCGAGCGTATGTGTCCCATAACAAAAGCTTAAAAATTCAACTTTCATTGACTCTCGTTGGTCCTGGTGGCTTAAGACTGAGTCACATACCCCTCTCAAAGGGGATGGGAAAGAGGTGATACTCCACCCAAAATGTCTCCTCAGGAGGAAGGGTGGGTCGATGAGATGTCAAGAAGCAGATATCGGAGCCAACAGGTGGTATAGTGGTTAAGGCACTGACTCCCATATGGCCAATCGCAGTTCGCGTCCTGGACTTGGAGGCTTGAGACGCAGGCCGGGTGCTTGTGCATGCGTGCATGCCCAAAGTTCCGAGAAGAGATTGTGGCATGGCCATTCCCTGTGGGGTGATCTCTCGCTCTCTCTCACGCTCTCTCTCTCTCTCTGGCAAGCACACGCACTTATTGCAAAAATCTCTCTCTCTTAAAAAAAAAAAAAGAAGAAAAGGAAGCAAATGTCCCTCCAAGCCTTGTTATTCCCATTGTCACAAAGATGCCAAGGCTCAGGAGCCCAGTCCCTAGGCCAGACTCTCACAGCTGAGAACAGGTGGGAGACCCTGCCCCTCCCATCATGCTCATGTTGATGAAGAAGTTCTCTCCACCCCAGCCTTCATATCTGAGTGCTCTATGGCCACCTGAAGTGTGCCCTTAAACTCCAGGATGTGACCAGCAGCTCTGAAAGCGACTGGGTTAAAATGCCACCAGCCGGAGAGGGAGCTGTGGGATGATGGCTCACCAATGCAAGACAGAATTCCTGTCCCTCTTCTCAGAAACTCTTAGAAGAACGTGGCCCCTTTTTGCCATCTGGAAGTTCATATGGTCTGACCTTTGACCTTTCGGTGGTGAGGAGACGCAGAGTCGGCCCCTCCTCCACAGGCCCTCATCTAGAAGGTTCCAGCATAGAGGACAGTGGGTTGAGCCACAGCAGACAGGCTGGGAGGAGGACCCCGAATTCAGAAGATGAGAAACAAGCTTCTTCAAGTAAGCCGAAGGCCTGAACTGTGAAACGGAGATGGATGGAACTGGGGAGGGGACGAGGGAGGTGCCTTCATCCCTCCCCCGTGAGCTCATGGAATAGGGCAGAAAATCGGGACCTGCTGCCAAAGAAAACGCTTGGCTTTTCATACAAAGCCTGTTGAGCTTCCTTCACAAGGGAGCTGCCGGTTGGGACTCACAATCAGGCACCTGGCAGCCTGCGAGGGGTCTTCCAGCCCACTCAGACCAGGGCCACCCCACGCACCGTCCCACTGCAGTTCTTCTCTAGGCTGAGGATCGCCTGCATCTCCCTGGTGGACGAGACATCCACCGACCTTTGCATTTCTGGTTGGGAACCCCCACACTGCCGAGTCTCTGTTTTATGGTTTAAATGCTGCCTGAGAGATGCTTCCTTCCAGACAAAAGCACGGCCTGCTGGCCACGAGCCTCTGCAGCCTGCAGAGCGCCGCGCCGCCTATGTCTGGGCCGAGGCAGGGCCCCCGCCCGCCGTCAGGGGGACCACAGGAGGCAGCCTGAGGCAGAGCCGGTGCACAGACTAGAACCACACTGACCTGGGGTGGAATCCCGCTCTCAAAATTGCTCCTTTGCAGAGCCTCGTTTTCCCCCTGAGGATTATGGGACAGGCCCCAGAATGGCAGGAATAAATTAAGGTGGGCCAGACGTGGGAAGGTGCTCCGTCAGTGTCGTCCTCTCCCTCCTCTCGTCTTCCTCTTCAGCATGCTCTCAGTACCATCCCATTGCTAGTTTTCCAGTTCCAGTTTTGTTTTGTTTAGAGGTTTTTGCTATAGGGCACTTACTCTTGCCAGACAGAGACAGAGACAGCAAGAGAGAAAATGAGAGATCACCTCCTGGGGGATGGCCACACTGCAATCTCCTCCTCCTCCATTCTCCTCCTGAGATCTTGGTCATGCATGCACACGCACCCGGCGTGATTGTGTGGGACTTGAACGGCGGTCGGCCATGTGATAGTCCAGTGACATAGCCTGGTGACCCCTGTAGTCCCAGTTTTAAAAGGGGAGCTGGAGGCAACCTGGAGACAGGTGACACCTGGTGACCTCTCAAAGATTCCGATACATTAGGGGCAGGGGGCCCTACAGACTTCCCAGAATCCCCTGCTCTGGGCCGTAAGGGACCACTTAGGCATCCGTTGTCTCAGAGGCTGCTTCCTACCCTCTCCCTGAGATGTTTCCAGGTGGGTCCTGCCCAGGAAGCCCCTTTCCTCCTACAGGAAGGAAGCTACCAGTGTTTGTAGATTCAAAGTGTGCTCTCCCGACCACCGACACCTACGTCGGGCGGGACTGAGGCACCGCCATCAGCTCCTCCCGGGACACCGTGATTCACACACCCTGGGTGAGGCCCAGCCACCACCGCATCTAACGAGCCTCCAGCTGACTGTTACGTGCCAGGCTCTGAGAACCTGTGCTCTAGGCAGGTTGCCACAGAGTGAAGGGAGGAAAACACCCTGGGCACCTGCCCTCTGAGGCCCCCTCGCACACTCTCCATGAGGCACCCTGGGCTCTGCAGTTGGATGACCAGACTCTGCATCTCCCTTTACTGTAGAGTTACCATGTGACCTCAACTACTTCCTTCTCCTCTCTGGTCCCCAGAGCCTCATTTGTCAAAAGGAATGTCATGATACCTGCTTCATAGCGTTGTGATGAGCACAAGTTGGTCTGTCCAAGAAAAATGCATAGAATGACACTAACCTCGTGGCCTAGCTCTGTCATCCTTGTTTTCAGGCAGCCCAGCCTCGTCGAAAGGCTTACTCTGAGGGTAGCTTTGAACAGCCTGTAGATCTACCAGCGGGTAGACCTGTATGTGGCAGAGAAAATAAAATTTGAAAAGCCCCTCTGGGCCAGCCCCATAGCCTAGTAGTTGAAGAAGCGGATCCTGCATGACTGACCAAGGCTCAGTCCTGGCCCTGATGTCTCAAGCACGCCAGGATCCCTGTGCTCACTTGTCCAAGGTCCTGACGGGGTGGAGAAATGGAGGAGAAGCCTCACTGGGAAGGGAATGCCTTCTCGCTCTCTCTAGTGAGTGTGTGTACCATCTGAGAATTAAATTTAAAATAGAAGAGAGAGAGAGATGGAGGGAAGCAGGCAGGCAGTCTGGCTTGTCTGTGGTGCCTAATAGCAATAACAACCATGGTGACATCTACCATAATAATATAACCTTATAGCAAGATTGTGGGGTAAGAATTAATTACAGGGGAGGACATAAGGTTACCACTTGGTGAGTGGTAGAGCTAAGACTTGAACCTAAGACAGTTTAAAAAAAAAAAAAATCACTGTGCAATTACAGGTTGAGAAGTTTCCAGGGTCCGGTGGGAGCCCTGTAAAGAGGAATGTGACTTTACCCTGCTGTTAGGGCCCCCGACCTCATTCCCTGGCCCGGTGAGACGCCATTCTTCCCAAAGTGGACAAAGAGAAAACACTTTGGAATAATAATTAAATGAGTCCATGTTTAAGAGGCACTTAAGTGGATTAAAATCAATATAGAGTCGAGTCTGCGAAGCTATCTCAGCTGGCATCCTTAATGCTTGGTGGATGGAATTCCTTGTTTCCAAAGATCCTGGTTTGCCCGGAACTGGCAGGCCCAGTGAAGCAGCTCTGCCTTGCAGTGTGCATCAGCGAGGAGGAGAGGTTTGCAGGGCCCAGGGAGCCATCTGCTCACACCATGGCCAGGCTGGCATCCCCATACTGGAGGCACAGAGAGCCAGAGAAGCTGGCTGCCTTTCTGTGTTGGTGTCTTCCTCATGGTCTTAGGCTGAGTTCCCTCAAATAAAACCCTGAGATAAGACATCCTGCAAAAATGATCAGCGAGGAAGTGTTCCCAGGAGTATGGGCAATAGGACAGAGAAGGGAAGGGACCCTGGCAAACCTGAGATATCAAGCAAAGGCCTTAGGGGGGAGAAGGAAGGTGGGTCGTTTTGACACAGCCCAACATATGAGTCACACCTCAGAGTGTCTTATTCAGGGACAAACGTTTGCGCAAGGGGATGTGAATTCCTAAGCATTTGCATCTCTCCACGTTCATAGACAAAGAGCTTTCTAGCGGTCCAAGAGCCACCTTCCAACAAAAACCACACAGGGCTGGGGTTGGGGACAGCAGTGTGCATGGCCTGAATGGTACAGAGACTCACAAGGATGCTGAGGGAGCCCTGCGGGCACTGGGTGCCCACCCTTCCCAGGCCCTGCCATGGGAGAGATGGTCCAGGGACCAGCTAGCCATTTGAAGCAGAACCAAACATCCAAAGCAAGACACATGAAAACACTTCCAAGACGAAAAAAAAAAATAATGATCAAAACTTTCCTGAAGGGGAGAGACACAGAAAATAACACATGGAGACACAGAAAGTGTTGAAGAGTTCACTAGCTCTGCAGAATAAGAGCATGAAAGTGATGAACAAGCTGGTCCATTCATTCCTGCCCCACCACCAAGCCAGCTCCTGACATCATCAAAAGTGTCATAACGTACATCCCAACAAGTTCAGAGCAAACACCCTAGACCCGAGGCACCTCATGACCCTACAGCGCATCCTTTCTTTCCAGACAACTAGGAAAGATCATTCATGTTCCCCGAACAACTCTGATGAGATTGAATTTAAAACCTGGCCATTGCAATGACCAGACACAGCCCTTACTATTGGTGGGGAAAGTCATTTCAATCAAGGGGCCCGTGAAATAAAAATGTTGAAATGTAGGAGAAAATCAAGTTTAATCCCGGAAAACAAAGCCCATCTCCTTACATTGTTCTTAAAAGGACAAAAGGGATATATGAGTTCAGCGTGTGACCACTGAGTCCTCCTCAATTCAGAGCCCCTGTGAAGCTGTCTTGTAGTTGGCCTGATTGTGGCCTGTCCACCAAGGTTCTTGACATCGGACTTTTCCTTGATGTGTACACAATTGGAACACCCTAAAATACAGCCGGTCCTTCCTTCTCTGTCCTCGTGGGCATTTTTAAAAGAATTTTATTTAACTTTATTTGACCAGAGAGGGACAGAGTGAGAGAAAGGGAAAGTGAGAAAGCAAACCGCCAGGTTCGGGACTCGAACCGTGGTCGGCTGTGTGGGAGTCCAGCACTCTTAACCACCACGCCACCTGGGCATTTTTTTAAATAAAAAAAAAAATATCGGGGATAGCAAATGGTGTAATGGGTATGTGGTTCAAATCCCAGACTCAGAGGCTTGAAACTCAGGCCAGGCACGTGTGCATGTGTGCCCCAAATCCCAAGAGGAGAATGGAGAAGGGGCTGCGATATGACCATCCCCGGGGGATGATTTCTCTCTATCCCTCTCACTGTCTTTCTCTCTAACAAGCACACACGCACTAGGGCAAAAACTTCTAAAATAAATAAATAGATAAAAACTTTTTTATTAAAAAAAAGTCAAAGTTAAAAAAAAATTTCCTTTAATTTTTGCCAGAGTGTACTTATGCTTTCCAGAGAGAAAGGACCCCCCAATAGGGAATGGTCACTTCACAATCCTTCCTCCCACACTTTTCCCTCCCATTCGGACTTTGAACATGTGCTTGGCTTGTTTCTCAAGCCTCCAAGTCCGGGATTTGAACCACAGTTGGCTGTGTGGGATCCGATCACCCTCAGCAGCACACCACTGGCCGGCCTGGCCCCTCATGGGCATTTTCTAAAGCTTGAACCCGCCACTGGTGTGCTTCTGTGTTACGTCAGCTACCAAGGCAGTTACTGTATGTCTGGTATTTAACAAAAAGGCTGAGGACAGGGATACGGCATGTACCCACCGTGCGTGGGGCATGGGATGGATTCAGCTGTCTCTACTAATTACATGTGTGACCGACTACAATTTTTTTTTAAGAATTATTTTATTTATTTATTTTTAATTTGACCAGAGAGAGGGAGAGAGTAAGTGAGCCACCAGCTCCAGGACTCGAACCATGGTGGGCCATGTGGAATCCAACACCCTTAACCACCATGCCACCTGCTGGCCCCAACCGAACACAGTTTCCATAGTAGCCACAGTTCCTGTTCATCATCTTTCAGTCTGCTAGGCAAAGCTCTGAATAAATGAACCCTTGGCCGTGTGGACATGCAGTGTGTACAAGGTGTTCTTTGTTACCGTGTGTAATAATAGTCTTTGCCCTATGTGTTCAAGCGCTAGGTCAGTTCTCCCACTATAGTTATGGCAGCATGGCTCACGCAGACTAATGTATCTCGTCTTGGATTATGTAGTTTACATAACTGGGAGACTTCTCAGATAGTTAAAAGGAAAGGTAAGACAATGATAATGATAATGAGTTGTGATGTTAGATTTATAGAGGGTCGGGGAGACCTGGTACTCCTCTTTATTTTTTTTAAAGAATTATTTTTATTTAACTTTATTTATTATTATTATTATCATTATTATTTTCCAGTTTGATCCAAGAGAGACAGAGAGAGAGAGAGAGAGAGAGAGGAAGGGAGCAAGCAAGCCACTAGGTCCGAGATTTGAACCATGGTTGGTCATGTGGGAGTCCAGCGCCTTTAACCACCATGCCACTTGCCAGCCCCAGGTACTCCTCTTTTAAAGGGAGACCAGTTTCAATCCTTTGTGCACAGCGGGCCCAAGCTCTCATCCTACAGGACACCCTCGGAGGCAGCAGGAACTGTGTTACGGAGGCATATGGCCCAAGGAAGGACCCTGAGACTACTCAAGACATAATCACTGAACAGGAAAATGAACAAAGGAATGTACGAAGTAACAGAAAACATACGTGTCTCGCACTTGAGAATTACTCTGCCGAAGCTGTTTCCCATTTGAGGCAAAATAAGAAACACTTGTTGACTGAATGGATGGGCTTCTTCTGGGGCAGCAGCAGGCGGCCCCTGGATCGGAGCCAGGTCCAGTCTCCAGAGCTCACCTCCCGAGTGCCTGCCCCAGGGGTAGGGTGGACAGGCACTTGCACTATGAGGCTTCAGGCTGACGGCTCATATCAGGAAGGACCAGACATCAGGGGTACTCAGTCCTCACCACTTAGAACCTCAGTGTGGGGGGCAGGGGGTGCATGTCTTTATTTTGTTGTGTTTTTTCCTTGTATGTTCTCAATCCTTTGGCCTTATTGAGGCTGGTGTTTCAAAAGCCAGTGAACATTTGCCTCTTATGACTCAAAATCCAGATTTTCTGACCCTGCTTCTGCTCAAAAAAATAAATAAATAAAAACCCACACTGGAGAGTGGAGCATGCCATCTGCATCTTTAATTAGACTGCCAGAGAATCTTCTTTCACTCCAGCTAGTAGAGATTCTGAACTTGAGTGCATGCCACAGCCACCCAGGATCCTTCAGCAAGTGCATGCCCAGTCTGTAGGCTTTGACTCGGTAGGAGCACGGGAGATCTCCCTCTGGGTCTTTTCACAGAGAGCTTTCCAGGAGGTCCTGTCTTTTCAGCACCATTTGCAGATTGGAGAAGTGTACCCCTGGTGGGGCTCAGCCCCAGGCAAGATGCAGGACTTGGAGAGCACGGCATGGGCTGGGTATCAACCAGGCCTCCTTTAGGTATACGGCTGCCCAGCGTGCAAGGCATCTCTGGCTCCCAGGTGATCATAGTGCACATCCCTAGTTCGGTTGGTTGTGAGGTTAGTGGGTTGGTAATGACCTCTGAAGGCTTTTGAGCAAAAACAGTGTTTAAAATGCATCTGGGGCTGCTTGTCAAACAGATTGGGGGGACAGCAGAGTGGGGTCTACCAGAAGGCCGTTTTATGCTGGTCTAGGTGAGAGGCATTTGGAGCTGGTCTGTTGTGGCATCGAGGAAAGAGAAAGGCGGGAGGGATTGTCCTAAAAAGGGATGCTAGATCTTAAGGAGAGTCCCGAGATGTGCCCAGAAGTAGCAAGTAGTTGTGCCAAGTGGGGGGAAGAGACACACCATCCAGTGACCGGAGGATGAGGCTGGCCTCTGTGGGCCACCAGTGCTCAGTGGAGACGTGTTCCGTGGTGCAGGACTGGAAAAGGTCTTCTCTCAGGCCTTGTCCCTTCATCTGAGGCCAGAGGAGTCCAGCAGGAGCAGCCTGTGTCTCAGGTCAAATGCCTGTGGAGTGAGAAGGGATTGGAGAAATGTTACTGGTGACCTCTCGCTCTCCCTCCCCTCCCACCACCAAGGAGGCCACCTGCAACAGTGCCTTTGCGGACTGCAGCCTGCCTGAGGCTCTGGCTGCAGGAGAGTGTTGTACTACGCATTAGGAGGGTTGGAAGGACAGGAGAGTCAGTGTCCCTGGAACAACTCTCAGCAAGGAGGGACAAAGGTTCCCCCTTCTCTGTAAGTAACAGTGAACCTTACCACTCCCTCCTGGAACTGCCTGCCATCAGCTCTTAAACAAACTACTTGTGCCCCAATCCTTGTCCAGTTTGCTCTAGAGAGAACTCAAATAAGGGGAATGTGAAGGAGAGGGCCTCCAGCCCCAGAACAAGGTGTACTCACACACAACATACCTCTCAGATGGCATCAGCAGGGTCTGTATTATTTCTCTGGAAGGCAGAGAGCATGGGGAAGGTGGTTTTCATGGCGCTGATACCAGGTTTCCTGGGTGGGTGGGCTCAGTGACCTAGAGCAGTGTTTCCCAAATGGTCAGAGGTTACCTGGGGATCTTGTTAAAGTAGAAATGCTAACTCAGCGGGTCTGGGGTGGGGCCTGAGAGTCTGCATTTCTAACACGCTTCCAGGTGACATGTATGTTTGTGATGCAGGGACCACACTTTGAGTAGCAGGGCCTGTTTTAGTCCATCTCATTCTGGTTTCACAGAATATCTAAGACTGGGTAATTTATAATGAGCAGTAATGTAGTGCCACACCGTTCTGGAGGCTGGGAAGTTCATGACCAAGGGCCACCATCTGGCTTAGGCCTTCTTGCTGCATCATCCCATGGTGGAGAGCAGAGAGGTGGGGCAGGGGGCAGATTCAGAAGAAACCCATTCCCACAATAATGAACCTACTCTCTCAATAATGGCATTAATCTTTTTTTTTTTTTATTTCAATTTTGCTAGAGGGTACTTGTGCTCACTGGAGAGAAATAAGAGAGTAAGGGAGAGGGGAAGCAAGAAAGCACCCTCCATGAGGAATGATCTCGCTGCAACGCCTTCTCCTCCATCTCTCCCACCTGACTGGATTTGGGGACCATATTTACATGGGCCCAGTGTGTTTCCCAAGCTTCCAGGTCCAGGACTTGAAGTGTACAGTCAGTCATGTAGGATCCAGCAGCCTTAACCACTAGGCCATGGGCTGGTCTGTGCAATTAAGTCATCTTTTCATGGTGGTGGTGTTCTCATGACCCAAACACCTCCCAATGGGCCCCACTTCCCAATGGCACCGCACTGGATCACATTTCCAAGACCAACTTTTGGGGATACATTCAAACCATTGCAAGGCTCTTGCAGCTTTTTGATTTCTTTTTTTACAATTTAAAAAATGTATTATTATCATCCTCTTGTTTCTATTACAAGGCCCTCGCAGCTTTACGTTGCAAACCACTTTTGAATGCGCAGGAGTAGAAGTGGGCGTATCAGTAGAAAGGAGTTCTTCACTCAGTCCCTTCCTCATACCAGGAATACTTGCTTTTAGTAAGCACCTGAGTCCCTTTAGACAGCTGGCTCATGCGTAACCTTTCCATCCAAACACCACTCATGAATTGTTTTCATCGCATGACATTAAATTCTTTCCTACCGTTTCAGGGAAGGAGCTAAGAGTTAGCCGGCCATGTCCCCTGCATATCTCCTAGCATAGCGTGCTCCACCCAAATGGGGCAGATTCATATTCTCTCAAGGCCCACCCCAGAGTCACCGCCTTTCATTTCTATTCCTTTTTATTTACTCCACCAGGTGCAAAGGATGGTGCTCTTGTAGCAATTTGGTTAGGCCCCTATGTGGCTATGTGCCTATGTCATCATAAACCTAGGACCTTTTCCTCTGGATTAAAATGCATTAATTTACAGTCTTTTGCTTGCTAAATGCTATCTCCTGAAAAGCAGAGATCTCTTCTCACCTGTCATCCGTAGTCTCCTCCCCTGTTCTGTGTCTGCAGTCTATAGAGGTTTGTTAGATGATTGACACAGAAGTGAATGATGGCATAGACGGATAACATGTAAGTCCTCTCCAAGGGGAACATTGAGTATTTTAAGACCCCAAGAACGCTTCTCCTAAGGGAGCCGACATTTTGGATACAAAGAAAAGCACCCCTACTTTGACTTCTCAGGTCCCATCTGTCTCTGAGGCTCCATGATCCCTGACAGTTGGCCTATATAGACCCAGAGAAAGTCTGACCTGGGAATTAGCCAGACAGTTTGCCCTCTGCATCTCTGCTCCAGGACTCTCTAAACCACTCTGTCCAAAGTGCACCCAACTGTCCTTGGAGCAGACGCCAGCGGGAGAGCTTGCTCGTGTGGCTTTATTCCAAGGGAGGCCCAAGTTGCCAGGATATGGACTGTGTTCTCTTCCTTGACTCAAGAGGACCATGGCTTGTATTTATTCGGTCTCTGGTTCTCTCCATGTCAGACCCTCAGCCAAGAACGCACAGTCAGAGCCCGAGCAAGAGGCAGGAGACCAGGTATTGTGTGAATCTGGCACATGGACAAGTGTCTTGACAGCTAAGTCTGTAATTTTAAGGTGTTCCAATGACAAGTCTTTCCACCACACCCACGTGTATTCCAAGCATCTCTCAATTTGTTGGATTCTATCGGGAGCTACACGGGAAGAGGGGCTGAGTCCGGAGAAAAGAAGTTAACATTTAAGGAGAACATGCAGAGCAGCAGTTATGTATGTAAGCTTTGGGAAGGGATATGCCCAGCTAAATCCAGGCTCTGTCATTTGCCGGCTGGGAAACACTGGGCAAATGACACAGCTGCTTAGGTTCCAGATTTCTGTTGTAAAATAAGAATAAAAAGAGAAGCTGCTCATAGAGTCCCTAAATAATGGATTTAAACCACTGCCTGGCACATGGTAAGCTATTATGAAATAGGGCCGTCTGTGTAGCCTGTCCTCTACCCATCAGCACTGGCAGCTGGCAATAAAGCATGTATTTGACTGCCTTTTTTTTTTTTTTAATTGCTAGAGGTCACATGTGCTTGCCAGAGAGATCGAGCGAGCAAGTGCCTCCAAACGGGGTGAGGTCGTGCCACAATCCCTTCTCGATTCTGCATCCCTTCAGGATTTGAGGCACACGTGCTCAGCATTTTTTTTTTCCCAAGCCCCCAGGGCCAGGATTCAACCCACTGTCTGATATGCAGGATCCAGCTCCCTTAACCACTAAGCTATGAGCCAGTTCATGACTTCCTTTTACAGGTGAGAAACGGAGACGTAGAGAAAGGGTAGTGGAGTTGCCTGACGATGCATAGCTGGGACATATCCAGCCAAGACTCAAGGCTGGGAACGAACCCCAGAGCTTGTGCACTTTCTGTGTTGTCAGCCCGCATGGTTTTCTTCATGGGTAGGGTTTTCATGGGCCCTGTCCCAAAGGGCTCCCCTCTGGGAATAGGGCTGTTTGTTCTGGTAAGACTCAGGCTGAGTCATCCTTGAGTGGGGACAGTAAAGTATTTTCTGAGAATAAATTATTTCTCTTAACTCATTGGGCCCAATTATTGGGAACCTGCTCACCTCTGACTTCTCCATTGATTTAGGAATATGGGATACAGTACTTCTAAATTTTTCTTAAAAAATAACTGAATTCTCTAGGTTTTTTGTTTGTTTTTAGAGGTTTTTGCCTTAGGGCATGTGCGCTTCCTGGAGAGAGAGACAGAGATAGAGGGAAAGTGAAAAATCACCACTCGGGGGAATGGCCATGCCACAATCTCTTCTCCTCCATTCTCCTCCTGGGATCTTAGACACACACACACACACACACACACACACACACAAATGTGCCTAGAGTGAGTTTCAAACCTCCGGGTCTAGGACTCGAACTGCAGTCTGCTGTGTGGGAGTCCATCGATATAACTGCTACACCATCTGCTGGTCCCCTGAAGTCTCTATTTACTAAGGGAATTAACATGGAAGCTTCTCTTACCTGCTCACAGGGGTCACACCTAATGTGTCTGGAAGAAGAAACAGATCTCTGAGCAAGACCAAACTGCCGACTGACAGCCAGACGTGCGGGCTTGAAGGCCATCTTCCGTTTGGCAAACACGTGTGGGGCTAGAAAATGGGAAGTCAGGCATCTAACTCCAGCTGGCCCTAGGCACAAGCCCGTCACCGACTTTACAGATTTTCTGTTCCCAGAGAGCGTTGTCTTGGCGGTCAAATAAGGCCCTACTCCAATTGAAATCAAATACTTGCGTGATTTGGAAGAAGGAGCCCAAAGGCCAGAGAGGTTCACTAACTTCATTATCTGATTCCTCCAACCACCGCACATTACAACCAGGGCTGGAGCCCAGCCCCACTGGCCACGCTCCCAGGGAGGGGACAGCCAAGGTATGTCTGGAAAAGAAAAGGACTTTGCCAAGGCAAGCATCTACCGTGCCAGGCAGACCAGCAAATGAGCTGCTTGCAATCCCTTCACCCGAATGTGCCATGAGCCGGGGTTTGTGCATTTAATAAATGCAAACTCAGGAGATACCAAATGTCAAGCTCAGGGCAGGCACTGAGAGTGCAGAGGGGAGTGTGCACGAACTCAGTGTGCTTTTCACCAGTGTCAGCCCTGAGCAAGTGACAGAGACTTTTTCAAAAATATTAATGATCTCCTGATCCTGAGAGTAATGCTTGTTAGTAGAAAATGTTGAAAATGTACATTGAATAATCTTTACTATCCAGGAAGAAACCCTAATAGTCTTTTATGGTATTAGTAGTTGACTAGCCAAAGAAAAGTGGGATGGGGAAAAAAAAGGCAATTGCATGAATCCTCTTAAAATAGGGTCCAAAATTTCATAATTGAAATGTTTTTAGAAGTTTTCGTTGGGACTGTGCTTGAAAAGACAAACTAAAGATTATGAAAACAGGTTTATTTTATTCTACATTTAACAGCACTCAAGAACATTGCAGTTTTTGAGACCAGCAGTTAGCGTAATGGCTATGTCGCTGGACTCCCATGTAGTAGACCGTGGTTTGAGTCCCAGACCCGGTGGCTTAAACTCACGCCGGGCACATGTGCATGCATGCCCAAGACCCCAAGAGGAGAATGGAGGAGAAGGGATTGTGGCGTGGCCATCCCTCCTGGGGGGTGATTTCTTGCTTTCTGTCTCTCTCTCACTCTCTCTCTGGTGAGCGTACATGCCCTATAGCAAAAAAAAAAAAAAAAAAAAAATTGCAGTTGCGATTGTCAAAGACATCTTTGACCCAAGACAGAAGTTTACCTGCTTTAGGAGCATCCCTAAAACAACAGAGCCCTAACTGCTGAAACCAAAGAAGAAATGAAGCACTGTATAGGTACTTTCAGATCTGAACTTTCTTACAGCCTAAAATAACAGTTTGCTTCATAGTTTGCTTTTTGTTTTCAGTATAATCACAGAAGAATTATTTTTGCAATGGCCTGATTTTTTGCAGGTGTGTCTCTTGTTCTTTTTCATTCACATTTTACTTAAAATTTGTGGAGCATCTTAAAATGTTATTTTTTAAAGGATTATCTTTCCTTCCTTCCTTCCTTTCCTTCTTTTCTTCCTTCTTTCCTTTCTTTCATTTGACCAGAGAGGGTTGTCAGTGTGAGAGAGAGCAAAAAAAGTGAGAAAGCAAGACACCAGGTCCAGGACTCGAACCTCAGTCAGCCATGTGGGAGTACAGCGCCCTTAACCACCACACCATCTGTTGGCCCCACATCTTAAAATGTAATTATCCAGGATAATTTCATCTTCTTCAGCAATTATTTGATCTAATTGTGCCAGATGCAGATTTATTAGTGACTTCATGGCGTTTAGAACAGGTTTTCAGCCTCATTTTAATTTTTTTATTATTTTATTTAACTTTATTTATTTATTTATTTATTTATTTATTTTAATTTGACCAGAGAGGGACAGAGAGGGAGAAGGTGAGAAAGCAAGCCACCAGGTCTAGGACTCGAACCGTGGTCAGCCATATGGGAGTCCGGGATCCTTAACCACTATACTTCAGTCAATCTGTGGGAAGCTCTGAAACATGAACCACACAACAAAATTGGCCCTACCTTGAGGCAAAAGGGGTGTCCTTTGGTACCCATGTCAATCACAAGCTGTAGAATGCACACTGGGGAGGGCCTCATAACCCCCCAGGCAAAGTGACTCCCATTCAGCCTGGGGCAACTGTACCTGTGTAGCCCAGGAGTTCTGGGTGAAGCATCACCACAGTCCCCACAGTCAGTCTGAGTGTTTGCAAGAGCCCACATTCTTAGAAGCTTCTTTGCCTCCTTGAAAACCACAGCTATAACCTAACTGCTTCCAATAGCAAATTCAGCTAGATTATTTAAGAAAATTTGTGAATCAAAAAAATGGGGGGGAGGAATGGAACTGTAGACACCAGAGATAGTGTGGGAGGAGGGTGGGAAATGGCAGAGGGTGAGATGAATGAAACTGGAAATGAAAAAGTCTCGATGATAACATGCATGATTAAGCCACTATGCAGTATATTCTGGATGGGAAATCACATTTTGTATGCTGTGACGATGCTCAGAGAATGAATGTGAAATTAATTAATTAATTAAATTTTTATTTAAAAAAAGATGATGATGGAAAAAAAAAAAAGAAAATCATGGCTATAGAAAGAAGGGTATAGAATTAAAGATTTTTGGTCAAGGCAGCTTAAAGAGCCATGAGAGGCTGGGTCGGTGCTGACGGGAGGCAGAGCCGTCTCAGGAGCACTGGGACATGAACCACATGCTTAGATCATTCCTAAAGACGTCTCTGGTTTTTCACTCTCTTGCTTGTCCCCACCAAGAGCCGACTAGAAATTTTTACTTGACCAGAGTAAGGTGGGAGAGAGACTTGGAATAATGAAATAAAAGCTGGTTTAAATGTTACTTTCTACCATTGTGGAATTAAAAAAAAAAAGATAATTAGGCAGCTGTTTAATAAAAATCATTTTGGGACCAGCAGACGGCATAGTGGTTACTTCATTGGACTCCCACATAGTTGACTGTGGTTTGAGTCCCACACCCTGCAGCTTAAAACTCATGCCAGGCGCATGTGCATGCCTGCCTGAAATCCCGAGGAGAATAGAGGAAAGGGTTCTGTAGCATGGCCATCCCTCCAGGGGGTGAGTTCTCATTTTCTGTCTTTCTGTCTCTCCGGCGAGAACACACGCCCTATAGCAAAAATCTCTCTCAATCTAAAAAATAATAATAGTAATAAAAATAGTTTTAGGGACCAGTAGTTTGCATAATTCATGTAGTCAACCACGGTTCGAGTGCTGGACCTGGTGGTTTAAACTCACATCGTGTGTGTGTGTGTGTGTGTGTGTGTGTGCGTGTGTGTGTGTGTGCGCGCGCGCGCGCACCCCCAGGATCCCAAGAGGAGAATGGAGGAAAAGGGATTGTAGTGTGGCCACCCCCCCCCAGGGGGTGATTTCGCGCTTTCTGTCTCTCTGTCTCTCTCTGTCTTTCCGGTGAGTGCACGCGCCCTATAGCAAAAATCTCTCAAAAAAAATAGTAATAATAATTTTAGGCCAAAGCTGAGTAAACTGAGGTTCCTTCAAGCTCCAGAGTAAATTCTGAAGTCATAGTCAGTTTTTCATACACATGCAAAAACTAAGGAAGGCTTCAGGGTGGTAAATCTTTACTTCAAGAACAGGTATATTTTAAATTGAAAAACCTGAAAGGTATTTCCAGTGAGCTATTGTACATTGCCTGGCTGAGGTAATTCTATAATTTACATATTATTTGTCATATATGTTTTATATATTTTCACCTATGTATTTTCTATAATGCATATACTTGTGTATTTTATATATATCGATATACCTGTGTATAGAAAGAGACACTATTGATTGGTTGATAGATAAATAGATGCTCTTGACAGTAATTACTCAGGATGGCAGACATGAACCAGGACTGGCCCATCAAAACTAAGGGGCAGAGGTCACCCTAGAGTGGCTTCCACTTATGCCGTATGTGAGCATCGCCTGGACAGGAAGAACATGGGGAAGAAGATGGTGGCAGACCATTCGTGCAAATCTTTGGGACACGCAGGTCTTGCAGGAACGTTTGAGAAAGCACCCTCTGGGTTTCCTCACCGACGTTGCCAGCGCCTGCCCCCAGGTTCCAAGAACAGCCTTCAGGCTGACGTGTCACTGCCTTGAAAGTGTTTGTTTCTGTGCTGGGAGGTCTCCTCCTCCTAAGTCTGAGCTACATGAGGAGCTGACTGAGGGACAGTCTGTCAGATGTCCATCCTCAGTCTTGAACATTCTGTGAGCTCTGACTGCCACTCAGTGGGCTCAGGGCCCGTTCCAAGTCCCCTGCCATGCCCTGTTGCATATGTGAACTTACCTCCCATGGAGTTCGGGAGCAGATGGATGAAGAGAAGCTTGAAGGATGGGCCAAGGAAGGATATTCCTGAGAGTGAGGAAAGTGCAAACAGGCGAGGAGTGTTGATGGACTGGTAATGTTCACGCACAGCAGGGAAGGGATGGGCTAATGCAGAAATGTGTGGGCCAGGGACCAGCAGTTAGCGTAATGGCTGTGTCGCTGGACTCCCATGTAGTCAGCCGCAGTTTGAGTCCCAGACTTGGTGGCTTAAACTCACACCAGGTGCATGTGCATGTGCCCAAGATCCCGGGAGGAGAAAGAAGGAGAAGGGAGCATGCACCCTATAGCAAAAACCTAGGAAGGAAGGAAGGAAGGGAGGAAGGGAGGGAGGGAGGGAAGACAAAGAGAAAGAGAAAAAGAAAAAGAAAAAGGAATATGTGGGCCAGAATGGAAGCTGGGGTTAGGATTTGGGACTGGGTTGTGTTTGCAGTGAGGAGAGGAAGTTTCAGGAAGGTTCCTCGGACCACCTGGAGAATGACTGAAGGAGAGACTCGTGGTAGTGGTGCCCAAATGTCGTTGCCCAGCAGAATCACATTGGTTGGTTTTGTTTGTTTGTTTGTTTGTTTGTTTGTTTGCTTGGTTTTTGCTATAGGGTGTGTGCACTTGGTAGAGACAGACAGCAGGATCACCCCTCACCCCCACCCCCAGGGAGGATGGCCACGTGACAGTCCTTCCTCCTTGCGGGATTTTGATTATGCATACACACACACCGGCATGTTTTTCAAGCCTTCAGGTCCAGAATTCGAACCACGCAGTCTGCTATGTGGGATCCAACTGCTTCAACCACCATGCCATGGGCTAGCCCAGGAATCTGCCTTTTACAAGATGCTCCTAAGAGGATACTAACGCAGGTGATCCTGGATCCCCGTGTGGGGAATGCTGCCCCCTATGGGTATGGAGAGCCATTAAAAACTTAAAAGCGTGGAGGCCCCGCCGTGGTGGTCCATGTTGCTAAGATGCCATGCTCTGCAGGCTGGGACTGCATGGGAGGCCGAGATGTGGTTCCAGACCCAGCCTAAAGGCAAACAGGGCGACTGTGCCTGGAATCCCAGGGCTTAGGGACTGGCTTGACTTCGAACCCCATAGATGAGTAATTTACCTTCTACTTTTTGCATGTTTGACAGTATTCATCTAGAATCGGTGAGTGCACGCGCCCTATAGCAAAAATCTCTCAAAAAAAAAAAATAATAATTTTAGGCCAAAGCTGAGTAAACTGAGGTTCCTTCAAGCTCCAGAGTAAATTCTGAAGTCATAGTCAGTTTTTCATACACATGCAAAAACTAAGGAAGGCTTCAGGGTGGTAAATCTTTACTTCAAGAACAGGTATATTTTAAATTGAAAAACCTGAAAGGTATTTCCAGTGAGCTATTGTACATTGCCTGGCTGAGGTAATTCTATAATTTACATATTATTTGTCATATATGTTTTATATATTTTCACCTATGTATTTTCTATAATGCATATACTTGTGTATTTTATATATATCGATATACCTGTGTATAGAAAGAGACACTATTGATTGGTTGATAGATAAATAGATGCTCTTGACAGTAATTACTCAGGATGGCAGACATGAACCAGGACTGGCCCATCAAAACTAAGGGGCAGAGGTCACCCTAGAGTGGCTTCCACTTATGCCGTATGTGAGCATCGCCTGGACAGGAAGAACATGGGGAAGAAGATGGTGGCAGACCATTCGTGCAAATCTTTGGGACACGCAGGTCTTGCAGGAACGTTTGAGAAAGCACCCTCTGGGTTTCCTCACCGACGTTGCCAGCGCCTGCCCCCAGGTTCCAAGAACAGCCTTCAGGCTGACGTGTCACTGCCTTGAAAGTGTTTGTTTCTGTGCTGGGAGGTCTCCTCCTCCTAAGTCTGAGCTACATGAGGAGCTGACTGAGGGACAGTCTGTCAGATGTCCATCCTCAGTCTTGAACATTCTGTGAGCTCTGACTGCCACTCAGTGGGCTCAGGGCCCGTTCCAAGTCCCCTGCCATGCCCTGTTGCATATGTGAACTTACCTCCCATGGAGTTCGGGAGCAGATGGATGAAGAGAAGCTTGAAGGATGGGCCAAGGAAGGATATTCCTGAGAGTGAGGAAAGTGCAAACAGGCGAGGAGTGTTGATGGACTGGTAATGTTCACGCACAGCAGGGAAGGGATGGGCTAATGCAGAAATGTGTGGGCCAGGGACCAGCAGTTAGCGTAATGGCTGTGTCGCTGGACTCCCATGTAGTCAGCCGCAGGTTGAGTCCCAGACTTGGTGGCTTAAACTCACACCAGGTGCATGTGCATGTGCCCAAGATCCCGGGAGGAGAAAGAAGGAGAAGGGAGCATGCACCCTATAGCAAAAACCTCATGTGGAAGGAAGGAAGGGAGGAAGGGAGGGAGGGAGGGAAGACAAAGAGAAAGAGAAAAAGAAAAAGAAAAAGGAATATGTGGGCCAGAATGGAAGCTGGGGTTAGGATTTGGGACTGGGTTGTGTTTGCAGTGAGGAGAGGAAGTTTCAGGAAGGTTCCTCGGACCACCTGGAGAATGACTGAAGGAGAGACTCGTGGTAGTGGTGCCCAAATGTCGTTGCCCAGCAGAATCACATTGGTTGGTTTTGTTTGTTTGTTTGTTTGTTTGTTTGTTTGCTTGGTTTTTGCTATAGGGTGTGTGCACTTGGTAGAGACAGACAGCAGGATCACCCCTCACCCCCACCCCCAGGGAGGATGGCCACGTGACAGTCCTTCCTCCTTGCGGGATTTTGATTATGCATACACACACACCGGCATGTTTTTCAAGCCTTCAGGTCCAGAATTCGAACCACGCAGTCTGCTATGTGGGATCCAACTGCTTCAACCACCATGCCATGGGCTAGCCCAGGAATCTGCCTTTTACAAGATGCTCCTAAGAGGATACTAACGCAGGTGATCCTGGATCCCCGTGTGGGGAATGCTGCCCCCTATGGGTATGGAGAGCCATTAAAAACTTAAAAGCGTGGAGGCCCCGCCGTGGTGGTCCATGTTGCTAAGATGCCATGCTCTGCAGGCTGGGACTGCATGGGAGGCCGAGATGTGGTTCCAGACCCAGCCTAAAGGCAAACAGGGCGACTGTGCCTGGAATCCCAGGGCTTAGGGACTGGCTTGACTTCGAACCCCATAGATGAGTAATTTACCTTCTACTTTTTGCATGTTTGACAGTATTCATCTAGAATAGGAGGGCATGAGTATCATTTCATAATGATAAATACGCTTGCTGGTCAGACACACAGTAGGCACTTTTCATTCTGCCCACGTAAAGACCTGGAAACGGGCTGAGCTGACACAGGGTCTAAAAAATTAGAGGGAGCATGGTGGCGTTTCAGAGCTGGAATCCCTACAGCTTGGTTCCTTTGGGCACCATCATGTCTCTGGTTTTTCTTGTTCTCTAGAAACCCAGGGCCATGGAGCAGACAGGAGACAGGTTTCAGGGTTAGCCACGTGTGGGTCTCAGTTCTTTCTGGCTTTGACCGCATCAGCTGGATGACCTTGGGGAAGTCGCACAACCTTCCTGAACGTCAGTGTCCAGCCTAGGGTGGATGCTCAGCAAGTGTGCATTCTGGCCTCCACCGTCTCCTCCTTGGGAATCCACACACTCACTGTCTCCTCTTGGAAGCCCCGAGTTGGCCTCAGTGGCTTGGAGAGGCCCTGTGGTTATGAAGAGCCTCCTGGCTTTCCTTAGACTGTGGC